>NC_086447.1:406519367-406822534 GCF_028390025.1 Pseudophryne corroboree
ATATGCTACTTGAAAGGGATCCATCACCCCTATATACCAAGGAACTTAAAGAGTTGCTTATTATGGGTCTGGATGCGAGATTATTGGACGAATCATGGATGAGAATCCTGTTACCAGAAAATCCGATTGTACCCATATTATACATCTTACCGAAGGTGCATAAAGGGGGTATTTCCCCACCGGGTCGTCCAATAATCTCCGCCCGTGGCTCACTACTTCAACCTCTCTCCATTTTTTGGGATTCGGTGCTGCAGCCACTTGTCCAACAACATAAAAATTATCTGAGTGATACTACTTCATTACTCAATAAGTTAGCATTGTTGGTTAATGTCCCTAATCAAGCATGGTTGATATCTCTAGATGTATCTAGCTTATACACTGTTATACCGCACTCTGATGGCCTAATGGCTATTAAACAACTGCTGCTGTCTGGAGGTGAGTTTGACCTAGCGCATGTTGACATTCTACTCCTTATGTTAGAGTTTATACTTACCAAATTTTTTTTATGTTTATCAATGCATATTTTCTCCAAAAACAAGGTTGTGCCATGGGCGCATCGGTGGCGCCTACATATGCAAATGCATATATGTTCTTGATTGAAGACAGGTTATTCTTTATGGATCCATCTATTTCATCTAAAATATTTTTCTACACTAGATATATAGATTATATTTTGTTAATTTGGACAGGGACTCAGCATGAATTTGTTGATTTAATTGGAGTACACAATTCATCATCTACACCGGTCAAACTCTCCTTCGTTATGAGCCAAGAAACTATACATTTTTTGGATGGTAAGATTGGTATAGAAAAAGGAAAAATCACTACTACATTATTTACCAAAGAAACAGACAGGAACACGATTTTACAATACCAGAGTAATCATCCTGCTAGTCTTAAACGTGGCCTCCCCTACTCGCAAATGATACGCATATTGCGTATCAATAGTTGTCGAGAGACAGCCATCTCCCAAATTGATGAATTAATCATTAATTTGAAGAGAGAGGCTATTCATCAAAATTACTACAGAATGCAAAAGTGTCAGCATTGAGTCAAGATCGATAATTATTATTAAAAAGGAAAGATATTAGATCAACAGCAACAACAAAAAAATTCCCTTGGGTTAACAGATACACACATATGTCACATATTGTTAATCGTATTTCAAAAGAGCATTGGCACGTAGTTACATCTGATCAGGATTTACAGTTATCCGACACGAATTGGATGCCTTGCTATTCTAGAGCCAAAAATTTACATGACCATTTGGTTAAATCTGACATCACTTCTGCACCAACACAGGATTTAGCAAATCATTTTTTAAAGAAAAAATCTGGGTGCTTCAAGTGCTCCTGCACCACATGTACATTTATGATCCAAGGTGATTCCTTCAACCATCCACACTCTGGAAAGAAATATTGTATCCAACACCATCTTACATGTGACAGCTCGTTTGTAATATATCAGATCTTATGCCCCTGCGGCTTCACTTATATTGGGAAAACAAAACGAAAATTTAAAGAGAGGATGGTGACCCATAGGTCATCTATTAAGGCTGCCATCGAAAATGGTTACAGCGAGCAACCTGTTGCCCGCCATTTCCAAGTAGCCAGACATAATCTCCCAAGTCTACATTACCGCATGATCGACCATATCCCACCTCTTAAAAGAGGGGGTGATCGTGATACGATGTTAATTAAACGAGAAAATGAATGGATCCACCGTCTGGATGTGATCCATCCAAGGGCCTTAATGAAATACTTACTTTATCATGTTTTTTAATAAAACAGGGATACAATTCATCTAGTATACATGGTGCTGTGGCTCATTTGGTATCTAATTAATGAGTTTTTTCTGTTGGTTTAACTGACTATGTGATAATGAATGAGCTTTTTTTTGTTGGTTTTACTAACTATGTGATAAATATCTTAGCAAGTTGAATTTATCATATGTAGATTGCTATATTGTGTTTATAATGGATTTTTGTTTCAGTATTGTGGATCGTGTGGTTGCCATGGTGATGGTATATGCACACAAGCTGGGTGGACGTGCGTCGCGTCTATACGCGATGACGTCATCTAAATGGGACAACGCCGGAGCCTCGGCGCGGTGAGCGTCGCGATCCCGTTTGCACATTGTGAGGGGTATAAAGATTGGGTAAGTCACATTTTTTTTGTTATACTTGTATACTGAAGACAATCTCAATAGATTGAAACGTTGATACTTACTCTGCTTACGACTTGTTTTTCCTGAGTGCCGCATCCTACACCTTGACTATATCAACCTCTATGAGGGCACCGGGAGCAGCTGCTTTATTATAACAGGAGTGCCGGTCCTACAATTGTATATATATATATATACGAAGAAAATCTCACATTGAAATTGAAACGTTTAGAAAACTGAGTTCGTCTGTTTCTTTTTGAACATTGCTGTGAGTGCCGCTCTACACGTCTTGCATGAGGAGAGGAGAGTGCCGATTATGGATTGAAATATATAATATATATAAGTCTACAGTATCAAGAAGCGCTTGTGTGACTTACACGTTTAATGGAGTCAATATTATTTATAATGAGGCTGTATGTGTGTATCTTTGGAACAGGGATTTATAATAGTCCTGTAGACACTCTTCATAAAAACATCACATTTATTGTGATAAAAAGTATGTTTACACATTGTTAATGCCAACGCTAAAGGTAAAAATTGGTACATATAGTTTCCAACCTGCGGTGTGTACAATTTTGAACGTCTTTGAAGTATTAAAGTTAACAGTAGTATTCTCACCCAGAGATTTTATTTTATATATATATATATATATATATATATATATATATATACTGTCCAGATAGCAGCGGCACTCGGAGACTTAATAAAGTGCATAAATGGTTTATTGAAAACTCTACGTTTCGGGGTACGCAGCCCCTTCGTCAGGATAACATACATGCATGAAAGACAGTGTTTAAATACCATACCTACGAGGACGCTCCACTCAGCTTCCAACTGCGTCGCCCGGGTTCCGGGTCTGTCTCACCGGAAGTGATGACATCCCGGCCCGACCAGCCGGCGCGTTGGGGCGGCAAACAGAGTCACCATGGTTACCAATACAATCACAAAACAACCATATTAAGTGTAAATACATAACAACGCATATCTTCTTCTTATATTGCATCACATGGACAATATATATAGTGACTCAAAATAACAAAAGTGAAAAAAATAAAAATAAAAACACTATCATTTGAAGGACACCCATCCACCTCAGCAAAGAATCACAATAATGGGTTAATATCTCTCATTTTATAATTCAATTGTTTATATTCATAAACATCCCACTGTTATCAATTAGAGAAAGATTTATTGTATACCACTATGATTCCTAAATTCACAAAAAACATTTAAAATTAATTGTCTCATTAAGACCCTTCGGAAAAATGTTATTCAATCTATTAATCCACATTGCTTCAACCTGTAGCAATTTCTTAGACCTGTCCCCCCCTCTCATAGATCGTGGGACATGGTCAATCAGTTTGCATCGCAATGTGGCTACACTATGCCTGGCCTGTGCAAAGTGCCTTGCTACAGGCTGCTCATTTTGCCCAGACTTAATGGCCTCCCTTATCGCATATCTGTGTTGGGCCATACGGATCCTGAACTCACAGTCCGTTTTTCCCACAGACGCCAGCCCACAAGGGCAGGTCAGTAGATAAATAACGAACTTGGATTTACATGAAAGTGAAAACCGGATGGCATATTTTCTACCCGTATGTGGGTGTTGAAAATATTCCCCCGGACTTAAAAAGCTGCATGTGGTGCATCCACTACAACGAAAACAACCCTTTCTCTGTTTCAGAAAATGTGTAGGTTCAGTATTGAATTTAGACAGGTCGGTCTTAACTACCATGTCTCCGATACTTCTATTTCTTGAGTAGCTAAATAGGATCTTACTCCCAAATGTTTTTCCCAATTCCTTATCTGTGGCTACCAACGGCCACAGCTTTTTCACCTGTTTACCTAGGTATGGGCCGCTTGCGTTGAACTGTGTCGCCCAAGGAAATCTATTGTGTACATTTTTCTTACTCCTGGGTACTAATAATTGATCACGTGTCTTGGCTAAGGCTTTCCTTTTTGCCTTCTCTAAATCTGTAGCCTCTCTGGATAAACTTCTGTATCATTACATCCAATTGTCTGTCCCTTTCATCTCTGTCACTATTAATCCGACAGACTCGTAATAGTTGGGAATAGGGCAACCCCTGTGTAGTCGATCTGGGGTGAAAGCTGTCTGCCCTCAATAGATTGTTCCTATCGGTAGGCTTAGTGAACAGGCTGGTTTCAATCTCCCCTGCATTTAAAGTGATACACACATCCAGAAATTAATGTTTCCTATCCATGGTGGCCGTAAATTTGATCGGGCTGTCTGTGTTATTATGCTCTTCAATTAAACTAGACAGACTAGGCTCTTCACCATTCCAAAAAACGATGACGTCATCAATATATCTAAGGTATAAAGTTCACTGAGCTGATATACCTGGGTTCGTCAAAAATAATTCTCTCTCAAGTTCCCACATGTACGATTTTGCAAAGGCCGGCGCTACGACCGATCCCATCGCACAACCCGTACATTGGATAAAGAACTCCTCATACAAGAAATAATTATGAGTAAGTGTGAAATCTAACAATAATAAAAATAACTCAATGTCTGGCCCGTTGTAACGGGGATTGTTAGTAATCAGATGCCTTACTGCTGATAACCCTGCTCTGTGCGGGATACATGTATAAAGACTCGTAACGTCTAACGACGCCAAAACTATTTCTTTAGGAACTTTGCCTATTTCCACTAATTTTCTCAACAGGGATGATGTGTCCTTCAGATGAGTGGGTGTGTCTTGAATGCATGGCTGTAGGAAACTATCACAATATACTGCCAGAGGTTCATTTAGAGACCCCCTGGCAGAGATAATAGGTCTGCCAGGGGGTTTCTTGGGGTCTTTATGCAGTTTAGGAATAGCATAAAACACAGGGGTTATCGGATATTCTACTGTTAAAGCCTTGCTAACTGATGGCGATATAATATTATCTTTCACCGCCTGTGTCAGCAAGGTATCCAACTCACCCTTAAACTTAGATGTAGGATCTAGTCTCAGTGTTTTGTAAGTATTGCTATCCGACAGCAAACGTCTACATTCCTGTTTATAATCCGATGTATCTAAAATCACGATTGCCCCCCCTTTATCAGCACTACGAATGAAGATATCTTCACATACACTTAACCCCTTCAAAGCTTCAAACTCTGCTTTTGACAAATTAGAATGTATAGAATCAGAGCATTCACCTGGCAGCATTTCCAACATTCTGCCAAACGTTCAAATGGATGAATTTACAGAATACGGTTCAAACATAGATTTGGAAAACTTTCTCACCTGCAAAGGAAGAGTGTTATCATACAAATTTGCTGCCTCTGATGTTATCTTAGAGAAATGTTCTTTTAATTTTAAAGACCTCGTTAATTTATAAGAGTATATCTTCCACTGAAATGGGTCAAGTGACCATGTTGGAACATACGATAGTCCTTTTCCAAGAACCTGATTTTCAGCTGGAGATAACGTCCTTGAAGATAAATTATAAATCAGTCGTTCCTGGCCCGGGGTGGTCGCGTACTTCCTTTTGCTCCTCTCCTGCCATCTCTTCTGCCCCCCTCGCCTCGTCGGGGCACCTCTCTGCCGGCTATGATTGCCCTTGTACGCACCCCTGAAGGGACTTCCCGATGAGATGACTGTCTCCCAGGGGTATGCTCCTCTGCTTCACTAGCCGACGTGCTAGATTGATAATGCCGCGGCCCTTTTTTCCAGTAATGTGGCTGTCGTCCAGACTGACTTCTGTTGGTCTGGTTACTTAACCACACATATACCCTGTGCTGATCATAGTCCTGTTGAACCTTGGTGCGTTTTTGTTTTTTAAATTTAATGAGGTTGTTCTTATAAGATTCCACCTCCGTGGCCAGGTTTTTTAACCACTCCGGTACGTGCTCTTCCCTGATATCATGCTCCTGTTGTAACGGAGTTATCTTCTCCTTTGTAGCAATACGTTCCGTGGTTGCTTCCTCAATAACTAGGAGCATTAGATCTAGGGAACATTTATTGAGGATCATAATCCACTTTCTACAGAAAGTAGCATCATAGCGTCCAATCGTTGGCATATTGTGGACTCTGAACCCTCTTGGAATCTGTTTGGCTCTATGGTAATCTGATAACGTTATTGCATGATATAGGAAATCTGTTTCTCTTTTGTGCAATTTCAATAATTCTTTGTAGATGTCCTCATTACTTGCAGCTGTTTCAGTATCAAACGGTTCCTTCAATAGTATACTTTCAGCTTCCGCATCACTGAAACTCAAGGTATCATGGGTGTCACATTGTAAGAAGAATGTTGCCTCCTTTGCTGAGGTATCATTGGTGCCCGCCATGATAGTGCAAACGTGCAATATAAAGTGCGTTGTGCCTCACCTGTGTTGGCTTCAAAAAGTGCTGAAGCATGCAGAAAGACAAAAACGCACCAAGGTTCAACAGGACTATGATCAGCACAAGGTATATGCGTGGTTAAGTAACCAGACCAACAGAGGTCAGTCTGGACGACAGCCACATTACTGGAAAAAAGGGCCGCGGCATTATCAATCTAGCACGTCGGCTAGTGAAGCAGAGGATCATACCCCTGGGAGACAGTCATCTCATCGGGAAGTCCCTTTAGGGGTGCGTACAAGGGCAATCATAGCCGGCAGAGAGGTGCCCCGACGAGGCGAGGGGGCAGAAGAGACGGCAGGAGAGGAGCAAAAGGAAGTACGCGACCACCCTGGGCCAGGAACAACTGATTTATAATTTATCTTCAAGGACGTTATCTCCAGCTTAAAATCAGGTTCTTGGAAAAGGACTATCGTTTGTTCCAACACGGTCACTTGACCCATTTCAGTGGAAGATAGACTCTTATAAATTAACGAGGTCTTTAAAATTAAAAGAACATTTCTCTAAGATAACATCAGAGGCAGCAAATTTCTATAACAACACTCTTCCTTTGCAGGTGAGAAAGTTTTCCAAATCTATGTTTGAACCGTATTCTGTAAATTCATCCATTAGAACGTTTGGCAGAATGTTGGAAATGCTGCCAGGTGAATGTTCTGATTTTATACATTCTAATTTGTCAAAAGCAGAGTTTGAAGCTTTGAAGGGGTTAAGTGTATGTGAAGATATCATCATTCGTAGTGCTGATAAAGGGGGGGCAATCGTGATTTTAGATACATCGGATTATAAACAGGAATGTAGACGTTTGCTGTCGGATAGCAATACTTACAAAACACTGAGACTAGATCCTACATCTAAGTTTAAGGGTGAGTTGGATACCTTGCTGACACAGGCGGTGAAAGATAATATTATATCGCCATCAGTTAGCAAGGCTTTAACAGTAGAATATCCGATAACCCCTGTGTTTTATGCTATTCCTAAACTGCATAAAGACCCCAAGAAACCCCCTGGCAGACCTATTATCTCTGCCAGGGGGTCTCTAAATGAACCTCTGGCAGTATATTGTGATAGTTTCCTACAGCCATGCATTCAAGACACACCCACTCATCTGAAGGACACATCATCCCTGTTGAGAAAATTAGTGGAAATAGGCAAAGTCCCTAAAGAAACAGTTTTGGCGTTGTTACACGTTACGAGTCTTTATACATGTATCCCGCACAGAGCAGGGTTATCAGCAGTAAGGCATCTGATTACTAACAATCCCCGTTACAACGGGCCAGACATTGAGTTCTTTTTATTATTGTTAGATTTCACACTCATAATTATTTCTTGTATTAGAAGGAGTTCTTTATCCAATGTACGGGTTGTGCGATGGGGTCGGTCGTAGCGCCGGCCTTTGCAAAATCGTACATGTGGGAACTTGAGAGAGAATTATTTTTGACGAGCCCAGGTATATCAGCTCAGTTAACTTTATACCTTAGATATATTGATGACGTCATCGTTTTTTTTGAACAGTGAAGAGCCTAGTCTGTCTAGTTTAATTGAAGAGCATAATAACACAGACAGCCCGATCAAATTTACGGCCACCATGGATAGGAAACAGATTAATTTTCTGGATGTGTGTATCACTTTAAATGCAGGGTAGATTGAAACCAGCCTGTTCACTAAGCCTACCGATAGGAACAATCTATTGGGGGCAGACAGCTTTCACCCCAGATCGACTACACAGGGGTTGCCCTATTCCCAACTATTACGAGTCTGTCGGATTAATAGTGACAGAGATGAAAGGGACAGACAATTGGATGTAATGATACAGAAGTTTATCCAGAGAGGCTACAGAGCTACAGATTTAGAGAAGGCAAAAAGGAAAGCCTTAGCCAAGACACGTGATCAATTATTAGTACCCAGGAGTAAGAAAAATGTACACAATAGATTTCCTTGGGCGACACAGTTCAACGCAAGCAGCCCATACCTAGGTAAACAGGTGAAAAAGCTGTGGCCGTTGGTAGCCACAGATAAGGAATTGGGAAAAACATTTGGGAGTAAGATCCTATTTAGCTACTCAAGAAATAGAAGTATCAGAGATAGTGTAGCCACATAGGCATAGTGTAGCCACATTGCGATACAAACTGATTGACCATGTCCCACGATCTATGAGAGGGGGGGACAGGTCTAAGAAATTATTAGAAATTATTAGAAGAAATTATTAGAAATTATTAGTACCCAGGAGTAAGAAAAATGTACACAATAGATTTCCTTGGGCGACACAGTTCAACGCAAGCAGCCCATACCTAGGTAAACAGGTGAAAAAGCTGTGGCCGTTGGTAGCCACAGATCAGGAATTGGGAAAAACATTTGGGAGTAAGATCCTATTTAGCTACTCAAGAAATAGAAGTATCAGAGACATTGTAGTTAAGACCGACCTGTCTAAATTCAATACTGAACCTACACATTTTCTGAAACAGAGAAAGGGTTGTTTTCGTTGTAGTGGATGCACCACATGCAGCTTTTTAAGTCCGGGGGAATATTTTCAAACCCCCTACGTTGAAAATATGCCATCCGGTTTTCACTTTCATGTAAATCCAAGTTCGTCATTTATCTACTGACCTGCCCTTGTGGGCTGGCGTATGTGGGAAAAACGGACTGTGAGTTCAGGATCCGTATGGCCCAACACAGATATGCGATAAGGGAGGCCATTAAGTCTGGACAAAGTGAGCAGCCTGTAGCAAGGCACTTTGCACAGGCCAGGCATAGTGTAGCCACATTGCGATACAAACTGATTGACCATGTCCCACGATCTATGAGAGGGGGGGAAAGGTCTAAGAAATTGCTACAGGTTGAAGCAATGTGGATTAATAGATTGAATACCATTTTTCCGAAGGGTCTTAATGAGACAATTAATTTTAAATGTTTTTGTGAATTTAGGAATCATAGTGGTATACAATAAATCTTTCTGTAATTGATAACAGTGGGATGTTTATGAATATAAACAATTGAATTATAAAATGAGAGATATTAACCCATTATTGTGATTCTTTGCTGAGGTGGACGGGTGTCCTTCAAATGATAGTGTTTTTATTTTTATTTTTTTCACTTTTGTTATTTTGAGTCACTATATATATTGTCCATGTGATGTAATATAAGAAGAGGATATGCGTTGTTATGTATTTACACTTAATATGGTTGTTTAGTGATTGTATTGGTAACCATGGTGACTCTGTTTGCGGCCTCAACGCGCCGGCTGGTCGGGCCGGGATGTCATCACTTCCGGTGAGACAGACCCGGAACCTGGGCGACGCAGTTGGAAGCTGAGTGGAGCGTTCTCATGGGTATGGTATTTAAACACTGTCTTTCATGCATGTATGTTATCCTGACGAAGGGGCTGCGTACCCCGAAACGTAGAGTTTTCAATAAACCATGTATGCACTTTATTAAGTCTCCGAGTGCCGCCGCTATCTGGACAGTATTTGTGTGAGACTTGCGTCTCTCAAGGAGGAGGGCACAGGAGCAGGTTTGGATTCCGTGGGGACGGAGGGAGTGCCGGATCACACTGGTGAATATATATATATATATATATATATATATGTATATATATACATATATATATATATACATATATATATATATGAGATGTGCGGCGGGCACTTTTCGTGTTTTGGATCTGCATACGTTTTACCAAAACCACCCTTACGGGTTTTGGATGATTTTTGAAAATAACTTAAAAATAGCTAAAATCACAGAATTTGGGGGTAATTTTGATTTTACGGTATTATTAACCTCAATAACATTAACAAGTGCGTGCCACAAACACCTTAATTTCCAGTCTATTTAGGGCCTAAAAGTTGCACCGAGGTCGCTGTATGACTAAGCAAAGCGACACAAGTGTGCGCCACAAACACCTGGCCCTATAGGAGTAGCACTGCAATGGCAGACAGGATGGCACTTAAAAAAACTAGGCCCCAAACAGAACATCATGCAAAGAAGTAAAAGAGGTGCAATGAGGTAGCTGTATGACTAAGCTAAGTGACACAAGTGTGCGGCACAAACACCTGGCCTATCTAGGAGTGACACTGCAGTCGCACTGCACTTATGGCAGATACCGGACGCACATCTAACACCAATATAGCTGTCAAGGCCTCAGTTATCCGCTTTGCAACAGGATGACTGATGTCATATTTCATCTTCCTCACAAAGGACTGTTGGACAGTCTTTTGCTCAGATGAAGTAGTACAAGTGGTCTTCTGACTTCCTCTCTGGGATAATGATCGACTCCCAGCAGCAACAGCAGCAGTAGGAGGAAGTGGTTCTTGATCTTTCCCTATTTTATCCTCCACATTTTTGTTCTCCATTATTTTTCTGGAGTTATGTAACAAAATGCAGCAAAGGATAGCATACCTCTACACCACAGAGGGCAAACCCTGTAAAAATTATCTGGATTAAAAATTAATAATCCCTTTATTTGGAGTAAATAATGTACAGCACAGGTCAGCACCACAGAACTTATATGGCAGTATCACTGGACTGGATTTATACGGCAGTACCACTGGACTTATATGGCAGTATGACTGGAATTATATGGCAGTACCAATGGACTAATACGGCAGTTCCACTGGACACGGCAGTATCACTGGACTGGATTTATATGGCAGTACCACTGGACATATATGGCAGTATGACTGGAATTATACGGCAGTACCACTGGACTTATACGGCAGTTCCACTGGACACAGCAGTATCACTGGACTGGATTTAAATGGCAGTACCACTGGACATATATGGCAGGATCACTGGAATTATATGGCAGTACTACTGGACTTACACGCCAGCACAGGGACATCACCACTGGACTAATCAGGACAACACAGCACCACTGCAATGGACTGCACTTATACAGCAGCACTGGACATATGGCAGCAGAGGACACCACCTCTGTGACTGGACTGATGCAGCACAAGACACCACCACTGGACTGATGCAGCACAACACAGCACTGGAATTACACACATAAGACAGAGCAGGTCGCCACACCACTTTCCCGCACAGCGAGACACTGAGGAGAGAGACACGTCCTCTTGCTACACTCTCCAGGATTGGAGTGAAAATGGCGGTGACGCACAGCTCCTTATATGTAATCCAAAACCCGTGAGAATCAGACAGGGGGATGGTGATGTTCTGCCTCATTCTGGTTTCAGAGTCTGGCAGGAAGTCCCGAGCCGGGCTCGGATCCGTGCTCATGACGTGACGTTCGGGGGGTTCAGTTCTCGGGAACCGAATCCGCTCATCCCAAATATTATATATATATATATATATATATATATACACACACACACATACAAAAAATGACTGCCACTCAGGAAACTGATAAAAGATCACTAACTTGTATTATTCATCGTCAGCGTTTCGGGGGTTTAAGCCCTGTCATCAGGACAAAATGGCACAACGCGTACAAACAAAAAATAAACCCCTAAAAACTTTGTACGTGTTGTGTCATTTTGTCCTGACGAAGGGGCTTATACCCCCAAAACATTGACGATGGATAATACAAGTTTGTGATCATTTATCAGTCTCCTGAGTGCCAGTCATTTTTTCGGATGTATATTGATTATTGGTTTGGACACACCTTCTCATTCAATAGTTTTTATTTTAATTATTTCTACAATGTAGATTAATACTGAGGACATCAAAGCTATGGATGAAAACATATGGAATTATGTTGTAAACAAATGTGTTAATAACAAATCAAAATATGTTTTAAATTTTCGATTCCTCAAAGTAGTCCCCTTTTGCTCTGATGACAGCTTTGCACACTCTTGGCATTCTCTCAATCAGCTTCATGAGGTAGTCTCCTGGAATGGTTTTGAATTAACAGGTGTGCCTTGTCAAGAGTCAATCTGTGGAATTACTTGCCTTCTTAATGTGTTTGAGACCATCAGTTGTATTGTGCAGAGGTAGTGTTAGTACACAGTGGACACCCCTATTTGACTACTGTTGTAATCCATATTATTGCACGAACCACAGAAAAGAGTAGCTCAGGTTATCATATATGAATTATCCATGCATTGCATGGAGTTTTTTTTCCATCTCAAGCACCAATATAACTACCAACTTTATTTATTAATTTAATAGACGGCTATATGCTTCACACTAGCTATTTAGATATCATTAACTATGATTTTAGGGTCATTATTTTCTAATTGTGGCCCCATTACAGCTCGAAAGGGATTTAGATTTCAATATGCTGTGGTAATTAGGCAAGTCCCCACAATATTAAGTTTTATACTGCTTTAAAAGTGTGTTTCTATAGTGACCAATTTTCTGTTCTCTTTTTTTACTTTGTGAAAGGTCTTTATTAAAAGCTGGCTACTATTCTTGTTTGTACTTTTAGACTTTGTGACAAATGTATACTCTGTCATTAAGTATACTTATTGTGCTGTGCTTACTTAAACAGCTTATTTTTGTCCCCCAACCCATTCCCGTCTCATTTCTGCAGAAAAAATATAAAAACTTAAAATATATGTTTTATACATTTAGCTTGTAGATGTTTTCATTGCTGTTGTCTGTTCTTTTTTTATCAATGTTGTAATGCTCAGATTGCCTGCATGTGTTCTGATTACGAGGGTTTCGATGCACTGGATACTGTTGTTTTCTAGATCTGTTTAAAGTTTTAAAGCTGCTGCCATTCTGTGCAATTTTGATTATTCAATTTGAACAAATTGATCAGTAATAGTGTCTTGCAAGTTCCCATCACATTCACCTGAATATTATCATGTTCCAATACAGAAGTACAAGAGCTCACACCTAGACTGCAATCCAGTTATTCTGTGCTGCTTTTGTACAATCAGATCATTACTACAAAATAATGTTGGAGAGAACAAAAACAGACTAGATGTTCACATAGCAGAGTGTGAACCACTTGCAGTTCTCTATTTAGTTGTGTATTTTTTTTTTCCAAGTTTCCTCTGCCACAGATGCTACAGATAAAGTAATTTTGGAAAGAACTGGAACATAATAATTTGATTTGCAAAGCACAGTAAGCATGTTCTGTGGTGATGGAAAAATATGATTCATGGAACCGTGCTTTAGGAAGCCACACTTGATGCAATGTGTTTCCTTAAAGAATCAATGGTCCAAATGTAATAGGCTCCAAGTTGCTGGTCCTGCAACTACTACAGCAAGACAGTCCTCCAAGAGGCCTGGGTATCTAGTACCCCCACCCCCACTCGGCTGCATAAATATTTGCTCTTTACAGTAGGATCAATTTCAAGTAATTCCTGCACACCTCTATGGCATGCAAGCAAAAACGTGCAATGCTGCTAGCCACAATGGGCCTAATTCAGACCTGGTTGAATGCAGGCTAATTTTTTGCACTACTGCGACCAGGTGATCGCCGCCTACATGGGGAGGGGGTAAGGGCTTTGCAGGGGTGCGATGGCCTGTGCAGTGAGCTGCACAAACAAAAGTTTGTTTAGTTTCTGCACAGCCCAGGACTTACTCAGACGCTGTGCCTCACTATTTGATACTTTCATTTACGGTCACCCCTTAAAGATACCTTTATGAAAAAGTTGTCACATGTACCTACGTAAGTATGGTATGTTTTCTCTTTAAGAAGCTAGAATACATCCTTTCCATGGAGGATATGTATTATGGATATTGAACATACTACACCATTGGTCTCCGTCTTTGTTCTTCTTTTCTGTTTTGTATGAGGAATTACTCACGGCAAAGAAGATCCACCATTGCAGACGTTCAGGCCGCATGGAAGAAGATACCTTTATGAACATTTTCCACATATCCTATATGTGAGTACGGTGCGTACACTTGGAAGTTGGTTGTTTACCCCAGAATTGTTTGGCAGGTGTGAATTTCCATATTTCATTGGACATTATAAGACTCTTTATTGGTTCATTGGAACTATTTATGGACATATGGACCTGTGTGTAGCGCAATACTAAGGGTGTATTCTTTTCTATCTGTCCACGTTAGATATTTGTCCTCCACCGAGATCAGAGGTTCAAACCAAGAAGACTGTAGAAAGGACAAAACCACGTTTAAATCCCATGGTGCTGTGGGCGGCACAAAAGGAGGATGGATGTGCAGGACTTCCTGCAGGAATGTCTGAACTTCGGGTAAAACAGCCAATTTCTTCTGAAAGAAAATGGACAAGGCTGAGATCTGAACCTTTATGGAGCCCAATTTTAGGCCCATATCCACCCCAGCCTGTAAAAAGTGCAAAAAGCGCCCCAGGTTGAAATCCGCAGGAGGACAGTTTCGGCCCTCACACCAGGAGATGTATCGTCTCCAGATATGGTGGTAATGTTTCGACGTGACTGCTTTCCTGGCTTGAATCATGGAGGTAATAACCTTTCCCGGAATGCTCTTCTCAGCTAGAAGGTTCCGCTCAACCGCCATGCCATCAAAGGAAGCCGCCTTTAGTCTGGGTAGACGAACGGTCCTTGCTGAAGTTCTTCCCTTAGCGGCAGGGACCAGGTGTCTTCTATGGCCATGTACCAAACCCTCCGATGCCAGTCAGGGGTGATGAGAATCGCCTGAGGTCCCTCTCTTCTGATTCGTTTTAGAACCTTGGGGAGCAACAGAATTGGAGGATACAGGTAAACCAGTTGGTAACCCTATGGAGTCGTCAGCACATCCACTGCCAATGCCAGAAGGTCCCTCGTTCTGGAACAATAGCACTGAAGCCTGTTGAGCCGAGAGGCCATCAGATCGATCTGTGGGCAGCCACAGCTGTGGCATTGTCAGACTGTACCTGAATGGCCAAGCCTTGGAGTAGATGAGCTGCCTGTAGCAGAGCATTATAGATCGCTCTGAGTTCCAGTATTTTAATAGGGAGGCGGCTTTAGAGGAGTGACCACCGGCCCTGGAACTGTTGTCCCTGGTTTACCGCTCCCCAGCCCCGAAGGTTGGCATCTGTGGTCAAGAAAATCCAATCCTGGATCCTCAAAGCTTCGCCCCTCCAAGAGGTTAGAGGATTGCAACCACCACAGGAGGGAGATCCTGGCCTGTGGTGAGACATATGACCTGGTTTATCTGCAGATGTGAACCCGACCATTTCTTCAGGAGATCCAGTTGGAATATCCTTGTATGGAATCTGCCAAATTGAATGGCCTCGAAGGAGGTCACCATCTTCCTCAACAAAAAGGTGCAGAGATGTACCGAGACCCTGTCCTTCTGCAGAACGGCCCGAACCAACTCCTGAATTGCGTTCGCCTTGGCCGTAGGGAGGAAGACCTACTGAACTACCGTGTCCAGGATCATATTGAGAAACTGGAGATACTGGGTTGGCTCCAGGTGGGACTTTTGAAAGTTCAGAATCCACCCGTGGCGTGATAACAGGGATGTAGGGCGGGAGATGCTGTCCAGCAGTACTTCCTTCGATCTTGCTATGATCAGCAGATCATACAGGTAGGGGACAACTTTCACACCTTGAATCCTGAGTTGGAACATCATTGCCGCCATCACTTTGGTGAAAACCCTTGAGGCCGTGGATAGGCCGAAGAGCAGCCCCTGGTACTGGCAACGCTCCTGCAGTAGAGCAAACATGAGGTAAGCTTGATGAGGCAGCCATATCGGTATATGGAGGTAAGCATCCATCCAGGGAGACCCCAAGAACTCTCCCTCCTCCTGACCTGAGATCACTGCTCTGAGACTGCATTTTGAACCGGAAAACCCGCAGATATGGGTTTAACGATTTGAGGTTCAAAATGGGTCTCACCGAACAGTCCGGATTTGGTACCACAAAAAGGCTGTAGTATACCTCGCCTTGTTGAGGTGGCACAGGAACAACGACCTGGGTCTGGGCTAACTTTTCAATGGCCTCCTGCAACGTGAGGCACATGGTTTCTGAAGCTGGTAAACCCAACTTGAAAAAGGTGGAAGACTTTCGAGTTCCAGCTTGTAGCCTTGGGAGATCAGATCTTTTACCCAGGCATCCTGGCAGGAGCTGCTCCAGATGGAGCTGAAGAATCTCAGAAGAGCTCCCATCCTGAGGTCCCCCTGGAGTGGAGGGACAACATCATGCTGAGGGTTTGGAGGAGACAGGGCTGACACCCTGTTCCTGGGAAGCAGAGGTGGCAGGTTTACGAGACTTACCTCTTGAACCTCGTGCCGCATTTGAGGCGCCTCGCACCTTACCGTTAAAGCGCAGCGTCCGAAAGGACTGCAGAGATGCCTCAGTGCAGGAACGTCTAGCCGGTGGAGCAGCTGAGGGGAGGTACGTGGACTTACCAGCAGTAGCCTTTGAAATCCAGGCATCCAGTTCACTCCCGAACAGCCAATCTCCTGTGAAGGGTCCAAATCCAGACCTCCATGGGTTAATAAATTTGATTTCCATTGATAATTTTTGTGTGATTTTGTTGTCAGCACATTCAACTATGTAAAGAACAAAGTATTTAATAAGAATATTTAATTCATTCAGATCTAGGATGTGTTATTTTAGTGTTCCCTTTATTTTTTTAGCAGTGTAAATAGATTTTAAAGTAGTTTCTATTTTCCTGTCTGCGGGTTCCTTTAAGGCGGTAGCCCCAGGAACCGGCAGTACTCTCTTTATTGACAGACACGATACTGATTCATCGACAGCAGGGGGAGTTTCCCAGAACTTGCGCCCCTCTTGTGCAAAAGGGAAGGTGGCCATCCATTTCTTTGACACCTGGAAATTTCTATCAGGAGTTGCCCATTGCTCTCTAAAAAGATCATCCAGTTCCTTAGAATCAGGAAATGTGACCTGTAGCTTTTTCTGTGATGAGAAAAAGGATTTCGGCACATCTGCCTCATTCCCAGGAATATTTAAGACATCCCTTATAGCAATGATAAGTAAGTCTACTGCTTGTCCAGCAGCGGAATCATCTAATTCAGTATTAGATTCCAGCTCTTCCCTCTCCTCTACCTCTGGTACCTCCTCCTCAGATTCTGAGGGGATATCAGGTAACCCCCTTTTTTGTGGGATAATGGATTTGATAGAGGGGAAACATGTCTACTGTCTGCCCTATCTTTTGTCAGAGCAGCCATAGATTGTTGTAACTGTTCTCTTTTTTGTCTAGCAGTAGTCCGTTCTTTTGACATGTCAGCCATCGTAGATTTTATAGAGCTGAGTCACACAGACTCCTGCAAATCACCCCCTGAAGCCCCATTATCTTGTGAGGGCTGACTGCATTGTTCAAACATGAGAGAATCTGCAGGGGAGGGAGAAAACCTGGTGTGACAAACCGTGCACACAGCATTTTTCACCATGCTGACAGAGGGCATTTACATTCACACACAACACAGAGAACAGGTACAAGCAAGCCTGTCCAGACTGTGTGTGGAGATACTCAGCGAGGAGGGACCAGCACCAGAGAACTAACAATTATATAGTTAGAAGAGATGCAATTTGGTAAATAGTGCTTAAGGAGCCTAATATATAGGTCTGACAGTGGGCTCTCCCTCTTAACTACACCCCTGTACCAGTATCTGGCCGTGGAGGATCACTTGGAGGAGCTGGCAGTCGTGCAGCAGCGCTGTGAGTGCAGGAAATGGCGCCAAGAAGCCGCTGGTCTCGCTCTGAGGAAGCTTCGCCCCTTACAATGGGGCAGGAGCTATAAAGATATTTATACTGGCAAATGTCCCCAAAGTGTGTAAAATAAGGTACAATCACCTATTTTCACTATCGCTGCCAGTCTACGCAGGGGGGTGGGGGTTTTATGGGATCACCCCCAGGGGAGTCTGTATGCTCGCCCCGTGTTCATGCCACACATAGAAACCGGGTACCCCCTAGTGGGGTCCCCGGTTGTCACTCACCACTTTGTCGTCCTTCAGGCTCTGTACTGGGGGTGTGCGGCGTACTGCGGGTGTGTGCACAAGAGCCTAATGCCTGGGGTACACTAACCCTCAGGACGGTGGTCCTGTCCGCGGGATCCGACTCAGCACCTCAAGGAGGCCGGTGTCGGTGTTCCCCAGTGTCCCTCGGTGCGGGTAAGCTGTTGCCCAAACAGCTTACCCGAAAATAACAAACCGAAATTAAACTGAAGAAAAACTCTCTGGAGCTACAGAGTGTGCATCCTCTCCTAAGGGCACTTTTTTCTATACTGAGCTGTGAGGGAGGGAATAGAGGGGAGGAGCCAGCACACCCTGTGGAAGAAATCTGTAGTGCACCAGCTCCTTTGGACCCCTTCTACACCTATCGAAATAAGTGTCCCCAGTATCCCTTATGGTTGATAGAGAAAATAGGATGTTAGTTACCTACCGGTAAATCCTTTTCTCGTCCGTAGAGGATGCTGGGGTCCACATTAGTACCATGGGGTATAGACGGGTCCACCAGGAGCCATTGGCACTTTAAGAGTTTGAGAGTGTGGGCTGGCTCCTCCCTCTATGCTCCTCCTACCAGACTCAGTCTAGAAACTGTGCCCGAGGAGATGGACATCTTCGAGAAGGATTTTACACAGATAGTGGCGAGCTTTACACCAGCTCACACATACAAGGCACATCAAGCTAACTAGTTTGAAACGCAGCAACCGCTGAAACATTAATTACCAAGTAAAAATGCAACTAAAACAAAGTTGCACTGAACCAAATAACGATAGCAGGAAAACGAAGCACTGGGCGGGCGCCCAACATCCTCTACTGACTACGAGAAAATGATTTACCGGTAGGTAACCAAAATCCTTTTTCTCTTACATCCTAGAGGATGCTGGGGTCCACATTAGTACCACGGGGATGTACCAAAGCTCCCAGAATGGGAGGGAGAGCACGAAGGCTCCTGCAGAACTGATTGACCAAACTTCGGGTCCTCAGCGGCCAAAGTATCGAACTTGTAGAACTTTGCAAACGTGTTTGACCCAGACCAAGTAGCCACTCGGCAAAGCTGTAAAGCCGAGACACCCCGGGCAGCCGCCCAGGAAGAACCCACCTTACGAGTAGAGTAGGACTTAACAGACGTACGACACGGCAATCCTGCCATAGAATATGCATGCTGGATAGTGAACCTGATCCAGTGAGAGATTGTCTGCTTAGAAGCCAAGACACCCAAGTTTCTTGGGATCATACAGGACAAACAGAGTCCGATTTTCTGTGACGAGCAGTCCTATTCACATAGATTTTCAGAGCCCTTACAACATCCAAGGACTTTGATGAAATTGAGGAGTCAGTAGGAACTGGCACCACAATGGTTGGTTGCTATGAAATGCCGACACAACCTTCGGAAGAAACTACGGACGTGTCTGAAGCTCAGCCCTATCTTCATGGAAGATCAAGTATGGTCTTCTACAGGACAAAGCCCCCAACTCCGACACACATCTAGCAGAAGCTAAGGCCAACAAAGTGACAGCCTTCCACGTGAGAAACTTGACCTCAATCTCCTGTAGAGGCTCAAACCAGTCTGACTGGAGGAACTGCAACACCACGTTAAGATCCGAGAGCGCCGTAGGCGGCACAAAGGGAGGTTGGATGTGCAGAACTTCCTTCAAAAAAGTCTGAAGCTTAGGGAGGGCAGCCAACGGTTTCTGGAAGAAAATGGATAGGGCCGAAATTTGGACCTTTATGGATCCCAACCTCAGGCCCATATCCACAACTGCTTGCAGGAAGAGGAGAACATATCCCAGTTGAAACTCTTGGACTCACACTAAGATACATATTTTTTCCAAATACGATGGTAATGTTTAGACGTAACTACTTTCCTAGCCTGTATCAGGGTAGGAATAACCGTGTTCGGAATGCCCTTCCGAGCTAGTATCTGGCGTTCAACCTCCATTCCGTCAAACGCAGCCGCGGTAAGTCTTGATAGGCGAACAGCCCCTGCTGCAGCAGGTCCTCCCGAAGAGGAAGAGGCCTCGGCTATATTAGCAATAGATCCAGAAGATCCATGTACCAAGACCTTCTGTTGAAAACCCTCAGTGCTGTGGAGAGGTCAAATGGCAGAGCCTGGAACTGATAGTGACAGTCCGACAGTGCGAATCGGAGATAGGCCTGATGCGGCGGCCAAATCGGAATGTGGAGGTACGTATCCTTGATATCCAGGGATACCAGGAATTCCCCCTCTTCCAAACTTGAATTCAATGCCCTTAGGAGACTCCATTTTGAACTTGAACTCCTTCAGAAAGAGATTTAGCGATTTTAGGTTCAGAATGGGACTGACTGAACCATCCGGTTTCGGTACCACGAAAAGGTTCGAACAGTAACCTTAGTTTTGCAGATGAGGAGGGACTGGTACAATAACCTGTGCCTCCAATTTCTGGACGGCTGCATGCAGGACAGCCCTGTCTGCCAGCAAAGCTGCAAGCCTGATTTGAAGAATCGGTGAGGAGGGAGATCTTGAAATTCCAGCCTGTACCCCTGGGACACGATATCTTGCACCCAGGGATCCAGGCCGGACGACACCCAGACGTGACAGAAAAGCCTGAGTCTCGCTCCCACCGGCCCCACCTCCGGGGCGTGCACTCCACCGTCATGTGGAGGACTTCGGCGTACCTGAAGCAGGTTTCTGTTCCTGGGAACCCGCCGTAGCCGGTTTATTGGATTTGGGCCTGCCTCCCCTAAAGGTGGTGTTGGAGGGTCTGGACTTTCGTGCCTTGGAAGGCCGAAAGGGCTGTGTTGCAGTTGAAGAAAAGGGTTTCTTCGTAGCAGGTGCAGCTGAGGGAAAAGGTGACTTACCCGCTGTAGACGTGGAGATCGAGACGAGCTGAGACAGACATGGAAGAAATTCCTGCAGCCATGGAACCCAGGTCTTTCATGGATTCTACCAGAAATCCTGCCGAATCGTGAATGTTACGCAAAAACAATTCAACATCAGATTTATCCATAGTATCCAAATCTTCAAGTAATGTGCCTGACCACTTTACTATAGCTTTGGCAATCCAAGCACTGGCAATAGTGGGACGTAATATAGCCCCTGAAGCCGTGTTCATGGATTTGAGCGTATTATCAATTTTACGATCAGCCGGCTCTTTCAAGGCGGTGGATCCTGGTAAAGGTAAAACCAACTTTTTTGAGTCTGGATACAGAAGCGTCAACAATGGGCGAGTTTTCCCATTTTTTTTCTATCCTCCACAGGAAAAGGAAACACCACCTGGACCCTTTTAGGGATCTGAATTTTTTTCTCAGGGTTTTCCCATGCTTTTTCAAAAATAGCATTTAATTCTTTTGACGCAGTGAAAGTTAGCGAGGCTTTCTTATTTTCAGTAAAGTAAGCCTCCTCAACCTGCACAGGTGTTGTATCAGTAATATTCAACACATCCCTAATGGCCTCTATAATCAACTACACCCCTTTTGCAAGAGATGCTGCCCCCCTCAACACATCCCCATCACCGTCCTCAGTGTCAGAATCGGTATCCGTGTCATCTTGCATAATCTGTGCAAGAGCACATTTTTGGGAATATACAGCGGGGGGCCCTGAAGTAACAGAACTGGGCCAGACTGCCATAGAGTTCTGTAAAGCCTGAGTTGCAGGCTCATTCTATGCAACCCTAGTAGAAATCTGAGAAATCATAGAGGATAACCACTCAGGCTCCCTTGCTGGTATCTGTGCTAAAACAGTGCAATCCTGATTACATGGAATGGGATCATCCTGAAAGGACATATCCTCTGCAGCATATAACACAGAGTCCCTGGACATAGCTTAATGGATTCCACAGACACTCCACACACACACAGGGGAGGGCAGACAGTTTCACCACCAAGAATGGCAAGAGAGACACAGAGATTGGAGCCAACCCACACACAGCGCTTTTTAGGTAAAGGGAGACCCCAACCAGCGCTGACTGTGCACCTTAATAGGTTACACAGCCTGTATACAGCCCCCCCCCCCCCCCCCCCCCTCCGTTCTACAACCCTGTGAGAGATAGCTGGAGTTGTTCTGGAGGGACTTGCTCTTCACTGACAGCGTTGTGCAGGCAGGAAAATGGCGCTGAACGCTGCTGGGTCCGCTCTGAGAAGGTCTGCCCCCAAAATGGCGCTGTCTTCCCGCTCTTCATAGAATTATACTGGCCTGAGAAATTATGCTGGCAGAGATCCCGGGACCCCGACAGGCTGTGTGACCAGTGTAGGCGCTGGCTCAGGGTACCCCTCACAGCACTGCACTATGTACCGCTGAGCCCCGGAGCGCAGTTGGTATTGTGCTCCATACCCTGTTGCCGCCATCTTCACACCGATCCCTCGCTTGCTAGGGGGGTCGGTGACTCACTCGCGACCAATCTTCTGGCTCTGTAAGGGGGTGGCGGCATGCTGCTGGGGTGAGCGATCCCCTGTGGCGGGGAACGATCGATCCCCTCAGGAGGTCAGTGTCCTGTTAGCGGAGATAGTGGCTCAGACCCCGCAGGGTGGACACTACTCCCCTCCTTAGTCCCACGAAGCAGGGAGGCTGTTGCCAGCAGCCTCCATGTAAAATAACAAACTCTAAAAAAAACTTTTTCTAAAGAAGCTCTGTAGAGATCCCCTAGCTGTGACCGGCTCCTCCGGGCACCTTTTTTAAACCGAGTCTGGTAGGAGGGGCACAGAGGGAGAAGCCAGCCCACACTCTCAAACTGCCAATGGTTCCTGGTGGACCCGTCTATACCCCATGGTACTAATGTGGACCCCAGCATCCTCTAGGACGTAAGAGAAACATGATTTAACAATCCCAATAATTTTTTTGGTGAGGCTCTACTATCTGTGAACCCCATACATTGCAGATTTATTTATACAATTGTCTGCAAAAATAATTGTCTCAACTGATTGCTGATGTATGGAGGCCTTAAGACAAAATAAGATTTTAAACCTACCGGTAAATCTTTTTTCTCGTAGTCCTTAGAGGATGCTGGGGACTCCGTAAGGACCATGGGGATAGACGGGCTCCGCAGGAGACATGGGCACTTTAAGAAAGACTTTAGATCTGGTGTGCACTGGCTCCTCCCTCTATGCCCCTCCTCCAGACCTCAGTTAGAGAAACTGTGCCCAGAGGAGACAGACAGTACGAGGAAAGGATTTTTGTTAATCCAAGGGCAAGATTCATACCAGCCACACCAATCACACCGTATAACTTGTGATAAACTATCCAGTTAACAGTATGAAAACGACATATCATCAGTCCAAGACCGATGAGACTATAACATAACCCTTATTTAAGCAATAACTATATACAAGTCTTGCAGAAGTAGTCCGCACTTGGGACGGGCGCCCAGCATCCTCTACGGACTATGAGAAAAAGATTTACCGGTAGGTTTAAAATCTTATTTTCTCTTACGTCCTAGAGGATGCTGGGGACTCCGTAAGGACCATGGGGATTATACCAAAGTTCCCAAACGGGCGGGAGAGTGCGGATGACTCTGCAGCACCGATTGAGCAAACAGGAGGTCCTCCTCAGCCAGGGTATCAAACTTATAGAACTTTGCAAAGGAGTTTGAACCCGACCAAGTAGTAGCTCGGCACAGCTGTAGTGCCGAGACCCCTCTGGCAGCCGCCCAAGAAGAGCCCACCTTCCTAGTGGAATGGGCCTTGACCGATTTAGGTAATGGCAATCCCGCCATAGAATGCGCCTGCTGAATCGTGTTACAGATCCAGCGAGCAAGAGTCTGCTTTGAAGCAGGGGCACCAATCTTGTTGGTTGCATACATGACAAACAGTGCTTCTGTTTTTCTGACTGTAGCCGATCTGGCCACGTAAATTTTCAAAACCCTGACCACATCAAGGGACTCGGATCCCCCAAGTCACGCGTAGCCACAGGCACCACAATAGTTCATATGAAAGGATGAAACCACTTTTGGCAGGAATTGAGGACGGGTCCGCAATTCCGCTCTATCCATATGGAAAACCAGATAGGCGCTTTTATGTGATAAAGCCGCTAATTCTGACACTCTCCTAGCCGAAGCCAAGGCTAATAACATGACCACCTTCCAAGTGAGATTTTTCAACTCCACCGTTTTAAGTGGTTCAAACCAGTGTGACTTAATGAAACTTAACACCACGTTAAGGTCCCAAGCAGTCACCGGAGGTACAAAAGGAGGCTGAATATGCAGTACTCCCTTCACAAAAGTTTGTACTTCAGGGAGAGAGGCAAATTCCTTTTGAAAGAAAATGGATAAGGCCGAAATCTGAACCTTAATAGATCCTAATTTTAGGCCGAAATTCACTCCAGTTTGCAGGAAGTGAAGGAAACGGCCCAGATGGAATTCTTCCGTAGGAGCATTCCTGGCCTCAGACCAAGAAACATATTTTCGCCATATACGGTGATAATGTTTAGATGTCATGTCCTTCCTAGCCTTTATTAGCGTAGGAATTACCTCATCCGGAATACCCCTATCCGCTAGGATCTGGCGTTCAACTGCCATGCCGTCCAACGCAGCCGCGGTAAGACTTGGAATAAACATGGCCCCTGTTGCAACCGGTCCTGTCTTAGAGTAAGAGGCCACGGATCTTCTGTGAGCATTTCCTGCAGATCCGGATATAAGGTCCTCCGTGGACAATCTGGAACAATGAGGATTGTTTTCATTCCTCACCCTCCTACCATTCTCAACACCTTGGGTATGAGAGGAAGAGGGGGAAATACATAGACCGACTGGAACACCCACGGTGTCACTAGGGCTTCTACAGCTACTGCCTGAGGGTCTCTTGACCTTGTGCAATACCTCCTGTAGCTTCTTGTTGAGGCGGGACGCCATCATGTCTATCTGTGGCAGTTCCCACTGACTTGAAATCTGTGCGAAGGCTTCCTAAAGAAGTCCTCTCTTGGATGCAGGTCGTGTTTGCTGAGGAAGTCTGCTTCTCAGTTGTCCACTCCCGGAATGAACTGCTGAAAATGCGCTTACATGATTTTCCGCCCAGCAGAGAATCCTGGTGGCTTCTGCCATTTTCACTCTGCTCTTTGTGCCGCCTTGGCGGTTTACATGAGCCACTGTGGTGATGTTGTCTGACTGGATCAGAACCGGTAGGTCGCGAAGCAATGTTTCCGCTTGCCGAAGGGCGTTGTATATGGCCCTCAGCTCCAGGATGTTGATTTGAATTCAAGTTTTTTGACTTAACCCAAAGACCTTGGAAGTTTATTCCCTGTGTGACTGCTCCCCCACCTCGGAGGCTCGCGTCCGTGGCTACCAGAATCCAGTCCTGGATGGCGAACCTGCGACCCTGCAGAAGGTGAGCACTCTGCAGCCACCATGAGAGAGACACCCTGGCCCTAGGGGACAGGGTGATTAACTGATGCATCTGTAGATGTGATCCGGACCACTTGTTCCGTAGATCCTATTGGAAAGTCCTCGCATGGAACCTGCCGAAGGGAATGGCCCCGTAAGATGCCACCATCTTTCCCAGGACCCGAGTGCAGTGATGCACTGACACCTGTTTTGGCTTTAATAGGTTTTTTAACAGAGTCATTAGTTCCTGGGCCTTCTCTATCGGAAGATAAACCCATTTCTGCTCCGTATTCAGAATCATACCCAAGAAGGGCAGACGAGTCATAGGAACCAACTGTGACTTCGTGATATTGAGAATCTAGCCGAGTCGCTGTGACACCTTCAGCGAAAGTGACACGCTGTTCAACAACTGCTCTTTTGATCTCGCCCTTATTAGGAGATTGTCCAAGTATGGGATAATTGTGACTCCTTGCTTGCGTAGGAGCACCATCATTTCCGCCAATTACCCTGAAATTGGTAATGACATTACTGTACCGTAATTCTCAGGTACGCCTGATGGGGTGGATAAATGGGAACATGAAGGTATGCAGCCTTTATGTCTAGATACACCATAAAATCCCCCTCTTCCAGGCTGGCGATGATCGCTCTGAGCGATTCCACCTTGAATTTGAACCTTTTCAAGTATAGGTTCAGAGATTTAAATGTTAAAATAGGTCTGACCGAACCGTCGGGTTTCGGGACTACAGCCCAGGTTGAGTAATATCCCCTTCTTTGTTGAAGGAGGGGAATCTTGAGCACCACCTGTTGGAGATGCAATGTGTGAATTGTATTTAATATTATCTTCCTTTCTGGGGGAGAAGCCGGTAGGGCCGATAAAGAAAACCGGCTTGTAACCCTGAGAAACAATTTCTATTGCCCAGGGATCCACCTGTGAGTGAATTCAGATGTGGCTGTAGAGTCGAAGACGTGCTCCCACTGGGGCGGACTCCCTTAGCGGAGCCCCAGCGTCATGCGGTGGATTTAGTACAGGACTTCTGTTCCTGGGAACTAGCTGTGCCCTGAGCCCTTACCTCTGGTAAGAAAGGACGCTCCTCGTACTTTCTTGTTTTTCTGCGACCGAAAGGACTGCATTTGATAATGTCGTGCTTTCTTAGGCTGTGAGGGAATATAAGGCAAAAGATCAGATTTACCAGCTATAGCTGTGGAGACCAAGTCCGAGAGCCCTTCTCCACACAATTCCTCACCCTTGTAAGGTAAAACCTCCATATGCCTCTTTTAGTCGGCATCACCTGTCCATTGCATGTTCCACAGGACACGTCTAACAGAAATCGACATAGCGTTGACTCTAGAACCCAGTAGACCAATGTCTCTTTGAGCATGTCTTATATATAAGACAGCATCTTTTATATATCCTAGGGTCAATAACATGGTATCCTTATCTAGGGTTTCAATCTCCGCTGATAAGGTATCTGTCCACGCTGCTACAGCGCTATAAACCCCTGCCGACACAATCGCCGGTCTGAGTAGTGTACCAGAATGTGTGTAAATGGACTTTAAAGTACTTTTCTGCATGCTATCTGCAGGATCCCTGAGGGTAACTGTATCTTGGTATGTCAGCGCTACCTTTTGGGTAAACGTGTCAACGCCTTGTCCACCCTAGGGGAGGATTCCCATCGTATCCTGGCCCTAGCAGGGAAAGGATACGCCATGAGAATTCTTTTGGGAAACTGCAGTTTCTTGCCTGGAGATTCCCGCTCTTTTTCACACAATTCATTTGGTTCATGAGAGGGGGGAAATGTTATCTCAGCTTTCTTCCCCTTAAACATGTGTACCCTCGTGTCAGGGACAGATGGGTCATCAGTGATATGCAAAACATCTTTTATTACAATAATCATATATTGAATACTTTTCTGCCAGTTTTGGCTGTAACTTTGCATCATCGAAGTCGACACTGCAGTCAGACTCCGTGTCGGTATCAGTGTATATTATTTTGGATAGTGGGTGTTTTGAGACTCTGAAGGTCCCTGCGACATAGGGACAGACATGGGTAGATTCCCTGTCTGTTCTCTAATCTTTTGTGCAATAAATTTACCTCAGCACTTAATTCCACACATCCAGTCAGGTGTCGGCGTTGACGGAGACACCACACACACACATTTGCTCCATCTCCTCCTTAGAAGAGCCTTTTACCTCAGACATGTTGACACACACGTACCGACACACCACACACTCAGGGAATCCTCTTATCTGAAGACAGTTCCCCCACAAGGCCCTTTGGAGAGACAGAGAGAGAGTATGCAAGCACACACTCAGCGCTAACACCCCAGGAAAAACACACAACGTGTTTACCCAGTAGCGCTGTAATACTATTTTCTCTGACGTCCTAGTGGATGCTGGGAACTCCGTAAGGACCATGGGGAATAGCGGCTCCGCAGGAGACTGGGCACAAAAGTAAAAGCTTTATGACTAGCTGGTGTGCACTGGCTCCTCCCCCTATGACCCTCCTCCAAGCCTCAGTTAGATTTTTGTGCCCGGCCGAGAAGGGTGCATGCTAGGTAGCTCTCCTGAGCTGCTTAGAGTAAAAGTTTAAATAGGTTTTTTATTTTCAGTGAGACCTGCTGGCAACAGGCTCACTGCATCGTGGGACTAAGGGGAGAAGAAGCGAACTCACCTGCATGCAGAGTGGATTGGGCTTCTTGGCTACTGGACATTAGCTCCAGAGGGACGATCACAGGCTCAGCTTGGATGGGTCCCGGAGCCGCGCCGCCGGCCCCCTTACAGAGCCAGAAGAGCGAAGAGGTCCGGAAAAATCGGCGGCAGAAGACGTTCCTGTCTTCAATAAGGTAGCGCACAGCACTGCAGCTGTGCGCCATTGCTCTCAGCACACTTCACACTCCGGTCACTGAGGGTGCAGGGCGCTGGGGGGGAGCGCCCTGAGACGCAATAAAACACGTTTTAAACCTTATATGGCTAAAGAAATGCATCACATATAGCTCCTGGGCTATATGGATGCATTTAACCCCTGCCAGTTTTCCTAAAAAAAGCGGGAGAAAAGGCAGCCAAAAAGGGGGCGGAGCCTATCTCCTCAGCACACAAGCGCCATTTTCCCTCACAGCTCCGCTGGAAGGACGGCTCCCTGACTCTCCCCTGCAGTCCTTCTACAGAATCAGGGTAAAACAAGAGAGGGGGGGCACTAATTGGCAGATAATACAAATACAGCAGCTATAGAAGGGAGAAACACTTATATAAGGTTATCCCTGTATATATATAGCGCTCTGGTGTGTGCTGGCAAACTCTCCCTCTGTCTCCCCAAAGGGCTCGTGGGGTCCTGTCCTCTATCAGAGCATTCCCTGTGTGTGTGCTGTGTGTCGGTACGATTGTGTCGACATGTATGAGGAGGAAAATGATGTGGAGGCGGAGCAATTGCCTGTAATAGTGATGTCACCCCCTAGGGAGTCGACACCTGACTGGATGGTCGTATGGAAGGAATTACGTGACAGTGTCAGCACTTTGCAAAAAACTGTTGACGACATGAGACAGCCGGCAAATCAGTTAGTGCCTGTCCAGGCGTCTCAAACACCGTCAGGGGCTCTAAAGCGCCCGTTACCTCAGATGGTCGACAGACCCAGACACGGATACTGACTCCAGCGTCGACGGTGACGAGACAAACGTAATGTCCAGTAGGGCCACACGTTACATGATCACGGCAATGAAGGAGCCTTTGAACATTTCTGATACTACAAGTACCACAAAAAGGGGTATTATGTGGGGTGTGAAAAAACTACCCATAGTTTTTCCTGAATCAGATGAATTAAATGAGGTGTGAGACAAAGCGGGGGTTTCCCCCGATAAAAAACTGCTGATTTCTAATAAATTATTGGCATTATACCCTTTCCCGCCAGAGGTTAGGGCGCGTTGGGAAACACCCCCTAGGGTAGATAAGGCGCTCACACGCTTATCAAAACAAGTGGCGTTGCCGTCTCCTGATACGGCCGCCCTCAAGGAACCAGCTGATAGAAAGCTGGAAAATATCCTAAAGGGTATATACACACATACTAGTGTTATACTACGACCAGCAATCGCCTCAGCCTGGATGTGCAGCGCTGGAGTGGCTTGGTCGGATTCCCTGACTGAAAATATTGATACCCTGGATAGGGACAGTATATTATTGACTATAGAGCATTTAAAGGATGCATTACTATATATGCGAGATGCACAGAGGGATATTTGCACCCTGGCATCAAGAGTAAGTGCGCTGTCCATTTCTGCCAGAAGAAGTTTATGGACACGACAGGCAAAAGGCCACTCATTTCTGCCCCGGGGCAGAGGAAGGGGAAAAAGACTGCACCAGGCAGCCTCTTCCCAGGATCAGAAGCCCTCCCCCGCTTCTGCCAAGTCTTCAGCATGACGCTGGGGCTTTACAAGCGGACTCAGGCACGGTGGGGGCCCGTCTCAAAAATTTCAACGCGCAGTGGGCTCACTCGCAAGTGGACCCCTGGATCCTGCAGGTAGTATCACAGGGGTACAAATTGGAATTCGAGACGTCTCCCCCTCGCCGGTTCCTGAAGTCTGCTCTACCAACGTCTCCCTCCGACAGGGAGGCAGTATTGGAAGCTATTCACAAGCTGTATTCCCAGCAGGTGATAATCAATGTACCCCTCCTACAACAGGGAAAGGGGTATTACTCCACGCTGTTTGTGGTACCGAAGCCGGACGGCTCGGTGAGACCGATTTTAAATCTGAAATCATTGAACACTTACATAAAAAGGTTCAAATTCAAGATGGAGTCACTCAGAGCAGTGATAGCGAACCTGGAAGAAGGGGACTATATGGTGTCTCTGGACATCAAAGATGCTTATCTCCATGTCCCAATCTACCCTTCTCACCAAGGGTACCTCAGGTTTGTGGTACAAAACTGTCATCAGTTTCAGACGCTGCCGTTTGGATTGTCCACGGCACCACGGGTCTTTACCAAGGTAATGGCCGAAATGATGATTCTTCTTCGAAGAAAAGGCGTCTTAATTATCCCTTACTTGGACGATCTCCTGATAAGGGCAAGGTCCAGGGAACAGTTAGAGGTCGGAGTAGCACTATCTCAGGTAGTGCTACGTCAGCACGGGTGGATTCTAAATATTCCAAAATCGCAGCTGATTCCAACAACACGTCTACTGTTCCTAGGGATGATTCTGGACACAGTCCAGAAAAAGGTGTTTCTCCCGGAGGAGAAGGCCAGGGAGTTATCCGAGCTAGTCAGGAACCTCCTGAAACCAGGACAAGTGTCAGTGCATCAATGCACAAGGGTCCTGGGAAAGATGGTGGCTTCTTACGAAGCGATTCCATTCGGAAGATTCCATGCAAGAACTTTTCAGTGGGATCTGCTGGACAAATGGTCCGGATCGCATCTTCAGATGCATCAGCGGATAACCCTATCTCCAAGGACAAGGGTGTCTCTCCTGTGGTGGTTGCAGAGTGCTCATCTTCTAGAGGGCCGCAGATTCGGCATCCAGGACTGGATTCTGGTGACCACGGATGCCAGCCTGAGAGGCTGGGGAGCAGTCACACAGGGAAGAAATTTCCAGAGCTTGTGGTCAAGCATGGAAACGTCTCTTCACATAAATATCCTGGAACTAAGGGCAATTTACAATGCCCTAAGTCAAGCAAGGCCTCTGCTTCAGGGTCAGTCGGTATTGATCCAATCGGACAACATCACGGCAGTCGCCCACGTAAACAGACAGGGCGGCACAAGAAGCAGGAGGGCAATGGCAGAAGCTGCAAGAATTCTTCGCTGGGCGGAAAATTATGTGACAGCACTGTCAGCGGTGTTCATTCCGGGAGTGGACAACTGGGAAGCAGACTTCCTCAGCAGACACGACCTCCACCCGGGGGAGTGGGGACTTCACCCAGAAGTCTTCCACGTGATTGTAAACCGTTGGGAAAAACCAAAGGTGGACATGATGGCGTCTCGTCTCAACAAGAAACTAGACAGATATTGCGCCAGGTCAAGGGACCCTCAGGCGATAGCGGTGGACGCTCTGGTAACACCGTGGGTGTACCAGTCAGTGTATGTGTTCCCTCCTCTGCCTCTCATACCCAAAGTATTGAGAATCATAAGAAGGAGAGGAGTAAGAACTATACTCGTGGCTCCGGATTGGCCAAGGAGGACTTGGTACCCGGAACTTCAAGAGATGCTCACGGAGGACCCGTGGCCTCTACCTCTAAGAAAGGACCTGCTCCAGCAGGGACCTTGTCTGTTCCAAGACTTACCGCGGCTGCGTTTGACGGCATGGAGGTTGAACGCCGGATCCTGAAGGAAAAAGGCATTCCAGATGAAGTCATCCCTACCCTGATCAAGGCCAGGAAGGATGTAACCGCGAAACATTATCACCGCATTTGGCGAAAATATGTTGCGTGGTGTGAGGCCAAGAAGGCCCCTACAGAGGAATTTCAACTGGGTCGTTTCCTGCATTTCCTGCAAACAGGACTATCTATGGGCCTAAAATTAGGGTCCATTAAGGTTCAAATTTCGGCCCAGTCAATATTCTTCCAAAAAGAACTGGCTTCAGTGCCTGAAGTTCAGACGTTTGTCAAAGGGGTACTGCATATACAGCCTCCTTTTGTGCCTCCAGTGGCACCTTGGGATCTCAATGTAGTGTTGAGTCTCCTAAAGTCACATAGGTTTGAACCACTCACCACTGTGGAATTAAAATATCTCACATGGAAAGTGGTCATGCTGTTAGCCCTGGCTTCAGCCAGGCGTGTCTCAGAATTGGCGGCTTTATCATATAAAAGCCCTTACCTAATTTTTCATTCAGACAGGGCAGAACTGAGGACTCGCCCTCAATTTCTCCCTAAGGTGGTTTCAGCGTTTCACATGAACCAGCCTATTGTGGTGCCTGCGGCTACTAGGGACTTGGAGGACTCCAAGTTGCTGGACGTAGTCAGGGCCCTGAAAATATATGTTTCCAGGACGGCTGGAGTCAGAAAATCTGACTCGCTGTTTATCCTGTATGCACCCAACAAGCTGGGTGCTCCTGCTTCTAAGCAGACGATTGCTCGTTGGATTTGTAGTACGATTCAGCTTGCACATTCTGTGGCAGGCCTGCCACAGCCAAAATCTGTAAAAGCCCATTCCACAAGGAAGGTGGGCTCATCTTGGGCGGCTGCCCGAGGGGTCTCGGCTTTACAACTTTGCCGAGCAGCTACTTGGTCAGGGGCAAACACGTTTGCTAAATTTTACAAATTCGATACCCTGGCTGAGGAGGACCTGGAGTTCTCTCGTTCGGTGCTGCAGAGTCATCCGCACTCTCCCGCCCGTTTGGGAGCTTTGGTATAATCCCCATGGTCCTTACGGAGTTCCCAGCATCCACTAGGACGTCAGAGAAAATAAGAATTTACTTACCGATAATTCTATTTCTCATAGTCAGTAGTGGATGCTGGGCGCCCATCCCAAGTGCGGATTGTCTGCAATACTTGTATATAGTTATTGTTACAAAAATCGGGTTGTTTATTGTTGTGAGCCATCTTTTCAGAGGCTCCTACGTTTATCATACTGTTAACTGGGTTCAGATCACAAGTTGTACGGTGTGATTGGTGTGGCTGGTATGAGTCTTACCCGGGATTCAAGATCCTTCCTTATTATGTACGCTCGTCCGGGCACAGTATCCTAACTGAGGCTTGGAGGAGGGTCATAGGGGGAGGAGCCAGTGCACACCAGCTAGTCATAAAGCTTTTACTTTTGTGCCCAGTCTCCTGCGGAGCCGCTATTCCCCATGGTCCTTACGGAGTTCCCAGCATCCACTACGGACTATGAGAAATAGAATTATCGGTAAGTAAATTCTTATTATTTGCTGCCAATTATGTGCCCCCCCCTCTTCTCTGAAACCCCCTTTCACCGTGTATAAGCAGGGGAGAGTCCGGGGAGCTTCCGCTCAGCTGTGCTGTGGAGAAAATGGCGCTGGTGAGTGCTGAGGGAGAAGCTCCGCCCCCTCGGCGGCGGGATTCTGTCCCGCTTAAATATAATAAAACTGGCGGGGGCTCTTTATATATAGTGTGCCTAGCTGTATATATATCTCTTTTGCCAGAAATGAGGTTTACATTGCTGCCCAGGGCGCCCCCCCTGCACCCTTACAGTGACTGCCGTGTGAGGTGTGTGGGAGCAATGGCGCACAGCTGCACTGCTGTGCGTTACCTCAGTGAAGATCATGAAGTCTTCTGCCGCCTCTGACGTCTTCTTATCTTCTCATACTCACCCAGCTTCTATCTTCCGGCTCTGTGAGGACGGCGGCGCGGCTCCGGGACGAACTCCAGGGTGAGACCTGTGTTCTGACTCCCCTCTGGAGCTAATGGTGTCCAGTAGCCTAAGAAGCAGAGCCTTGAAACTCACAGAAGTAGGTCTGCTTCTCTCCCCTCAGTCCCTCGATGCAGGGAGTCTGTTGCCAGCAGGCTCCCTGAAAATAAAAAACTTAACAAATATACTTTCTGTCAGAAAGCTCAGGAGAGCTCTCTGAAAAGCACCCAGTCTCCACTGGGCACAGTATCAAACTGAGGTCTGGAGGAGGGGCATAGAGGGAGGAGCCAGTGCACACCAGACCTAAAGTCTTTCTTAAAGTGCCCATGTCTCCTGCGGAGCCCGTCTATCCCCATGGTCCTTACGGAGTCCCCAGTATCCTCTAGGACTTAAGAGAAATTTTCAGTAAAAAAAGATGCCCAACATTAGCAGAGCTGTATGGGACCTGGCGGCTCACTCACACCAGGCATTTCACACTGCATGAGGACACATCTATAGGTGAAATACTTTATTTTACACTGATTTTTACTGTCTGCTGCTGTGAAGATGATTAATTATGCAAAATTTGTTTTTCACACATGGAGGGGTAATGCTCAAATGTGCAGATCTGCAATAAACTATAGCAGTGGTTCTCATTGGTCCTCACAGCCCCAAACAGTTAATATTTTCCATGTCACCTGGCAAGTGCACTATATATCAATTACACGTTTTAAAAATCCATAAGTGACCAGGAAAACGTGAACTCTGTTGGGTCCTGAGGACAGAGTTTGAGAACCTGTGAACTATAGTAATCCATTAGACTTTTTGAAACCAAACCTACACTAGAAAGTTAATAGCTAGTGATTTGTATCATTGCACAGTGGTGGAAAGAGCCAACACAACACAATTCAATGCAAATTGCGCCACCAAACCCCTTCAACCACATCGACAAGCGAGGAACTGGCCAAATCTCTTGGGAATCTGGAAGAGATTCTTGAAATTCAGCATTCTAGGTGCGTTGGTATCACTGTGAAAGATGTAATCAGATATCAAGTATTTTAAAAAACGTTAATTAAACATAGGTTTCCTTCTACCATGATGTTTTGAATATCAGTCATTAACTATGCAGTGTTAAGCTGGGTACACACTGGGGCGATATGGCGGCCGACATATATGCGGTACACATCAGAACAATGAAATGAAGGACAGATCGATCCCTCATTCCGTCCTTCATTACCTTGCACAGTGCTGCATGTGAAATAGTCTGGTTAGTAGAGCAGCACAGAAGATATTGCAGACTACAAGAGTGTGCAGTTTGCTGTACACACTGAACGATCCTGCCGGAAACTACATATTGGGCCAATATAGCTCCATTGTGTACCCAGCTTTATACTGAGGCACCACTGCATCAGAGACTTCTTTTTCTACTCCAATTAAAATGTGATGTACTGTAAAGCAGAGAAATTCTAAGGTTGAACAGAGACTCATCAACTCAGGTGTGGTATAAAAAGTGCACATTCAGAATGTCAACAATAGAATTTCCACATGGACAGCATGTTGACATGTCAAATGTAGACATTCACAATGTTTACACTGACAAAATGTTGACAGTCGACATGTCAACAATGTGTTTTTACATGGACTTGTCAACTAATCCTGTTAAAATATTTTTGCTTTCTGAAAGGATAGACAAGCCATTTAGACAGATCATTTAGCGGACACAAATCTTTCATGCTAGCGATTGGAGTAGAGAAAACTCCACTTTCATTGGCCACATTGTATCGGTCTACAAATATATTAATATACAGGGTGGGAGGGCAATCACTTTTGTCTACATAGTGTATGTAGATAGATAAACCAGCCTGATTCAGAGGTGCAGATTTTTCGCTACAGTATGGCCTCCAATGCAAGTGATGAAGTGCCTGTGTACACACGCACGCACACACAAGCCCACACCATTCCAATAACCCACAACAGTTTTGTATCTTAATAGCCACCCCCAGTCACAGCTCAGGAATGCCCAGCACTCTTCCAGACATTTCTGATATTCTGTGATTGTGTGTAAACACTGTGTAAAGGGGGGTACTCACGGAGCAATATTCTAAGCAATCTGACTAGATTGCTTAGAATTTGAGCATTATCGCTCCGTGTGTACCCCCTACAGCGATAGCAATGCGCAACCCCGCGCATCGCTATCGCTAGATTGGCCTGCATGCAGGCCAATCTAGCGGGTCGCTCACTTCACCCACTGGGTGAAATGAGCGCCCCCCCCCCCGCATGCTCAGCACAGATCGCACTGTGCTGAGCGGCGGGAGAGATGTGTGCTGAGCGGTTCGCTCAGCACACATCTCTCCCGCATCTGCCCCTCTATATGGGCCTTAACACATGTTCCATACATGTTTTTAGGGATTATTGCACACGCACAGTAGCAAACAAATTGCTCAACATCATGAACATCGGCATCGCATGAGACTCTACTGCTTAATGTACATGCACTTCTACTAGGGTGGTTACTCTTGATATGATTTTTTAACACTATGGGGCTAACTCTGAGTGTCATACTGCTACAACTGCTTTAGCATCTTTTGCAGTAGTCACACTTGTGGCTATATGCTAATGCTACTAAAAGCCCTTCCCCTGTTATACAAGCATTTGTTTGAATGTGCAAAACTAAGACACCCACTTTGAATTTCTTTCATAGGCGTGCGCAGCACATTTTATCAGGGGGTGCACCGTCGGAGGGGTGTGTCTAGCACTGCCTTTTGGGTGTGTCTAGCACCATCTATTGACGGTCAACGCAATATAAAATATCCACCCTTGTACCAATCCTAATAAAGCAGATACATTGTCAGATATTGTGGTGTGCACCAAACAAACACCCCTGATGGCACTCACTGCAATTACACTGCTCCTCCTCAGCCTGGTCTGGCTCCCTCTCTCTTTCCCCAGCAAGCTGCAGCAACTTACTTACAAGTCAGTCACTCACTGTCACTGACAGTCGCAGACTAGTACTGCTGCTGCTGGAAAAACGAGTGACGTGTCAATGCTGCTGCCGACTGCCTGCCAGTATTGAATTTGTTTTCCAAACAGGAACACTGGCTGCATGCTGCTCTTCATCAGTGGCTGGCGTTGGCATAGCATAGAAGGAGAGAGGTGGGCGTGTGGCAGGTGTGACGGGTGGACATGCGAGCAGCATGACGTAATCACGTCACATCACGCTGGTTTTGTACATGAAGGTGGAGCCGGGAGTTTGAAAGCTGGTGGCAGTGGCACCCTTGATTAACCCAGGCATCCGGTCAGTAATGCAGTCCTGACAGGGTGCAACGCAGAGGGGACAGTAATCAGCCTGTTCGGCGATCGCTGCATCAGGTATGTGAGATCGGGGTGCTGGACATTAGGGGGTGCCTGTGGGCACCAGGCACCCCCCCCTGCGCACACCAATGATTTCTTTAGTCACTATAATACTGCTTGGTGCATCGGTTGCATGGTATGGTAGGTGCAAATATTCCGCCCAAGTATGGCCTCCTGCGACATTCCCATCACACCCATAACATAGAAACACAGAATTTTAAAGCAGATCAGCCCGACATGGCCCATCTAGTATGCCTCTAGTCCCTATGGGTCTGATTAGCCATGTTCCACTCACTGAATGCGCAGTAGCTCAAAAAAAAATTTGTGTGTTCAACACTGTACCCCAATCCAACTTCTTGTGTCAGCTGTTTTCCTATGTACTTTATAGCAGATATGTTTGTGACTGTCTGACCTTTAAAATTACTTTTGGTAGGTACTAAGCAAGTGTTACCAGAACAGCCCACAAGTCCTGCTGATTTAGAGTTGCTCTGACCCAGTCATCTAGCCACTACCATTTGACCTCTGTCAAAGTTGCTCATATCCTTACACTTTCCCATTTTTCCTGTTTCCAACACATCAACTTTAAGAACTGCGGGGTAAATTTACGAAGATGGGAGTTCTATTTAAGATGGGATGTTGCCCATAGCAACCAGATTACAAGTATTATCTTCTAGAAGGTGCCAGATAAATGAGAAGTAGAATCTGATTGGTTGCTATGGGCAACATCCCATCTTAAATAGAACTCCCATCTTAGTAAATTTACCCCTGCATTTTCACTTGCTGCCTAATATATCCTACCCATTAACTGGTGTAACATGATAATATTATTAACTTCACTTGTCAGTGGTTTCAATGTTATGGCTGGTTATGTTATATGTACTGTATATACACTGCTCAAAAAAAATAAGATTTTACTCACCGGTAAATCTATTTCTCGTAGTCCGTAGTGGATGCTGGGGACTCCGTAAGGACCATGGGGAAAAGACGGGCTCCGCAGGAGACTGGGCACTCTAAGAAAGATTTAGTACTACTGGTGTGCACTGGCTCCTCCCTCTATGCCCCTCCTCCAGACCTCAGTTAAGGAAACTGTGCCCGGAAGAGCTGACATTACAAGGAAAGGATTTTGGAATCCAGGGTAAGACTCATACCAGCCACACCAATCACACCGTATAACTTGTGATAACATACCCAGTCAACAGTATGAACAACAACAGAGCATCAGACAAACCTGATGCAACCATAACATAACCCTTATTTAAGCAATAACTATATACAAGTATTGCAGAAGAAGTCCGTACTTGGGACGGGCGCCCAGCATCCACTACGGACTACGAGAAATAGATTTACCGGTGAGTAAAATCTTATTTTCTCTAACGTCCTAGTGGATGCTGGGGACTCCGTAAGCACCATGGGGATTATACCAAAGCTCCCAAACGGGCGGGAGAGTGCGGATGACTCTGCAGCATCGAATGAGCAAACACAAGGTCCTCCTCAGCCAGGGTATCAAACTTGTAGAACTTTGCGAGAAAAGAATTGTATAGTAGGCTGCGCTGTGATGTAAAGCTGCACAGGTTGTTTAGAGGTGAGTTGTTAGGATTTTATCTTAGACCGAGCGCTGTCTGTTCTAATGTTCTATGCAATGTGTGGCAACTAAAAAACTTATGTGCAATGTGTAACAACCAAAAATAATAATAAAATAAAATGAAAATCTAATTGAAAAAAATAAAAAAGTATAATATTGAAGAAAATATAAAATAAGAAAATGAAATAAAAATAAAAATGAAAATAAAAATAAAGATAAAAATAAAATTCAAATAAAATTAAAAATAAAAAAGAGAGGGTTAGGAAGGTGGGGAAGGGAAGGAAAATAGTGCAATGTTTACAGCTCCTTTGTTGGAGCTTTAGTTGGAGCTTTTAGACACTAGTTCAGGAGAGGAAACAGTCTCTTAATAGAAAAAACTATCCCTATCTTACCCTGTTAGTTTCTTCTTTGCTGAGGCCGTGACCGGGAGTAGCTTCCGGTAGTGTTGGTGATGTTTGTTCCTGTCAGCTTGGTAAGTCAGTCCTGCCTTGGTGCTGGGCTTTGGCTGCTTTCCACTTGCTGTACTGTAGCCGCTGTTTAGAGCCGACCTGCCGCGACCGGAAGTTCGGGTCTTCACTTCCGGTAGTTCGAATGCTGGCGGCGGAGGTGGCGATGTGAAATGTCCTCTGTGTCTGCTCCTTCTTGTTCCAACGCGTTTCGAATCCAGAGCTGGATTCTTTCTCAAGGAAGTGATGAAGTTCTTGGGATTATGCTCCTTTTTATCTGTAATAACTTTATTAGAAAAACGGGAAGTGGCCGGAACCGGAAATGAGGTTCTCGGCGGCAACCTCATGGTAAAAAAGGGAATATGTAATTAAGTATTCCCTAGGCTTAAAAGCAATTGCACTTTTTGGGAGAAAGGGGAATGGAAAGATAAAGGTAGGGAATAACAATAATAAATAAATCATAAAAAATAAGTAATAAAAGTATAAAAAATATAAAAAAATAATATAAAAAAATAATAAAGAATAAATAAAAAATAAAATATAAAAAATAATAAATAATAAATAAAAAATAGATAAAAGTAAAAATTAAAAAATGTAAATATAAGTGATGGGAATTGTAGAAAAACCATATATTTCTATGGTCTTTGTTTTTTTATATTTATTTTTATTTTGTCCTATGTTGTGTACCCATTCTGTTGGAGGTTAAGGATTAGTTATAAGAAGACGTTTAGCTCTATATCAATGTTTAGACCGTATGGTTCTAGGGTCTTCATTTTATATATCCATTCGGTTTCTTTCTTCTTTAATGTTTTTACAATGTCCTTGTCACAACTGAGGGCCTGAGCTGACGGGAGGCAGCCTCAGTTGTAGGGGCTGAGATGTACCGGAACCTGGGAGGTTGTATCAGACCCCTGGACATGTAAGTAACATGAATAATAACTGCCCGAAGGCGTGACCACGACAACTTGGATAAAAGTCAATGATGTTTATTATGACAACTCCGCAACACAGCAGCAGTAAAAGAAAACGTAAAAGTCAGCAAAGAATAAATACAGTTCCTGGGTACTACAGGATGGCAGGAGCCACAGGGCACTGGTAGTGTGAGATAGTTCTTATGATCTTCTAGATGGAAAGTCCTTACCAGGCCCGACTGTAGCAATGGAGATAACCCAGGATTGTGCCAGCTGGTGTTCCAGGAAAAGCTGGGTTGCTGAAGATAAAACAGCTGCTGTGGATACTGGCTGGAACCAGACTGTTGTTAGCACGGAGTGGATACTGGCTGGAACCAGTTAAATAATAAATGAACTTGGGAGCGATGAAATATGAACTGAAATGTAGAACTTGAGAGCGGAGAAATAATAATACCGGTGGAGAGTGGTAAAGTGTAGAAAGGACACCGGCCCTTTAAGGGAAGCTGTACTCTGCTGGAAGCTGAGCTGGAAGCAGGTAATGTTGTAGCTGAAAACAGATGAATCCACAATGGATTGGAGAGTCAGGCTACACCGCAGGTGGAATGCTGGTGCGGGTCTCTATGGTGGAAGTCTTGAGACAGGAGCTGGAACCTGGAAGACAATCACAGGAGAGAGACAAACAGGAACTAGGTTTGACAACCAAAGCACTGACGCCTTCCTTGCTCAGGCACAGCTTACTTATACCTGCAGCAAGGAAGGCACTGGCTAGGCAATTATGCAAATTAATAATACTGACAGCAGATAGGTGAATATGATCAGATGACAGAATCCAAGATGGCTGCGCCCATGCAGACACTTGGAGGGAAGTTTGGTTTGTAATCCATGTGGTCTGGAAAACAGTAATGGCGGCGCCGGCCACCGGAGACGCCAGGCTGACAGATGCACATCTGACCACGCGGACACAGCGGAGGCCGCGGCTGACGTAATCGCCACTCTGAATGCAGAAGCTCAGGGACGGCGGCGGAGGCCGCGGGAGACGCCATGCCAGATGTATAAGGCGTTACTGACACTGCGTCCAGAGAGACAGGAGAGGATGCGGGAATGTGCACATCAGGATAACAGATGGGATCCGGTCCTGGAGCGCTGAGCCAGCCTTAGGAGGCATCTGATAGGTAAGAAATGGCGTCCAGATACCCGGATCGTGACAGCACCCCCCCTTTAGGAGTGGCCCCAGGACACTTCTTTGGTTTTTGAGGAAACTTGGAATGGAATCTCCGGACCAAGGCAGGAGCATGGACATCAGAAGCATTGGTCCATGAACGTTCCTCAGGGCCATAACCCTTCCAGTCAATAAGATACTGAAGTTGACCGTAACGGTGACGTGAGTCCAGGATCTTGGCTACTTCATACTCAACGCCTCGTTGAGTTTGGACTTTCGGAGTTGGAGGAAGTGAGGAATGAAACCGATTCAAGATTAGCGGTTTCAACAGGGAAACATGGAATGTCCTGGGTATCTTTAAGAAGGGAGGCAACTGGAGTCTGTAAGCAACAGGATTGATGACGTGATCAATTTTAAAAGGACCGATGTAGCGAGGTGCAAACTTCATACTGGGAACTCTTAACCTCAAATTCTTCGTGGATAACCATACCCGATCACCCACCTTGAGAGCAGGAGCTGCTCGACGCTTCTTATCCGCAAACTTCTTGTACCTGAACGATGCCTTGAGCAGAGCTGATCGTACGCTCTTCCAGATATTGGCAAACTGATGAAAGGTGATATCCACTGCGGGGACAGAAGTTGCTGGAAGCGGTTGGAACTCAGGGACTTTAGGGTGGAATCCAAAGTTAGTGAAGAATGGTGTTGAAGCAGATGAAGAATGATACTGGTTGTTATGACAGAACTCGGCCCAGGGAAGTAATTGAACCCAGTCATCTTGAGAGGAGGACACATAGATGCGGAGGAAGGCCTCCAAGTCCTGATTCACCCTCTCGGTTTGACCATTGGTCTGAGGATGGTAAGCCGTGGAAAACTTTAGCTTGACTTGGAGGACTTGACATAAACTTCGCCAGAATTTGGCTGTGAATTGAACTCCTCGATCTGAGATAATTTCTTCAGGAAGACCGTGGAGTCGGAAGATCTCTTGTATGAATACTTGAGCCAACTTGGAAGCTGACGGAAGACCGGTGAGAGGAATGAAGTGTGCCATCTTGGTGAACCGGTCAACTACCACCCAGATGGTATTGAACTTGTTGCACATGGGTAAGTCTGTAATGAAATCCATCGACAAGTGGGTCCATGGTCGACGGGGAACGGATAGTGGAACCAGTTGCCCCGCAGGCGACTGGCGGGATACTTTATGTTGGGCACACTTTGGGCAAGATGCAATAAACTCCAAGACGTCCTTTTTCAGAGTTGGCCACCAATAGGACCTAGAGATAAACTCCAGGGTTTTTTGGATACCTGTATGTCCGGCAAAACGGGAAGCATGGGCCCAATGCATGAGCTTCTTCCTTAGCATCGGCTTCACAAAACTTTTCCCTGATGGGGGCGTAGAGTCCATCCCTACCGTGGAGAATGCCAACGGATTTATAATAGGATGCTTGTCTGAAGACTCTGACTCATTTTCTTGCTCCCATGAGCGGGAAAGGGCATCGGCCTTGCGATTCTGAGAGCCCGGACAGAACTGGAGTTTAAAGTCGAACCTGGAAAAGAAAAGTGCCCATCTGGCCTGACGAGGGTTGAGACATTGTGCGCCCTTCAGGTATAAAAGGTTCTTGTGGTCTGTAAGTATGGTGATTGAATGAGAAGCTCCCTCCAACAGATACCTCCACTCTTCTAGAGCGAGCTTGATGGCTAGCAACTCCTGGTCGCCAATGGCATAGTTGCGCTCAGCTGGGGAGAACTTCCGGGAGAAGAAACTGTAAGGGTGTAAATGGCCATCTTTAGCCCTCTGAGATAACACCGCTCCTACTCCAACGGAGGAGGCATCCACCTCTAAGATGAAAGGAGAGTCGATGTCAGGCTGTTTCAGAACAGGCGCAGAGATGAACCTTTGTTTTAAAAGATGAAATGCTTGCATGGCTTCTTCAGACCACTTGGACGGGTTAGCACCCTTCTTAGTGAAAGCAGTAATAGGCGCCACAATGGTGGAAAAGTCTCGTATAAACTTTCGGTAATAGTTGGCGAACCCTAAGAACCTCTGGACCCCTTTGAGGGTTAAGGGTACCGGCCAATTTTGGATTGCTTGTAGTTTCTCAGGATCCATCTCTAGTCCGGAACCGGACACAATGTACCCTAGAAACGGAATGGACTTGACTTCAAAGACGCATTTTTCTAATTTGCAATAGAGATGATTGACACGGAGACGGGACAGAACCTCTTTAACCCAAAAACGATGTTCCTCTAAATCGTTGGCAAAAATGAGGATATCGTCTAGATAGACCACGACATGACGGTATAGAATGTCTCTGAAGATCTCATTGACAAAATGCTGGAAGACAGCTGGAGCATTGCTCAATCCGAAGGGCATGACGAGGTACTCATAATGTCCGTCACGGGTGTTAAAGGCGGTCTTCCACTCGTCACCCTCACGGATCCGGATGAGATTGTATGCACCTCGCAAGTCCAGCTTTGTAAAGATGGTAGCTCCGCTAACTCTGTCAAAGAGCTCAGTAATCAGGGGTAAAGGATAACGGTTCTTGATGGTAATGTCGTTCAAACCTCTGTAGTCGATGCACGGCCGCAGACCACCATCTTTCTTTTTTACAAAAAAGAAGCCTGCGCCGGCTGGAGAAGAAGAAGGTCGAATGAACCCCTTTGCTAGGTTCTCTTTAATATATTCCTCCATAGAATGCGTCTCAGGCAGAGACAACGGATAAGTTCGGCCTCGAGGTGGAACCTTCCCTGGAACGAGATCAATCGGACAGTCCCATTCTCTATGAGGAGGAAGGATATCAGCAGAAGCTTTACTGAACACATCCGTGAAATCTTGATATGGAGGAGGTGGAACATCAGACGACCTGGGGGAGGAAGAACAGACAGGCAATACTTTAAACAAACATGTCTCAGCACAGGAGGAACCCCATGCCAGGATTTGCGTAGTCGTCCAATCAATTGTAGGATTGTGAAGACGGAGCCATGGAAGGCCCAGGACCACAGGATGTGTGGCTCTTGGAATCACTAAAAAAGAAATAAGTTCGGAATGAAGAACTCCCACTCTCAGACGAACTGGTAGAGTCCTTAAAGAAATAACTGCATCAAAAATTTTGCTGCCATCCACGGCAGTTAAAGAAATGGACGAAGGAAGTCTCTCGGTGGGTAGGGACCACCGTTTAACATAGGCTTCGGTAATAAAGTTCCCAGCTGCTCCGGAATCAAGGAGGGCAATGACGTTCCGATAACGTTGAGCAACTTGAAGCGAGACTGGGAGATTACAATCTTGAGGAGATGGAGAGGAGATCATTACTCCTAGCCGGCCCTCTCCTTGGCGAGCTAGGATTTGGAGTTTCCCGGACGTTTGGGACAGGCATTAATGGTGTGAGACGGAGCTGCACAATAGAGACAGAGAAACTCGGAGAGACGTCTTCGGCGCTCAGCAGGAGTTAAACGGGAACGGCCAAGTTGCATGGGCTCATCTTTAGATGGTGACAGTTGACGAGGAGGAGGAGCAGAAGATTTTGGAGCAGATGATCTTCCACGCTCAGTTGCTCTCTCTCTGAAACGTAAATCAACTTTCGTGCAGAGTGAGATTAGCTCATCTAACTTAGAAGGTAAGTCTCTGGTAGCTAACTCATCTTTAATACGCTCAGATAAGCCATGCCAGAATGCAGCATACAGGGCCTCGTCGTTCCATGCCAGTTCGGATGCCAGGATCTGGAACTGTATCAGATATTGTCCTACAGTACGTGACCCCTGGCGTAAACGGAGAATCTCGGATGAAGCTGAGGTTACCCGGCCTGGCTCGTCGAAGATGCGCCTGAATGTTGACACGAAGGCAGTGTAGGAAGATAGCAGGGTGTCGGACCTCTCCCATAACGGTGATGCCCAATCAAGGGCTGAGCCACTGAGAAGAGAAATAATGTAGGCAATTTTTGTACGGTCACTGGGAAAATTGCCAGGTTGTAACTCAAACTGAATCTCACACTGGTTGAGAAATCCCCTGCAGAATCTTGGAGATCCGTCAAATTTTGCTGGCGTTGGAAGATGAAGACGTGGAGCAGAAATGGGTAAGGTGGGTGGGGTTATAGCTGGAGTCACTGTGGTTGACGCACCAGACGCGCCTGATCCACGGAGAGTTGTCTGAATCCCATCCAGCCGAGTAGAGAGATCCTGGAGACAGCGGATGATGTGGCCCTGTGCAGCCTCCTGATGTTCTAGTCGGGCTGCCAGTTCTTGCATCGGCCTGGCCGCTTGATCCTGGTCTCCGGCTGGATTCATTAGGTCAGTGCTTACTGTCACAACTGAGGGCCTGAGCTGACGGGAGGCAGCCTCAGTTGTAGGGGCTGAGATGTACCGGAACCTGGGAGGTTGTATCAGACCCCTGGACATGTAAGTAACATGAATAATAACTGCCCGAAGGCGTGACCACGACAACTTGGATAAAAGTCAATGATGTTTATTATGACAACTCCGCAACACAGCAGCAGTAAAAGAAAACTTAAAAGTCAGCAAAGAATAAATACAGTTCCTGGGTACTACAGGATGGCAGGAGCCACAGGGCACTGGTAGTGTGAGATAGTTCTTATGATCTTCTAGATGGAAAGTCCTTACCAGGCCCGACTGTAGCAATGGAGATAACCCAGGATTGTGCCAGCTGGTGTTCCAGGAAAAGCTGGGTTGCTGAAGATAAAACAGCTGCTGTGGATACTGGCTGGAACCAGACTGTTGTTAGCACGGAGTGGATACTGGCTGGAACCAGTTAAATAATAAATGAACTTGGGAGCGATGAAATATGAACTGAAATGTAGAACTTGAGAGCAGAGAAATAATAATACCGGTGGAGAGTGGTAAAGTGTAGAAAGGACACCGGCCCTTTAAGGGAAGCTGTACTCTGCTGGAAGCTGAGCTGGAAGCAGGTAATGTTGTAGCTGGAAACAGATGAATCCACAATGGATTGGAGAGTCAGGCTACACCGCAGGTGGAATGCTGGTGCGGGTCTCTATGGTGGAAGTCTTGAGACAGGAGCTGGAACCTGGAAGACAATCACAGGAGAGAGACAAACAGGAACTAGGTTTGACAACCAAAGCACTGACGCCTTCCTTGCTCAGGCACAGCTTACTTATACCTGCAGCAAGGAAGGCATTGGCTAGGCAATTATGCAAATTAATAATACTGACAGCAGATAGGTGAATATGATCAGATGACAGAATCCAAGATGGCTGCGCCCATGCAGACACTTGGAGGGAAGTTTGGTTTGTAATCCATGTGGTCTGGAAAACAGTAATGGCGGCGCCGGCCACCGGAGACAGGAGACGCCAGGCTGACAGATGCACATCTGACCACGCGGACACAGCGGAGGCCGCGGCTGACGTAATCGCCACTCTGAATGCAGAAGCTCAGGGACGGCGGCGGAGGCCGCGGGAGACGCCATGCCAGATGTATAAGGCGTTACTGACACTGCGTCCAGAGAGACAGGAGAGGATGCGGGAATGTGCACATCAGGATAACAGATGGGATCCGGTCCTGGAGCGCTGAGCCAGCCTTAGGAGGCATCTGATAGGTAAGAAATGGCGTCCAGATACCCGGATCGTGACAGTCCTCTCCTCTCCAATGGGCTGTAATGTTCTGGATCCCAATGAATTTTAACCCAGCAGGGTCTTGATTGTGTTTTTTGAGGAAATGAGCTGACACACTGTGTGTTTTTAAGCCCCTTTTTATATTGTAGACATGCTCTGCTATCCTTATTTTCAGTTTTCGTTTGGTTTGTCCTACGTACTGTTTTCCGCATGTGCATTCCAGGATATAGATGACTCCTTCTGTGTGACAAGTCACTTGATCTCTAATTTTGAATTCTTCTTTTGTTATATTTGATTTAAAGGTGATTGTTGGTTTAGTTGAAGTTTGTTGATTCCTACAACCGGCGCAAGTCGTACAGTGATGGAATCCTTTACTTTTTTCAAGATTCTTTGGTTCTTGTGTGATTGTTAAGAAACTGTGAGTGAGCTGTTGTTTTAAGTTATTGGCTTTTTTATAGATTACTTTCAGTTTGTTAGGGATGGATTCTTTCAGTTCTTCATCAAGGGAGAGGATGTGCCAGTGTTTTTCTAAAATTCGTTCCATGTCCTTATGATTACTGTTGAACTGTGTTATGAATGTTACAGGTAGTTCTTTTTTATCTTTTTGTTTGAAAGAGAGCAGGTCTTTTCTTTCTAATTTTTTTATTTTTCCTAGTTGTTGTGTCAAGTGATTATCTTTGTATCCTTTTTGAAGGAATTTATTCTTCATTTCATGTGCCTGTTGTTCAAATACCTTCACATCAGTGCAATTCCTCTTTAATCGACGGAATTGACCTCCTGGAATGTTTTCTATCCATTGTCTGTGGTGGTTGCTATTGTGTGAGAGCATATTGTTGCCGTTCACTTTTTTGAAATGGGTTTTTGTCAGAATTTCGTTGTCTTCGATGTAGATTTCTAGGTTGAGAAAAACTACTGTTTTGACACTGTGTGTAGTGGTGAATTCAAGGTTCATATTGTTGTTGTTTATGTGCTCTTTGAATTGTGATAGGATGTCTTGAGTTCCGTTCCAGATGAAGAACACGTCATCTATATATCGATGCCAGCTTACGATGTTCTGTGAAAAGGGGTTGTTATCCCAGATGTTCAGGTCCTCCCAGTGTGAAACAAAGAGGTTCGCATAGCTGGGTGCGAAAGACGTCCCCATGGCTGTGCCGCACTGCTGTAGAAAGAAGTCGCCTTCGTACCAGAAATAATTGTTATGAAGAATGTATTCGATGCTGTCCATGATGAAATTTATTTGTGTATTTGAGATGGTTGTTTGAGTACATAGGTAGTGACGGGTTGCTTCGCATCCTGTTCGATGGTTAATTACAGTGTACAAGGAACCCGTCACTACCTCTCCCTTGATGAAGAACTGAAAGAATCCATCCCTAACAAACCGAAAGTAATCTATAAAAAAGCCAATAACTTAAAACAACAGCTCACTCACAGTTTCTTAACAATCACACAAGAACCAAAGAATCTTGAAAAAAAGTAAAGGATTCCATCACTGTACGACTTGCGCCGGTTGTAGGAATCAACAAACTTCAACTAAACCAACAATCACCTTTAAATCAAATATAACAAAAGAAGAATTCAAAATTAGAGATCAAGTGACTTGTCACACAGAAGGAGTCATCTATATCCTGGAATGCACATGCGGAAAACAGTACGTAGGACAAACCAAACGAAAACTGAAAATAAGGATAGCAGAGCATGTCTACAATATAAAAAGGGGCTTAAAAACACAGTGTGTCAGCTCATTTCCTCAAAAAACACAATCAAGACCCTGCTGGGTTAAAATTCATTGGGATCCAGAACATTACAGCCCATTGGTGAGGAGAGGACATTGTAAAAACATCAAAGAAGAAAGAAACCGAATGGATATATAAAATGAAGACCCTAGAACCATACGGTCTAAACATTGATATAGAGCTAAACGTCTTCTTATAACTAATCCTTAACCTCCAACAGAATGGGTACACAACATAGGACAAAATAAAAATAAATATAAAAAAACAAAGACCATAGAAATATATGGTTTTTCTACAATTCCCATCACTTATATTTACATTTTTTAATTTTTACTTTTATCTATTTTTTATTTATTATTTATTATTTTTTATATTTTATTTTTTATTTATTATTTATTCTTTATTCTTTATTATTTTTTTATATTATTTTTTTATACTTTTATTACTTATTTTTTATGATTTATTTATTATTGTTATTCCCTACCTTTATCTTTCCATTCCCCTTTCTCCCAAAAAGTGCAATTGCTTTTAAGCCTAGGGAATACTTAATTACATATTCCCTTTTTTACCATGAGGTTGCCGCCGAGAACCTCATTTCCGGTTCTGGCCACTTCCCGTTTTTCTAATAAAGTTATTACAGATAAAAAGGAGCATAATCCCAAGAACTTCATCACTTCCTTGAGAAAGAATCCAGCTCTGGATTCGAAACGCGTTGGAACAAGAAGGAGCAGACACAGAGGACATTTCACATCGCCACCTCCGCCGCCAGCATTCGAACTACCGGAAGTGAAGACCCGAACTTCCGGTCGCGGCAGGTCGGCTCTAAACAGCGGCTACAGTACAGCAAGTGGAAAGCAGCCAAAGCCCAGCACCAAGGCAGGACTGACTTACCAAGCTGACAGGAACAAACATCACCAACACTACCGGAAGCTACTCCCGGTCACGGCCTCAGCAAAGAAACTAACAGGGTAAGATAGGGATAGTTTTTTCTATTAAGAGACTGTTTCCTCTCCTTAACTAGTGTCTAAAAGCTCCAACTAAAGCTCCAACAAAGGAGCTGTAAACATTGCACTATTTTCCTTCCCTTCCCCACCTTCCTAACCCTCTCTTTTTTATTTTTAATTTTATTTGAATTTTATTTTTATCTTTATTTTTATTTTCATTTTTATTTCATTTTCTTATTTTATATTTTCTTCAATATTATACTTTTTTATTTTTTTCAATTAGATTTTCATTTTATTTTATTATTATTTTTGGTTGTTACACATTGCACATAATTTTTTTAGTTGCCACACATTGTAGAACTTTGCAAAAGTGTTTGAACCCGACCAAGTAGCTGCTCGGCAAAGCTGTAATGCCGAGACCCCTCGGGCAGCCGCCCAAGAAGAGCCCACCTTCCTTGTGGAATGGGCTTTTACTGATTTTGGAGGCGGCAAGCCAGCCGCAGAATGAGCCTGCTGAATCGTGTTACAGATCCAGCGAGCAATAGTTTGCTTTGAAGCAGGAGCACCCAGCTTGTTGGATGCATACAGGATAAACAGCGAGTCAGTTTTCCTGACTCCAGCCGTTCTGGCTACATAAATCTTCAAAGCCCTGACTACATCTAGTAACTTGGAATCCTCCAAGTCACGAGTAGTCGCAGGCACCACAATAGGTTGGTTCAAATGAAAAGATGACACCACCTTTGGCAGAAATTGCGGACGAGTCCGTAATTCTGCCCTGTCCATATGGAAAACCAGATAGGGGCTTTAACATGACAAAGCCACCAATTCTGACACACGCCTAGCCGAAGCTAAGGCCAATAGCATGACCACTTTCCACGTGAGATATTTTAACTCCACGGTCTTAAGCGGCTCAAACCAGTGAGATTTCAGGAAACTCAACACCACGTTAAGATCCCAAGGAGCCACTGGTGGCACAAAAGGGGGCTGAATATGTAGCACTCCCTTTACAAACGTCTGAACTTCAGGTAGAGAAGCTAGTTTTTTATGAAAGAAAATGGATAGGGCTGAAATCTGGACCTTAATGGACCCCAATTCTAGGCCTAAAGTCACTCCCGACTGTAGGAAGTGAAGGAAACGGCCCAGCTGGAATTCCTCTGTAGAGGCATTCCTGGCCTCACACCCAGCAACATATTTTCGCCGTATACGGTGATAATGTTTAGCCGTCACGTCCTTCCTAGCCTTTATCAGCATAGGAATAACCTCATCCGGAATCCCTTTTTTTTTTTTTTACTAGGATCCGGCGTTCAACCGCCATGCCGTCAAACGCAGCTGCGGTAAGTCTTGGAACATACAAGGTCCCTGCTGCAACAGATCCTGCCCTAGAGGCAGAGGCCATGGGTCCTCTGTGAGCATTTCTTGCAGCTCTGGATACCAAGTCCTTCTTGGCCAATCTGGAACAATGAGTATTGTTCCCACTCCTCTTTTCCTTATGATTCTCAGCACCTTGGGTAAGAGAGGAAGAGGAGGAAACACATAAACCGACTGGAACATCCACGGTGTCACCAGTGCATCTACAGCTATCGCCTGAGAGTCTCTTGACCTGGCGCAATACCTCTGTAGCTTTTTGTTGATGCGGGATGCCATCATGTCCACCTGTGGCAGTTCCCACCGACCTACAATCTGCACGAAGACTTCTTGATGAAGTCCCCCCTCTCCCGGGTGGAGGTCGTGTCTGCTGAGGAAGTCTGCTTCCCAGTTGTCCACTCCCGGAATGAACACTGCTGACAGTGCTCGTATGTGATTCTCCGCCCATCGAAGAATTCTGGTGGCTTCCGCCATCGCCACCCTGCTCATTGTGCCGCCTTGGCAGTTTACATGAGCCACTGCGGTGATGTTGTCTGATTGGATCAGCACCGATTGGTTGCGAAGCAGGGTCTCCGCTTGACTTAGGGCGTTGTATATGGCCCTTAGTTCCAGGATATTGATGTGAAGGCAAGTCTCCTGACTTGACCACAGCCCTTGGAAACTTCTTCCCTGAGTGACTGCCCCCCACCCTCGGAGGCTTGCATCCGTGGTCACCAGGACCCAGTCCTGAATGCCGAACCTGCGGCCCTCGAGAAGGTGAGTACTCTGCAGCCACCACCGGAGAGACACCCGGGGGATAGGGTGATTAACCGATGCATCTAAAGATGTGATCCGGACCACTCTGTCCAGTAAGTCCCATTAGAAGGTCCTCTCATGGAACCTGCCGAAAGGAATGGCCTCGTATGATGCCACCATCCTTCCCAGGACTCGAGTGCAGTGATGCACTGACACCTGTTTTGGTTTTAATAGATTCCTGACCAGTGTCACGAGCTCCTGAGCTCTCTCTATCGGGAGATAAACCCTTTTCTGGTCTGTGTCAAGGATCATGCCTAGGAGAGGCAGATGAGCTGTAGGAACCAACTGCGACTTTGGAATATATAGAATCCAGCCGTGTTGCCGTTACACTTCCAGAGAAAGTGATACGCTGTTCAGCCACTGCTCTCTTGATCTCGCTTTTATGAGATCATCGTCCAAGTACGTGATAATAGTGACACCTTGTTTTCGCAGGAGCACCATCATTTCCACCATTACCTTGGTGAATATTCTCGGGGCCGTGGAGAGACCAAACGGCAACGTCTGAAATTGATAATGACAATCGCGTACCGCAATTCTGAGGTACGCCTGATGAGGTGGATAAATGGGGACATGAAGGTATGCCTCCTTTATGTCCCGAGTCACGATAAAATCTCCCCCTTTCAGGCTTGTAACGACCGCTCTTAGCGATTCCATCTTGAACTTGATCCTTTTCCGGTATATGTTCAGGGATTTTAAATTCAATATGGGTCTGACCGAACCGTCTGGTTTCGTGACTACCACATGGTCGAATAATAACCCCCTCCTTGTCGAAGGAGGGTAACCTTGACCACCACCTGTTGAAGATACAATTTGTGAATTGCAGTTAACCCTGTTTCCCTCTCGTGGGGGGAAGCCGGCAGGGCCGTCAGTGAGGAGGCATCTTCTCAAAGTCCAGCTTGTATCCCTGAGACACAATATCTATTGCCCAGGGATCTAACAGGGAGTGAACCCACTTGTTGCAGAACTTACGAAAGCGTGCCCCCACCGGGCCTAGCTCCGTCTGTGGAGCCCCAGCGACATGCGGTGGATTTTCATAGAGGCCGGGGAGGACTTCTGTTCCTGGGAACTAGCGGTGTTGTGCAGCTTCTTTCCTCTGGCCCCGCCTCTGGCAAGAAAGGACGCATCTCGGCCTTTCTTGTTTCTTTGTTCGAAAAGCTGCATTTGATAATGACGTGCTTTCCTAGGCTGTGCAGGAATATAAGGCAAAATATCCGAATTACCAGCTATAGCCGTGGAGACCAGGTCCGAGAACCCTTCTCCACACAATCCTCAGCCTTCCATATGCCACTTAAGTTGGCATCATCTGTCCATTGCATATTCTACAGGACACGTCAAGCAGAAATCGACATAGCTTTGACTCTAGGACCCAGTATACTCATGTCTCTTTGGGCATGTTTGATTATATATATCTCTTAAGACAGCATCTTTAATATATATACATCTCTCTCTATATACACATATATATATATATATATATATATATATATATATACATAATAGGGTCTCATTTCTGCTGATAAGGTACCTGTCCACGCCGCCCCAGCGCTATAAACCCATGCCGACACAATCACCGGTCTGAGTAGTGTACCAGAATGTACACGCTATCTGCAGGATCCCTGAGAATAGCTAGGGCTACCTTCTGGGCAAACGTGACACCCTAGGGGAAGATTCCCATCACATCTTGACCCTAGTGGGGAAAGGATACTGCCTGAGAATTCTTTGTGGGAAGCTGCAGTCTCTTGTCTGGAGATTCCCGCTCTTTTTCATCATGAGAGGAGGGAAATTTACCTCAGCTTTCTTCCCCTTAAACATGTGTACCCTTGTGTCAGGGACAGATGAGTCATCAGTGATATGCAAATCATCTTCTATTACAATAATCATATATTGAATACTTTTCTGCCATTTTGGCTGTAACTTTGCATTATCGTAGTCGACACTGGAGTCAAACTCCGTGTCGATATCAGTGTTTATTATTTTGGATAGTGAACATTGTGAGACTCTGAAGGTCTCTGCGCCATAGGGACAGACATGGGTAGATTTCCTGTCTGTTCTCTAATCTTTTGTGCAATAAATTCACCTTAGCACTTACACATATCCAAACAGGTGTCGGCGTTGTCGACGGAGACACCCTCTCACACACATATTTGCTCTCTCTCCTCCTTAGGGGAGCCTTTTACCTCAGACATGTCGACACACGCGTACCGACACACCACACACACAGGGGATGCTCTATTTGAAGACAGTTCCCCCACAAGGCCCTTTGGAGAGACAAAGAGAGTATGCCAGCACACACCCCAGCGCTATAGGACCCAGGAATCACACAGTAACTTAGTGTTAACCCAGTAGCTGCTGTTTATATTGTTTTTACGCCAAATTTATGTGCCCCCCCCCCTCTCTTTTTCACCCTCTCTATCGTGCTTCTGCAGGGGAGAGCCTGGGGAGCTTCCTCTCAGCGGAGCTGTGGAGAGAAAATGGCGCTGGTGAGTGCCGAGGAAGAAGGCCCCGCCCTCTCAGCGGCGGGCTTCTGTCCCGCGATTTTGTGTAAAAATAATGGCGGGGGCTCATGCATATTACAGTGCCCAGCTGTATATATGCTGCTTTTTTGCCAGGAGGTACTCAATTGCTGCCCAGGGCGCCCCCCTGGCGCCCTGCACCCTACAGTGACCGGAGTGTGTGGGTTATTGTGGGAGCAATGGCGCACAGCTGCAGTGCTGTGCGCTACCTCATATGAAGACAGGAGTCTTCTGCCGCCGATTTTGACGTCTTCTTGCTTCAACCCGCCGGCTTCTGTCTTCTGGCTCTGCGAGGGGGACGGCGGCGCGGCTCCGGGAACGGACGACCAAGGTTAAGTTCCTGTGTTCGATCCCTCTGGAGCTAATGGTGTCCAGTAGCCTAAGAAGCGCAACCTAGCCGCAATTAGTAGGTTTGCTTCTCTCCCCTCAGTCCCACGTAGCAGAGAGTCTGTTGCCAGCAGAAGCTCTCTGAAAATAAAAACCTAACTAAAATACTTTCTTATTAGCAAGCTCAGGAGAGCTCACTAAAATGCACCCAGCTCCTTCCGGGCACAGATTCTAACTGAAGTCTGGAGGAGGGGCATAGAGGGAGGAGCCAGTGCACACCAGTATTACTAAATCTTTCTTAGAGTGCCCAGTCTCCTGCGGAGCCCGTCTATTCCCCATGGTCCTTACGGAGTCCCCAGCATCCACTAGGACGTTAGAGAAATAAAGGGAACACTAAAATAACACATCCTAGATCTGAATTAAATATTCTTATTAAATACTTTGTTCTTTACATAAACTTCACAGCTTCCCTATCAAGTTACATCCCCTCTGTACAGTCCACATAAACTCACATTTTGTCTTCCAACATTGCTGGGTGATCATATCATATACAACCCATTAAGAACCCAGCAACCTGGGGAACCATTATGTGACAGGTAGCATCTATCCTTGTGTATCAATGCCTATTTCAATATAGATTGTAAGCTTGCGAGCAGGGCCTTCCTACCTCTGTCTGTCTTTGCCCAGTTTTGTTCTATAATTGTTGTTCTAATTGTAAAGCGCAACGGAATATGCTGCGCTATATAAGAAACTGCTAATAAATAAAATAACTAATAAATAGTTGAATGTGCTGACAACAAAATCTCACAAAAATGATCAATGGAAATCAAATTTATTAACCCATGGAGGTCTGGATTTGGAGTCGCACTCAAAATTAAAGTGGAAAAACACACTACAGGCTGATCCAACTTTGATGTAATGTCCTTAAAACAAGTCAAAATGAGGCTCAGTAGTGTGTGGCCTCCACGTGTCTGTATGACCTCCCTACAACGCCTGGGCATGCTCCTGATGAGGTGGCGGATGGTCTCCTGAGGGATCTCCTCCCAGACCTAGACTAAAGCATCCGTCAACTCCTGGACAGTCTGTGGTGCAACGTGGCGTTGGTGGATGGAGCGAGACATGATGTCCCAGATGTGCTCAATTGGATTCAGGTCTGGGGAACGGGCGGGCCAGTCCATAGCATCAATGCCTTCGTCTTGCAGGAACTGCTGACACACTCCAGCCACATGAGGTCTAGCATTGTCTTGCATTAGGAGGAATCCAGGGCCAACCGCACCAGCATATGGTCTCACAAGGGGTCTGAGAATCTCATCTCTGTACCTAATGGCAGTCAGGCTACCTCTGGCGAGCACATGGAGGGCTGTGCGGCCCCCCAAAGAAATGCCAACCCACACCATTACTGACCCACTGCCAAACCGGTCATGCTGGAGGATGTTGCAGGCAGCAGAACGTTCTCCTTGGCGTCTCCAGACTCTGTCACGTCTGTCACATGTGCTCAGTGAGAAGCTGCTTTAATCTGTGAAGAGCACAGGGCGCCAGTGGTGAATTTGCCAATCTTGGTGTTCTCTGATAAATGCCAAACGTCCTGCACGGTGTTGGGCTGTAAGCACAACCCCCACCTGTGGACGTCGGACCCTCATACCACCCTCATGGAGTCTGTTTCTGATCGTTTGAGTAGACACATGCACATTTGTGGCTTGCTGGAGGTCATTTTGCAGGGCTCTGGCAGTGCTCCTCCTGTTCCTCCTTGCACAAAGGCAGAGGTAGCGGTCCTGCTGCTGGGTTGTTGCCCTCCTACGGCCTCCTCCACGTCTCCTGATGTACTGGCCTGTCTCCTGGTAGCGCCTCCATGCTCTGGACACTACGCTGACAGACACAGCAAACCTTCTTGCCAGAGCTCGCATTGATGTGCCATCCTGGATGAGCTGCACTACCTGAGCCACTTGTGTGGGTTGTAGACTCCGTCTCATGCTACCACTAGAGTGAAAGCACCGCCAGCTTTCAAAAGTGACCAAAACATCAGCCAGAAAGCATAGGAGCTGAGAAGTGGTCTGTGGTCACCACCTGCAGAACTCCTTTATTGGGGGTGTCTTGCTAATTGCCTATAATTCCCACCTGTTGTCTATTCCATGTGCACAACAGCATGTGAAATTGTTTGTCAATCAGTGTTGCTTCCTAAGTGGACAGTTTGATTTCACAGAAGCGTGACTGACTTGGAGTTACATTGTGTTGTTTAAGTGTTCCCTTTATTTTTTTGAGCAGTGTACATAAAAGCATATATATATATATATATATATATATATATATACACATACACATACATATATGCACACACATACTGTATACACTACAAATACACTAGTAAAGGGATTTGATTTGAGAAGGCAACAAGCTGAAGCGATATATGCAAGTATATCTAGGAAAGAAAATCTAATGTATAACATAAAAATTATGTTAAAATACAAAATAGTTTTGCCATTGAATGTTTCAATAGTTTACTGCTAGAGGCATATATAAAAAAGCAGCTCCACAATTAAAAGATATTGCATCACAACCTTGGCAGCGTGCTAGGCAATATTTAACATTTCTTTTAAAATTACGCAGCTTGAATAGATTACTAAATGATGAAGGGTCTACTGTGTTCCTACCACTGTGCCCTTGCTGATATTTCTTGGCACATTATTATTTTCCCATATAAAAAGGGCATTCTTGGCTAATAAAGCATTTCCTTTGACCTTGTCTTGCAGGGCTTCCAGGACACTACAGAAGTGATGACCTGAGATGCGTGTCACTGGGGTTTATCATAAATTTCTTGCTGGTTTTAAGACTTCGCCAGTTGGATTTCTGCCCAGTATAGTATTTGATGAAGCAATTGTTCATAGAAAGAACAGATGGGCACACAGCCTATATAAAAGAACTGCAGGAAAGTCTTTCTAATTACAGCATTTCCTTTGGAGTGTGGTTTATTTATACAGTATGACCATTGTTGAAATGTATGCAGTGAACACACGATAGTATAAAGTCTCATTTATTCCATCAAGGCATCATTTCCATATTTAAAAAAAAAAAAAAGTCTTCCAGCAATATTTGTTGCATCTTTAATTAGTCATATTAAAACAACAATGTTTCTTCGCCTATGAGAACAAAACAACAACATACATTTACTGGAAAAGAAAATCAGTGGTCCTTTAGATAGATATTTTGAGCAAGTACCAACAAAAGGCTATATTTTGAAACGTTTCCAGTGTTAAACTAATTACACACTTGGTCAATTAGATCAATTCACGACACACAGTCAATTAAATTTTCAAAAACAGTAGCAGCTGAGAAGCTGCTATTAGAGTCCTCACTGAATAAGTCCTATGGAAAGATTTCACTATTAAAATGGAACCTGTTACCTATTGTGATCAGTGACATGCATATACTATAGTATATAGTGTCCTGTCAGTGACAGTCACTCTAGCTGCAGTGAATGTTGAGGATTGGCACCAGAGTTAAAATGCTATATTACCCCATTGTGCATGAGGTACTTTTTGTTTTTTTGCCCACTGAAATTAAAGGGGAAATAATATTAAATGCAAAAGCAGGTGTGCTTTGTAATTATTTCCTCTTTTGTACAATTTCAATAAATTCTGAAAGAACAAGCTATGCAAATGTTTTTCTAAAATGAGCTACTATCTATCTATCTATCTATCTATCTATCTATCTATCTATCTATCCACACATACATACACACACTGTTAAAAGCGATTGTTTTGCTCCTCGTATTTCTCAAGTTGCACATTATGCATTAAAGAATTTTAATAAAACTGGATACCACAAACACCCCCTCCCCTTTTAAGTTACGGATTATTAACTCATTTGTAAAAGGGAATTACAATTTTACATTGCACACAGAATAAATAATACATTATTAATAAGCAATTCTTTATGATTAATGTTACATATAAAAGCAATTAAAACAAAAATATCCTGTTTTCTTTAATCACATGCAAAAGCATGAGTAGACCATTAATAATGCACATTAAGGTTAAGCTAAATTTGCACAGAAAGAATCAGTATATTAACCCGCAATATTATGGGAAATATTTTAAAAGCTCTTTATAATATATAAGAAGTTAAAATCACATTTACTAGGTTTACTAGTATATAGTATAAAGAAGAATAAAATATTTCCACTAAATGATGCAACCCTCCAATTAGTCCTTGTGATATTGCCTACAGATGAATAATCCATCTAACAATGCTGCTTAATTCCCATTATTCAGTTTGTGTCCCTCCATGGTAAAACAAAAGAAAGGTAGACAATACACATTGTAATGTACTGTACTTTACATCAATACATTGTCCTGTTGTTGACATGACAGAATACCATAACAAAACAATAATTGTTTTTCTCTGAAAAGTCTTAAGGGGGGTACTCACGGAGCGATCGCTGCTTACAATCTAAGCAATCTGACGAATATTGAGAACACCTCCACTTCCACCTCCCACACCAAGCAGATACTGTATGTGATACTTTTATATGTTGCGAAAATACAACAATATATAATATTTCACATTAATTGTATAACAAAATATGTTCACATTTCAGGTAAAACTTTTTTTTTAAAAAACAGTCGTAACTAATAACTAATTACAGAAACCAACTGTATAATGCAGCACTACTGTAAAAAAATATAACCAGAAATGACAATGTTTATTATAATTTATATATAGCAAAACAAAAATAGCTATTACCAAAGAACTGAGAGAGGCCTAATTGTAAGCATAAAATTTAATGGAACATATGATTCAGTCACACAGCAATGTTATTTGAAGTACTGTATGTTGATCACAGTAAGAGGATAATCCCACGTTTTGCACTAAATGTGTATTGAGGTTGTAGTCAGGTAAAGTAGTCTATGGATCTTTACACAGAATGTAGTCTATGGATCTTTAACTAAATAAGGAGATTTATGGTAAGAACTTACCTTTGTTAAATCTCTTTCTGCGAGGTACACTGGGTTCCCAGGGAATAACATTGGGGTGTGGAGTAGGATCTTGATCCGAGGCACCAACAGGCTAAAACCTTTTACTGTTCCCAGGATGCATAGCGCCGCCTCCTCTATATCCCCGCCTCCAGGCACTGGAGCTCAGTTTTGTTAACCAGTCCAATGCAGTAGCAGGTAAAGGACGACAACAGTTAGTAGCCACATACACTACATTCTCATGACAGGAGAAGGTACCAGCAGCTAATGCCATACAAACCCAAAGAAGCAAAGTGCGTCAGGGTGGGCGCCCTGTGGAACCCAGTGTACCTCGCAGAAAGAGAATTAACAAAGGTAAGTTCTTACCATAAATCTCCTTTTCTGCAGCGGGGTACACTGGGGTCCCACAGGGAATAACATCGGGGATGTCCTAAAGCAGTTCCTCATGGGAGGGGATGCACAGTGGCGGGCACCAGAACCCGGCGTCCAAAGGAAGCATTCTGGGAGGCGGAAGTATCAAAGGCATAGAACCTATGAACGTGTTCACTGAGGACCACGTAGCCGCCTTGCACAATTGCTTAAGGGTCGCACCACGGCGGGCCGCCCAAGAAGGTCCAACAGACTGAGTAGAATGGGCTTTGATGGTAGCAGGAGCTGGAAGACCAGCCTGTACATAAGTATGCGCAATCACCATTCTAATCCACCTGGCCAGGATCTGCTTATTCACAGGCAAACCACATTTGTGAAAACCAAAAAGTACAAAGAGAGAATCAGACTTCCTAACGGAGGCTGTCCTCTTCACATAGATACAGAAAGCCCATACCACATCCAAAGACCGCTCTTTGGAGGACAATTCAGGAGAGATAAAGGCTGGAACCACAATCTCTTAACTAACACTGTCAAAAGACATGCAGAATACTTAAGTGTCCTGTAAAATGCACAGCACTGATGATGCAGGTGGCTTAACAGAGGAGACTTTGCCCATGCAGTCCCAGAATCAGCTCAGCATGTAGTGATTGCGCCAAATGCTGACAGGGAGTGAGGGAGACAGAGAGATGCAACTCCAGGGCGGAAACATTTACTGTAAATGGCACCCTGGGGCTGGGGGAGGGGCTACAGGTCAGAGCCTTATCCCCTTAATGGACTTCACCACTGGGTACTGTGGGCCCATATTAAAACGGATTATAGAGAATCCGACCTGTGCTCTTGCCCTGTTGGTCTAGTGGGGTCCCTGTAGCACACAGTGTCCGCGCCAGCGCGCGTGGCCCATCTCCTAAGGGCCGCGCTGGATCGCGATTTGCAGCGGGTCCCACCTGTGGGACCCTCTTACCTTCTCCCTTGATGCGACAACGCGATCCCGGAGAGCTGCAGTGAGTGTGTGCTAGCTGAGGAAAAAAATGGAGCCCTCTGCTGTAAGTTCCCGGCAACCAGGGCACGGGAATATACAGCGCCGCCGGGGGAGGTGATGGAGCTGCAGCATGAGATGTCAGACTGACATCTAGCACTATGAGTGCCTATGCTGCAGCCCTTAAAGTCTTCTATTTCTTCATATAAAAGCTCTCTTCAGGCCCTGTTAGTGACCTGCCTGCAGGGCACCAACTTACAAACTGAGCTCCAGTGCATGGAGGTGCAGATATAGAGGAGGCGGCGCTATGCATCCTGGGAACAGTCAAAGCTTTTAGCCTGTTGGTGCCTCGGATCAAGATCCTACGCTACTCCCCGATGTTATTCCCTGTAGAACCCCAGTGTACCCTGCTGCAGAAATGTACGTTTTCAAAAACAGGTCTGGAGCAGTGTTTCCCAGCTCTAGGGACCCCTACAGTGCACGTTTTCTCCTAGTTGGTGCACAAGTGTATTCAAATGGAGCTAATTATTTAAACTGTGATACGGAGGAGATCTGTAAAACATGAAACTGTTGAAGGTTCTTAAAGAAAGGCGTTGGGAAACATTGGTCTGGTTGTTAGGAGGTTTGTTGTACAGTATTAAGATAGTAGAAAAAATAAGAATTTACTCACCGGTAATTCTATTTCTCGTAGTCCGTAGTGGATGCTGGGAACTCCGTAAGGACCATGGGGAATAGCGGGCTCCGAAGGAGGCTGGGCACTCTAGAAAGATCTTAGACTACCTGGTGTGCACTGGCTCCTCCCACTATGACCCTCCTCCAAGCCTCAGTTAGGTACTGTGCCCGGACGAGCGTACACAATAAGGAAGGATTTTGAATCCCGGGTAAGACTCATACTAGCCACACCAATCACACCGTACAACTCGTGATATGAAACACAGTTAACAGTATGAAACAATAGAGCCTCTCAACAGATGGCTCAACAATAACCCGATTTAGTTAACAATAACTATGTACAAGTATTGCAGATAAACCGCACTTGGGATGGGCGCCCAGCATCCACTACGGACTACGAGAAATAGAATTACCGGTGAGTAAATTCTTATTTTCTCTGACGTCCTAGTGGATGCTGGGAACTCCGTAAGGACCATGGGGATTATACCAAAGCTCCCAAACGGGCGGGAGAGTGCGGATGACTCTGCAGCACTGAATGAGAGAACTCCAGGTCCTCCTCAGCCAGGGTATCAAATTTATAGAATTTTGCAAAGGTGTTTGCCCCTGACCAAGTAGCAGCTCGGCAAAGTTGTAAAGCCGAGACCCCTCGGGCAGCCACCCAAGATGAGCCCACCTTCCTTGTGGAATGGGCATTGACAGATTTTGGCTGTGGCAGGCCTGCCACAGTATGTGCAAGCTGAATTGTACTACAAATCCAACGAGCAATAGTCTGCTTAGAAGCAGGAGCACCCAGCTTGTTGGGTGCATACAGGATAAACAGCGAGTCAGATTTTCTGACTCCAGCCGTCCTGGAAACATATATTTTCAGGGCCCTGACAACGTCTAGCAACTTGGAGTCCTCCAAATCCTTAGTAGCCGCAGGCACCACAATAGGCTGGTTCAGGTGAAACGCTGACACCACCTTAGGGAGAAACTGGGGACGAGTCCTCAATTCTGCCCTATCCATATGGAAAATCAGATAAGGGCTTTTACATGATAAAGCCGCCAACTCTGACACTCGCCTGGCTGAAGCCAAGGCCAATAACATGACCACTTTCCACGTGAGATATTTCAGATCCACGGTTTTTAGTGGCTCAAACCAATGTGATTTTAAGAAACTCAACATCACGTTGAGATCCCAAGGTGCCACAGGAGGCACAAATGGGGGCTGAATATGCAGCACTCCTTTCACAAATGTCTGAACTTCAGGTACTGAAGCTAGTTCTTTTTGAAAGAAAATTGACAGAGCCGAGATCTGTACCTTAATGGAGCCCAGTTTTAGGCCCATATTCACTCCTGCTTGCAGGAAATGCAGAAATCGACCTAGTTGACATTCCTCTGTTGGGGCCTTTTTGGCCTCGCACCATGCAACATATTTCCGCCATATGCGGTGATAATGCTTTGCCGTAACATCTTTCCTGGCTTTAATAAGCGTAGGAATGACTTCCTCCGGAATGCCCTTTTCCTTCAGGATCCGGCGTTCAACCGCCATGCCGTCAAACGCAGCCGCGGTAAGTCTTGGAACAGACAGGGGCCCTGCTGCAGCAGGTCCTGTCTGAGCGGCAGAGACCACGGGTCCTCTGAGATCATCTCTTGAAGTTCCGGGTACCACGCTCTTCTCGGCCAATCCGGAACCACGAGAATTGTGTTTACTCCTCGCTTTCTTATTATTCTCAATACCTTTGGTATGAGAGGTAGAGGAGGGAACACATAAACTGACCGGTACACCCACGGTGTCACTAGAGCGTCCACAGCTATCGCCTGAGGGTCTCTTGACCTGGCGCAATACTTCTCTAGTTTTTTGTTTAGGCGGGACGCCATCATGTCCACCTGTGGACGACCCCATTGATTTACAATCATTTGGAAGACTTCTGGATGAAGTCCCCACTCTCCCGGGTGGAGGTCGTGCCTGCTGAGAAAGTCTGCTTCCCAGTTGTCCACTCCCGGGTTGAACACTGCTGACAGTGCTAGTACATGATTCTCCGCCCATCGGAGAATTTTTGTGGCTTCTGCCATCGCCGTCCTGCTTCTTGTGCCGCCCTGTCGATTCACATGGGCGACTGCCGTGATGTTGTCTGACTGGATCAGCACCGGCTGGTGTAGGAGCAGGGACTTTGCTTGACTTAGGGCATTGTAAATGGCCCTTAGTTCCAGAATATTTATGTGAAGGGCAGTCTCCTGACTTGACCATAGTCCTTGGAAATTTCTTCCCTTTGTGACTGCCCCCCAGCCTCGTAGGCTGGCATCCGTGGTCACCAGGACCCAGTCCTGTATGCCGAATCTGCGGCCCTCCAGAAGATGAGCACTGTGCAGCCACCACAGAAGAGACACCCTGGTTCGTGGAGACAGGGTTATTAAACGATGCATCTGAAGATGCGATCCGGACCACTTGTCCAACAGGTCCCATTGAAAAATTCTGGCATGGAACCTGCCGAATGGAATTGCTTCGTAAGAAGCTACCATCTTTCCCAGGACCCGCGTGCAGTGATGCACAGATACCTGTTTTGGTTTTAGGAGGTCTCTGACTAGAGAAGACAACTCCCTGGCTTTCTCCTCCGGGAGAAACACTTTTTTCTGGGCCGTGTCCAGAATCATTCCCAGGAACATTAGACGTGTCGTGGGGACCAGCTGTGACTTTGGGATATTCAGAATCCAACCGTGCTGGCTCAGCACTTCCTGAGATAGTGCTACTCCCACTAACAACTGTTCCTTGGATCGTGCCTTTATTAGGAGATCGTCCAAGTATGGGATAATTAAAACTCCCTTTTTTCGAAGGAGTATCATCATTTCCGCCATAACTTTGGTAAATACCCTCGGTGCCGTGGAGAGTCCAAACGGCAGCGTCTGGAATTGGTAATGGCAATCCTGTACCACAAATCTGATGTACTCCTGGTGAGAATTGTAAATGGGGACATGCAGGTAAGCATCCTTGATGTCCAGGGATACCATGTAATCCCCCTCGTCCAGGCTTGCAATAACCGCCCTGAGCGATTCCATCTTGAACTTGAATTTTTTTATGTATGTGTTCAAGGATTTCAAATTTAAAATGGGTCTCACCGAACCGTCCGGTTTCGGCACCACAAATAGTGTGGAATAGTAACCCCGGCCTTGTTGAAGTAGGGGTACCTTGATTATCACCTGCTGGGAATACAGCTTGTGAATCGCTGCTAGCACCGCCTCCCTGTCTGAGGGAGCAATCGGCAAGGCGGATTTTAGGAAACGGCGGGGTGGAGTCGCCTCGAATTCCAGCCTGTATCCCTGAGATACTATTTGAAGGATCCAGGGATCCACCTGTAAGCGAGCCCACTGATCGCTGAAATTCCTGAGGCGGGCCCCCACCGTACCTGGCTCCGCCTGTGAAGCCCCACCGTCATGCGGCGGACTTGGAAGAGGAAGCGGGGGAGGACTTTTGTTCCTGGGAACCTGCTGTTTGCTGCAGCCTTTTTTCCCTGCCTCTGCCTCTTGACAGAAAAGACCCTCCTTTTCCCCGCTTGTTTTTCTGGGACCGAAAGGACTGAACCTGATAAAATGGCGCCTTCTTAGGCTGTGAGGGGACATGGGGTAAAAATGCTGACTTCCCAGACGTTGCTGTGGAAACTAGGTCGGAGAGACCATCCCCAAATAATTCCTCCCCCTTATAAGGCAAAACTTCCATGTGCCTTTTGGAATCTGCATCTCCAGTCCACTGGCGAGTCCATAAGCATCTCCTAGCAGAGATGGATAATGCACTTACTTTAGATGCCAGCCGGCAGATTTCCCTCTGTGCATCTCTCATGTATAAGACTGAGTCTTTGATATGGTCAATTGTTAGCAGGATCGTGTCTCTGTCTAACGTGTCAATATTTTCTGACAGTTTATCTGACCACGCAGCGGCAGCACTGCACATCCATGCTGACGCAATAGCTGGTCTGAGTATAATGCCTGAGTGTGTATATACAGACTTCAGGATCGCCTCCTGCTTTCTATCAGCAGGTTCCTTAAGGGCGGCCGTATCCTGGGACGGTAGTGCCACCTTTTTAGACAAACGTGTGAGCGCTTTATCCACCCTCGGGGGTGTTTCCCAACGTAACCTATCCTCTGGCGGGAAAGGGAACGCCATTAGTAGCTTCTTAGGAATTACCAATTTCTTATTAGGGGAAGCCCACGCTTCTTCACACACTTCATTTAATTCATCTGACGGGGGAAAAACTACAGGTAGTTTTTTCTCCCCAAACATAATACCCTTTTTTGTGGTACCTGGATGTAAATCAGAAATATTTAACACCTCTTTCATTGCCTCAATCATGCAGTGAATGGCCTTAACGGGCATTAAATTTGACTCATCGTCGTCGACACTGGTGTCAGTATCCGTGTCGACATCTACTTGTGCCACCTGAGATAGCGGGCGTTTCAGAGCCCCTGATGACTTTTGAGACACCTGGACAGGCACGAGCTGAAGACTCGGCTGTCCCACAGTCGGCATGTCGTCAAATTTTTTATGTAAGGAGTCTATACGTGCACTCATTTCCTGCCATAATACCATCCACTCAGGTGTCTGACCCCCAGGGGGTGACATCCCTGCTAAAGGCATCTGCTCCCACTCCACATCATTATCCTCCTCAAACATGTCGACACAGCCGTACCGACACACTCCACACACACAGGGAATGCTCAAACAGAGGACAGGACCCACAAAAGCCCTTTGGGGGGACAGAGTAAGAGTATGCCAGCACACACCAGAGCGCTATATATATACAGGGACTAACTGAGTTATGTCCCTAATAGCTGCTTTTCAATATAATATACTGTATACAGTGCCAATTTTAATGCCCCCCCTCTCTTTTCCCTCTTACTGTACTGTAGAATTGCAGGGAAGAGCCAGGGAGCTTCCTTCCAGCCGAGCTGTGAGGGAAAAATGGCGCCAGTGTGCTGAGGAGATAGGCTCCGCCCCTTTTTCACAGCGTATTCTCCCGCTTTTTATGGGATTCTGGCAGGGGTATTTACCTCATATATAGCCCCAGGGGCTATATATTGAGGTATTTTAGCCAGCCAAGGTGTTTTTATTGCTGCCTCAGGGCGCCCCCCCCCAGCGCCCTGCACCCTCAGTGACCGGAGTGTGAAGTGTGTATGAGGAGCAATGGCGCACAGCTGCAGTGCTGTGCGCTACCTTGGTGAAGACAGGATGTCTTCATGCCGCCGATTTTCCGGACCATCTTCTTGCTTCTGGCTCTGTAAGGGGGACGGCGGCGCGGCTCCGGGACCGAACATCAAGGCTGGGCCTGCGGTCGATCCCTCTGGAGCTAATGGTGTCCAGTAGCCTAAGAAGCCCAATCCGGCTGCAAGCAGGCGAGTTCGCTTCTTCTCCCCTTAGTCCCTCGCTGCAGTGAGCCTGTTGCCAGCAGGTCTCACTGAAAATAACAAATTCTAAGACTATAACTTTCTAAGAGCTCAGGAGAGCCCCTAGTGTGCATCCAACCTCGGCCAGGCACGAAATCTAACTGAGGCTTGGAGGAGGGTCATAGTGGGAGGAGCCAGTGCACACCAGATAGTCTAAGATCTTTCTAGAGTGCCCAGCCTCCTTCGGAGCCCGCTATTCCCCATGGTCCTTACGGAGTTCCCAGCATCCACTAGGACGTCAGAGAAAAAACCTGTGTTATTGAAGATGGTTGCAAATAATTAGAGGTGCAGATCTTTGGTTGAGTAGAGCAAGTATGCTTGTCTAAGTATTCTATAACTTTGGCGGCCTGTATTTCGAATCCTTTACAGGGCTGAAAGTCTGGTTTGAGGCTAGCCAGCATGAGGAGAATTTCAATGGTCAATAATGTTAACAACATTAGGAGAACATCAAAGTCATGTCTTACAGTATGAAACGTGTACATGTTCTGGAGATATGTTTAGATAACAAAACTTGTAGATATGGGGACAATTTAAAGTTCTAAGTCAATAATCAAGCATGAGAAATAGTGTTTGTCGTCACCTGAGAGGCATTACTAATTTGACTGAACAGATTATATTTTAACTTTAGTTTAGATAGGCATAGATGGGACATGCATTTGGAGAGCATGCTGGTTCCTATAGTGCCATTTTGGGGACCTAGGGGTGACTCCTAGTAAACTGGCATTTGATTCAGATATATTTTTAAATGTGCTATTATCGTGTATTCTTACAGTAGACAATTATATGGCCCACAGTGGGTACTGTTATCATGCAGTATAGAATCCACTAGTATCAGAGAAGCCTTGACATTTGGCTTGGAGGTTTACCATATCTTTACAAATATATGTAACTAAGATCTCTGAATTACCTACTACTATGTAAATTTTCAAACCATATGGCTAATGCTTCTTGGTGTGCTGAGGAAATTTGTTTTGTGTATCGGTCTAGTTTAGAACCCATCCCTTTCAGCACCTGAGGGGCATTACTAACTTGACTGAGCAGCTTCCCCAAGAAGCATTACTAACTTGACTGAGCAGCTTCCATTTTAACTTTATTGTCAGGTTATACACAGAAATATAGATCTATTGGAAAGCAGCTTTTTTTTTCGTTTAAAAGACTGAGGTTGACAGGCTATACAAGATTAAATTGTAGAAACACCTGCAATATTGTGAAATTTCTGGAATGTGTAGACACATTAAGACGAAAGCCGTTATTCGTTTTCACAAGAGAAGTGGTCTCCCTCAGAGAAGCATGCCTAGAAATTATATTACCGATAACGAAAGCAGAGAAAAATAGAATAATTTGCCTTCTAAAATCCATACTATTAATTTCCATACTAAATTTGAAAAATAGGGGCAGAGACTGGATCGGTTGCGTGGGGGAGTCAGTGGGGACAGGAGAGGAGGCAGTGAGTCAGGCTGCAGCAACAACAACAGGGGAGGCAGGGAGCCGAGCAGTATGACAGGGGGGCAGGATAGGCAGTGTACCGGGCTGCAGCAGGGAAAGGCAAGCAGAAGTCAGGGGTGAGCTGGCACATGCACAAACAGTGTCTTACTTCATTTTTTCTGCTAAATACCGTGACAATTGTGCAGAGGGGATTTGCAGGGACAGAGCTTACCTGAAAGTGATTTTTGATAGAGTCAAGTGATATTTCCTAAATGTGCAATGTGAATTTAGGCTAAAATATAACCTGACAACTGCATTTTAAACGTGTATTGTGGTAAATGCCCTCTTAAAACATAACTCAAATAATTGTTTACCTCTGTATGTGAGTAAAAACCCAACGATGCCACACTGTACAGTATATTACCAAATGGTAGAAAATGTAGGCCAAATGTGTGTGCTAATGTTACATAATCAGATAGAAGTAATGGTGATACTTATCATAGATTTATAGAAGTAATGGTGATACTTATCATAGATTTTTCATCATATACACGATTTGTGATATACAGACACAAATATGGAGAAAAAATTGTGTAATATAGTCCTAAAAAATGATTATTTTATAAAACAAGTAATGTTATCAACACACAAATATCATATACATACAGGTTGTGTATCCCTTATCCAAAATCCCACATTTTTGGGTCCCCTACTGAGATAATGACATATATATTATATTTTATGTGTATATATAGATATATTATATAGATATATAATATAATATACATAAATGTGTGTCATTATCTCAGTAGCGGAACAAAAAATGTGGGATTTAGAATTTTGGATAAGGGATACTCAACCTGTATATACACACATACAAAAGGGTGAGCAAGGTGGAGATACCCCGTGTAAGTCAGGCCTTATGGATATGGTGATTCTGGACATATAAATATAAAAAATAAAAAAATAAATAAATGTGTAACTATGTGGAGGACAATAGATAAAACTTAAGTGCAGACAAAAATGTGGGGAATGGTGGGAAGAAGAAAACAGAGTTTGAAGAGAAAAGGCATTATTTGCTGTGTTTTGGCTGTAAAGCAACCATTTCATCTTGAAAACCAGATTTGATCCTGTTGGGGAAAGGCTCTTCAGCTTACAAATCCATTTCATCTCTGATTTAGTCAGTTGTGTCTCATCATATAAATTTTTCATGTGTTCTTAATATTATCTATAGCCATGGAATGGATTATATCTTTTGTAGAGCATTTAGGTCTCTATCTAAATTGACTAGAGAGTGAATGTGTTGTCACCCCTTTTTTGATAATTCTCAAGGTGGATTTTCAGTGCCCTGCAGGTTCTTTCCATATAGATTAGGTAGCAGCTGCACTCTATATAATAGACATTTGTAGTGTGGCTTGTCAAGAAGTGATTTAGCGCCTTAAAACATGCTGTAGGCACGACTCTCAGAACTATATGCGTTCCACCCGTTTCTCACAGACTGGAAGTGGTCCGTGAATACAGCAGGTATAATTTTAAGAAGATAATTTTTTAAGAAGATCATTTTAAACCAATGGAGAACATACCCCACGATTTACCACCACCGGGGGATGCAAGGTAAAGAAATTTGGAGAATATATAATTAGGTATCGGAGGTACAGCGATACTGGAAGTGCCGTGGTGAACACTTACGGTCACGAATAATGAAAGTTGGAATGTACTGTATGCTTATGTTCTTTAATGTTTTTTAGTATTTCTGTTTAGCAGACTCAACACTAGGCTGTATATACAAGTTGTATATTTGTATTTCTTTTCTACCCTTTTTCATTGTCACATTCCCATCACCTTTGACCAAGATACAAATAAACTCTAAAGATTTAAATGGAACTATATAAAGATATAAATGGAACTTCCTGGTCACTCATGTTACATTGCCTTTAAGAAGGGAGAGGTCCCGGAACACGCTGGATGCAGGTGACAGGAGTGTCATCCTGTATCTTGGTTGGAGGGAATCCAGAATCAAGTAGAGGAGAGGGCCCAGGAGACTGGTTCCAGAGTCACCATTTTTATAACATCCATAAGGCCTGACTTACACAGATATCTGGTAAACCTCCAACTTGTTTACCCTGTTTATAATGTGTGTGTGTGTGTGTGTTTATGTGCGTATTGACGATTTTATGAAGACACTACTTGTTTTATAAAAGAATACTTTTTTGGAATATATTACACTATATCTTCTTCATATTTAGGTCTTTCTAGGTCAAAAGTCATGAATATGGTGAAAAATCTATGATGCACTGCAGGAATGGAGGAAAACTTCTGAGGGAAGTATACCATTACTCTATCGGATTATATAACATTAGCGCACACATCCGGTCTACCTTTTCTTCTGTTGAACTACTTTGGTGATTAGAGGTACAGTTAGGGTTGCCAGATAATCCCTTTAATCCTGGAAACCTGTGATTTACACAGGTTTTGTGGCTGATTAAAACAAGGTGGAATGCAGGCTTGAATTTAATCAGCCACAAAACCTGTATTATTCATAGGTCTCCAGGATTAAAGGGATGAGGTGGCGACCCTAGGTACAACGTGAACAGAAGGTTGCTGCTGTTGTTCTGTATACACATTAGCACCTGGATATTATATTTACATTTCTGTATTACCAAAAACAGTCAACAAAGTATGTGTATAAAAAAAAAAAAATGGGCTCAATATTTGTTTTTAAAACAAGATAAAAAAGGAGATTTATGGTAAGAACTTACCTTTGCTAAATCTCTTTCTGCAAGGTACACTGGATTACACAGGGAATAACATCAGGGTGTAGAGTAGGATCTTGATCCGAGGCACCAACAGGCTAAAAGCTTTGACTGTTCCCAAGATGCATAGCGCCGCCTCCTCTATAACCCCGCCTCCGTGCACAGGAGCTCAGTTTTGTTAACTAGTCTAATGCAGTAGCAGGTAAAAAAGAGACGACAACAGTTAGTAGCCACACAGCACCATATTCTCCCGACAGGAGAAGGTACTAGCGGCTAATGACATACAAACCCAAAGAAGCTAAGTGCGTCAGGGTGGGCGCCCTGTGGGATCCAGAGTACCTCGCAGAAAGAGATTTAACAAAGGTAAGTTCTTACCATAAATCTCCTTTTCTGCAGCGGGGTACACTGTATTCCACAGGGACTAACATCTGGGATGTCCCAAAGCAGTTCCTCATGGTAGTGGACGCACTGTAGCGGGAACAAGAACACGGCGTCCAAAGGAAACATCCTGGGAGGCGGACATATCGAAGGCATAGAACCTTATGAACGTGTTCACTGAGAACCACGTAGCCGCCTTGCACAACTGTTCAAGGGTCGCACCATGGCGGGCCGCCCAAGGAGGTCCAACAGACCGAGTAGAATGGCCTTTAATGGTATCAGGAGCTAGAAGGACAGCCTGTACATAAGCATGTGCAATCACCATTCTAATCCATCTGCCCAAGGTCTGCTTATTAGCAGGCCAGCCACGTTTGTGAAAACCAAAAATAACAAACAGAGTCAGATTTCCGAACTGACGCCGTTCTTTTCACATAAATATGGAGAGACCGTACCACATCCAAAGACTTTTCTTTGGATGACAAACCTGGAGAGGTAAATGGCGGAACCACAATTTCTTGGTTAAGGTGGAAAGACGACACCACCTTAGGCAGATAACCAGGGTGGGTCCTAAGAACCGCCCGGTCATGGTGAAAAATCAGGTAAGGTGACCGACAGGATAAGGCACCCAAATCTGAAACCCGTCTAGCAGAGGTATTAACCAGCAAAAACAAGACCTTACGAGTAAGGAGGAGCCTCTTGTAAGGCGTCCAGAACAACCAACAAATCCCAAGGAGCCACAGGAGGCACGTAGGGAGGTTGAATTCCGAGAACACCCTGAGTGAAAGAATGAACATCAGGCAAAGTCGCAATCTTTCTTTGAAACCAAATTGACAAGGCCGAAACATGAACCTTGAGAGAGGCCAGACGCAAGCCTAAGTCCAGGCTCTGTTGGAGAAAGGCCAACAGATTGGCAGTACTGAATTTGAAAACGTCAACATTCTTAGCAGCACACCATGTGAAATAAGAATTCCAGACCCTATAATAAATCCGACCCGAAGCCGGTTAACGGGCCTTCAACATAGTTTGAATGACCGCCTCAGAAAAACATTTGGCCCTTAGGACGGAAGCTTCAAGAGCCACGCCGTCAAAGCCAGTCGGGCCAAATCCTGGTAGACAAAGGGGCCCTGAACGAGGAGGTCTGGGCATTGTGGAAGTAGAAGAGGACGCTCTATCGAGAGACCCTGCAGGTCTGAGAACCAATGCCGCCTGGGCCACACTGGAGCAAGTAGAAGTAGGATTCCTCCTTCTTGCTTGAACTTCCTTATTAACCTGGGCAGGAGTGACACCGGAGGGAACACGTACGGCAGCCGAAAGTTCCATGGAATTCTTGCTCCGAAGACCGGAACCTTGTGATTGTGTCGAGACGCCATCAGGTCTATATCTGGTAGGCCCCACTTGTCCACTAGGAGTTTAAATATTTCTGGATGAAGGCTCCACTCTCCAGCGTGTATGTCCTGATGACTAAGGAAGTCCGCTTCCCAGTTGAGGACTCCTGGAATGAACACTGCTGATATGGCTGGCAGATGGCATTCCGCCCAACAAAGGATTTTTGCTACTTCCTTCATTGCCATGCGGCTTCGAGTGCCTCCTTGATGATTTATGTACGCTACCATAGTGGCGTTGTCCGACTGTACTTGAACAGGCCTGTTGTGTAATAGAGGCAGGGCTAGTGTCAACGCATTGACCACTGCCCACAATTCCAGAATGTTTATCGGGAGGAGAGATTCCTCCCTGGTCCACAGACCCTGAAGAGAGTTTTGCTCTAACACTGCGCTCCAGCCCCACAGACTGGCATCCGACATCATAGGGACCCAGTTGGAGATCCAGAAGGGACGACCCCTGCTCATTTGATGGTATTGTAGCCACCAGCTCAGTGACAGGCGGACCTCCGGAGTCAAGGAGACCATGTGAGTCCTGATCCGGTGAGGCAGGCCGTCCCACTCGGAGAGTATCAATTTCTGCAGAGGGCGGGAATGAAATTGAGCATACTCCATGTCAAAAGCCGACACCATGAGGCCTAGTACTTGCATCGCAGAGTGTATCGACACACGTGGGCGAGAGAGGAAGCAACTCCAGAAACAAAAAACAACCGCTGGTTGTTGGTGTCCAATAGCGCTCCCAGGTGCACTATGCTCTGAGCAGGGACCAGGGAATACTTCTTCCAGTTGATAAGCCACCCGTGGGCTTGCAGGAATTGGACCGTCAGCTCTGGATGATGAAGGAGAACCTCTGGTGAGGTTGCCAAGATCAACAGAACGTCCAGATACGGTAGGATCCTGATGGCTCGACGGCGAAGGAGAGCCGTCATAACCGCCATGACCTTGGTGAAAATTCATGGAGCTGTGGTCAGACAAAAAGGTAAGGCCTGAAGTTGGTAATGTAGGTTGCCAATAGCAAACCGCAGGTATTGCTGATGTGAAATGGCAATAGGGACATGTAGGTACGCATCCTTTATGTCCAGGGATACCATATAGTTCATGGGCTCCAAGGACAGAACAATAGAACAAAGAGTTTCCATACGGAACTTGGAAACCTTCACAAATTTGTTCAAAGATTTGAGGTTGAGAATGGGCCGGGCGGACCCATTCGGTTTCGGGACCAGAAACAGCATGGAATTGTACCCCCTGCCCCACTGAGCCAGAGGCACCGGCACTATCACTCTTGCATCCAGGAGAGATTGCACCACCAGATGGAGCGTCTTTGCTTTCACCTGACCGGAAGGGATGTTTGTTGAGTAAAACAGAGGAGGGGGACGTTTCTTGAAAGAGATGGCGTAACCGTGAGCGACGACTTCCATTACCCAGGCATCCGAAGTGGTCTTTAACCACACCAGAGCAAACCGTAGAAGTCAGCCTCCTGCCCTGTGATCCTGCGGACGGTTTATCCGTTTTGGAAGCAGGCTGACGGGCAGCCTAGGCACGTTTTGGTTTGGGCTTGGCAGATTTGGCAGAGCGTGTCTTGTTTGGGTACGCCTGACCCTTTGCTTTACCTGGAGGCCGAAAGGAACGAAAGGAAGTACTCTTAGCCTTCGGAGCCGGAGGAGTAGTACTAGGCAGACAAGCAGTCTTAGCTGACGCTAAATTAGCAACAATCTTGTTGAGGTCTTCCCCAAAAAGTATGTTCCCCTTAAAGGGTATCACCTCCAAGGTCTTTTTAGAGTCCAGGTCAACAGACCAGGAACGAAACCAGAGAATCCTGCAAGCCAGAATGGACGTAGTAGACACCTTGGCCGCCAGGACACTGGCATCAGAAGCCGCCTCCTGAATGTAATGAGAGGCCGTTATGATATAGGAAAGACAATGTCTAGCATTATCAGAAAAATTAGAAGGTAGTTCCGCTTCATCTTCCTGAACCCAGGCATAAATAGCTTTCACCGCCCAGGCAGCCGCTATAGTGGGTCTATGCACAGCCCCTGCAAGAGTGTAAATAGACTTCAAGCAACCCTCCATGCGCTTATCCGTCGGTTCCTTCAGGGAGGTGACGGTAGTGACAGATAGAGCCGAGGACACCACCAGGCGTGAAACCTGAGAGTCCACCAGAGGTGGGGTTTCACAATTTTTACTGACCTCTGCCGCGAGGGGATAACGAGCCAGCAACTTTTTAGACAGTGAAAATTTCATACCTAGAGATTCCCAGGAATCCTGACATATGTCAACCAGGTGGTCAGAATTGGGTAGAAGCAATTTAGTCACCTTCTGACGTTTAAACTTACCTGGTTTCTTAGAGGTAGTAGTAGGCTCCTCGTCAACCTCAATTTGAAGAATGAGCCTGATGGCCTCCAAGAGGTCAGGAACATCCACTTGTGTCAGAGTTTCCCCATCTGAAGTATCTGGATCAGTGTCAGTGGGGTCAGTGTAAGTGCCATCTTCATCGGAAAAATTATCCGGGACATGCGTGGATTGTGAGGAGGTAATGGCCCGTTTAGAGGACCCCTTGGTCTTAGGCGGGCGAGAGTTAGCATTTTGTTTAACCAGAGACTGATTTAATTGCTGTAACTAAGACAGAGTATCTGCCCATTGCGGAATAACTGCAGGGACAATATGTGGCTGTAATGGAGAAGGTTCCATAGGGGGCGTAAGCCTAGTTACCAGCATAGTCAGTAAATTAGCAAAGGTAGTTTAGATAGGCATAGATGGGACATGCATTTGGAGAGCATGCTGGTTCCTATAGTGCCATTTTGGGGACCTAGGGGTGACTCCTAGTAAACTGGCATTTGATTCAGATATAGTTTTAAATGTGCTATTATCGTGTATTCTTACAGTAGACAATTATATGGCCCACAGTGGGTACTGTTATCATGCAGTATAGAATCCACTAGTATCAGAGAAGCCTTGACATTTGGCTTGGAGGTTTACCATATCTTTACAAATATATGTAACTAAGATCTCTGAATTACCTACTACTATGTAAATTTTCAAACCATATGGCTAATGCTTCTTGGTGTGCTGAGGAAATTTGTTTTGTGTATCGGTCTAGTTTAGAACCCATCCCTTTCAGCACCTGAGGGGCATTACTAACTTGACTGAGCAGCTTCCCCAAGAAGCATTACTAACTTGACTGAGCAGCTTCCATTTTAACTTTATTGTCAGGTTATACACAGAAATATAGATCTATTGGAAAGCAGCTTTTTTTTTTCGTTTAAAAGACTGAGGTTGACAGGCTATACAAGATTAAATTGTAGAAACACCTGCAATATTGTGAAATTTCTGGAATGTGTAGACACATTAAGACGAAAGCCGTTATTCGTTTTCACAAGAGAAGTGGTCTCCCTCAGAGAAGCATGCCTAGAAATTATATTACCGATAACGAAAGCAGAGAAAAATAGAATAATTTGCCTTCTAAAATCCATACTATTAATTTCCATACTAAATTTGAAAAATAGGGGCAGAGACTGGATCGGTTGCGTGGGGGAGTCAGTGGGGACAGGAGAGGAGGCAGTGAGTCAGGCTGCAGCAACAACAACAGGGGAGGCAGGGAGCCGAGCAGTATGACAGGGGGGCAGGATAGGCAGTGTACCGGGCTGCAGCAGGGAAAGGCAAGCAGAAGTCAGGGGTGAGCTGGCACATGCACAAACAGTGTCTTACTTCATTTTTTCTGCTAAATACCGTGACAATTGTGCAGAGGGGATTTGCAGGGACAGAGCTTACCTGAAAGTGATTTTTGATAGAGTCAAGTGATATTTCCTAAATGTGCAATGTGAATTTAGGCTAAAATATAACCTGACAACTGCATTTTAAACGTGTATTGTGGTAAATGCCCTCTTAAAACATAATTCAAATAATTGTTTACCTCTGTATGTGAGTAAAAACCCAACGATGCCACACTGTACAGTATATTACCAAATGGTAGAAAATGTAGGCCAAATGTGTGTGCTAATGTTACATAATCAGATAGAAGTAATGGTGATACTTATCATAGATTTTTCATCATATACACGATTTGTGATATACAGACACAAATATGGAGAAAAAATTGTGTAATATAGTCCTAAAAAATGATTATTTTATAAAACAAGTAATGTTATCAACACACAAATATCATATACATACAGGTTGTGTATCCCTTATCCAAAATCCCACATTTTTGGGTCCCCTACTGAGATAATGACATATATATTATATTTTATGTGTATATATAGATATATTATATAGATATATAATATAATATACATAAATGTGTGTCATTATCTCAGTAGCGGAACAAAAAATGTGGGATTTAGAATTTTGGATAAGGGATACTCAACCTGTATATACACACATACAAAAGGGTGAGCAAGGTGGAGATACCCCGTGTAAGTCAGGCCTTATGGATATGGTGATTCTGGACATATAAATATAAAAAATAAAAAAATAAATAAATGTGTAACTATGTGGAGGACAATAGATAAAACTTAAGTGCAGACAAAAATGTGGGGAATGGTGGGAAGAAGAAAACAGAGTTTGAAGAGAAAAGGCATTATTTGCTGTGTTTTGGCTGTAAAGCAACCATTTCATCTTGAAAACCAGATTTGATCCTGTTGGGGAAAGGCTCTTCAGCTTACAAATCCATTTCATCTCTGATTTAGTCAGTTGTGTCTCTTCATATAAATTTTTCATGTGTTCTTAATATTATCTATAGCCATGGAATGGATTATATCTTTTGTAGAGCATTTAGGTCTCTATCTAAATTGACTAGAGAGTGAATGTGTTGTCACCCCTTTTTTGATAATTCTCAAGGTGGATTTTCAGTGCCCTGCAGGTTCTTTCCATATAGATTAGGTAGCAGCTGCACTCTATATAATAGACATTTGTAGTGTGGCTTGTCAAGAAGTGATTTAGCGCCTTAAAACATGCTGTAGGCACGACTCTCAGAACTATATGCGTTCCACCCGTTTCTCACAGACTGGAAGTGGTCCGTGAATACAGCAGGTATAATTTTAAGAAGATAATTTTTTAAGAAGATCATTTTAAACCAATGGAGAACATACCCCACGATTTACCACCACCGGGGGATGCAAGGTAAAGAAATTTGGAGAATATATAATTAGGTATCGGAGGTACAGCGATACTGGAAGTGCCGTGGTGAACACTTACGGTCACGAATAATGAAAGTTGGAATGTACTGTATGCTTATGTGAAAGTTGGAATGTGTATACACATTAGCACCTGGATATTATATTTACATTTCTGTATTACCAAAAACAGTCAACAAAGTATGTGTATAAAAAAAAAAATGGGCTCAATATTTGTTTTTAAAACAAGATAAAAAAGGAGATTTATGGTAAGAACTTACCTTTGCTAAATCTCTTTCTGCAAGGTACACTGGATTACACAGGGAATAACATCAGGGTGTAGAGTAGGATCTTAATCCGAGGCACCAACAGGCTAAAAGCTTTGACTGTTCCCAAGATGCATAGCGCCGCCTCCTCTATAACCCCGCCTCCGTGCACAGGAGCTCAGTTTTGTTAACTAGTCTAATGCAGTAGCAGGTAAAAAAGAGACGACAACAGTTAGTAGCCACACAGCACCATATTCTCCCGACAGGAGAAGGTACTAGCGGCTAATGACATACAAACCCAAAGAAGCTAAGTGCGTCAGGGTGGGCGCCCTGTGGGATCCAGAGTACCTCGCAGAAAGAGATTTAACAAAGGTAAGTTCTTACCATAAATCTCCTTTTCTGCAGCGGGGTACACTGTATTCCACAGGGACTAACATCTGGGATGTCCCAAAGCAGTTCCTCATGGTAGTGGACGCACTGTAGCGGGAACAAGAACACGGCGTCCAAAGGAAACATCCTGGGAGGCGGACATATCGAAGGCATAGAACCTTATGAACGTGTTCACTGAGAACCACGTAGCCGCCTTGCACAACTGTTCAAGGGTCGCACCATGGCGGGCCGCCCAAGGAGGTCCAACAGACCGAGTAGAATGGCCTTTAATGGTATCAGGAGCTAGAAGGACAGCCTGTACATAAGCATGTGCAATCACCATTCTAATCCATCTGCCCAAGGTCTGCTTATTAGCAGGCCTGCCACGTTTGTGAAAACCAAAAATAACAAACAGAGTCAGATTTCCGAACTGACGCCGTTCTTTTCACATAAATATGGAGAGACCGTACCACATCCAAAGACTTTTCTTTGGATGACAAACCTGGAGAGGTAAATGGCGGAACCACAATTTCTTGGTTAAGGTGGAAAGACGACACCACCTTAGGCAGATAACCAGGGTGGGTCCTAAGAACCGCCCGGTCATGGTGAAAAATCAGGTAAGGTGACCGACAGGATAAGGCACCCAAATCTGAAACCCGTCTAGCAGAGGTATTAACCAGCAAAAACAAGACCTTACGAGTAAGGAGGAGTCTCTTGTAAGGCGTCCAGAACAACCAACAAATCCCAAGGAGCCACAGGAGGCACGTAGGGAGGTTGAATTCCGAGAACACCCTGAGTGAAAGAATGAACATCAGGCAAAGTCGCAATCTTTCTTTGAAACCAAATTGACAAGGCCGAAACATGAACCTTGAGAGAGGCCAGACGCAAGCCTAAGTCCAGGCTCTGTTGGAGAAAGGCCAACAGATTGGCAGTACTGAATTTGAAAACGTCAACATTCTTAGCAGCACACCATGTGAAATAAGAATTCCAGACCCTATAATAAATCCGACCCGAAGCCGGTTAACGGGCCTTCAACATAGTTTGAATGACCGCCTCAGAAAAACATTTGGCCCTTAGGACGGAAGCTTCAAGAGCCACGCCGTCAAAGCCAGTCGGGCCAAATCCTGGTAGACAAAGGGGCCCTGAACGAGGAGGTCTGGGCATTGTGGAAGTAGAAGAGGACGCTCTATCGAGAGACCCTGCAGGTCTGAGAACCAATGCCGCCTGGGCCACACTGGAGCAAGTAGAAGTAGGATTCCTCCTTCTTGCTTGAACTTCCTTATTAACCTGGGCAGGAGTGACACCGGAGGGAACACGTACGGCAGCCGAAAGTTCCATGGAATTCTTGCTCCGAAGACCGTAACCTTGTGATTGTGTCGAGACGCCATCAGGTCTATATCTGGTAGGCCCCACTTGTCCACTAGGAGTTTAAATATTTCTGGATGAAGGCTCCACTCTCCAGCGTGTATGTCCTGATGACTAAGGAAGTCCGCTTCCCAGTTGAGGACTCCTGGAATGAACACTGCTGATATGGCTGGCAGATGGCATTCCGCCCAACAAAGGATTTTTGCTACTTCCTTCATTGCCATGCGGCTTCGAGTGCCTCCTTGATGATTTATGTACGCTACCATAGTGGCGTTGTCCGACTGTACTTGAACAGGCCTGTTGTGTAATAGAGGCAGGGCTAGTGTCAACGCATTGACCACTGCCCACAATTCCAGAATGTTTATCGGGAGGAGAGATTCCTCCCTGGTCCACAGACCCTGAAGAGAGTTTTGCTCCAACACTGCGCTCCAGCCCCACAGACTGGCATCCGACATCATAGGGACCCAGTTGGAGATCCAGAAGGGACGACCCCTGCTCATTTGATGGTATTGTAGCCACCAGCTCAGTGACAGGCGGACCTCCGGAGTCAAGGAGACCATGTGAGTCCTGATCCGGTGAGGCAGGCCGTCCCACTCGGAGAGTATCAATTTCTGCAGAGGGCGGGAATGAAATTGAGCATACTCCATGTCAAAAGCCGACACCATGAGGCCTAGTACTTGCATCGCAGAGTGTATCGACACACGTGGGCGAGAGAGGAAGCAACTCCAGAAACAAAAAACAACCGCTGGTTGTTGGTGTCCAATAGCGCTCCCAGGTGCACTATGCTCTGAGCAGGGACCAGGGAAGACTTCTTCCAGTTGATAAGCCACCCGTGGGCTTGCAGGAATTGGACCGTCAGCTCTGGATGATGAAGGAGAACCTCTGGTGAGGTTGCCAAGATCAACAGAACGTCCAGATACAGTAGGATCCTGATGGCTCGACGGCGAAGGAGAGCCGTCACAACCGCCATGACCTTGGTGAAAATTCATGGAGCTGTGGTCAGACAAAAAGGTAAGGCCTGAAGTTGGTAATGTAGGTTGCCAATAGCAAACCGCAGGTATTGCTGATGTGAAATGGCAATAGGGACATGTAGGTACGCATCCTTTATGTCCAGGGATACCATATAGTTCATGGGCTCCAAGGACAGAACAATAGAACAAAGAGTTTCCATACGGAACTTGGAAACCTTCACAAATTTGTTCAAAGATTTGAGGTTGAGAATGGGCCGGGCGGACCCATTCGGTTTCGGGACCAGAAACAGCATGGAATTGTACCCCCTGCCCCACTGAGCCAGAGGCACCGGCACTATCACTCTTGCATCCAGGAGAGATTGCACCACCAGATGGAGCGTCTTTGCTTTCACCTGACCGGAAGGGATGTTTGTTGAGTAAAACAGAGGAGGGGGACGTTTCTTGAAAGAGATGGCGTAACCGTGAGCGACGACTTCCATTACCCAGGCATCCGAAGTGGTCTTTAACCACACCTGAGCAAACCGTAGAAGTCAGCCTCCTGCCCTGTGATCCTGCGGACGGTTTATCCGTTTTGGAAGCAGGCTGACGGGCAGCCTAGGCACGTTTTGGTTTGGGCTTGGCAGATTTGGCAGAGCGTGTCTTGTTTGGGTACGCCTGACCCTTTGCTTTACCTGGAGGCCGAAAGGAACAAAAGGAAGTACTCTTAGCCTTCGGAGCCGGAGGAGTAGTACTAGGCAGACAAGCAGTCTTAGCTGACGCTAAATTAGCAACAATCTTGTTGAGGTCTTCCCCAAAAAGTATGTTCCCCTTAAAGGGTATCACCTCCAAGGTCTTTTTAGAGTCCAGGTCAACAGACCAGGAACGAAACCAGAGAATCCTGCAAGCCAGAATGGACGTAGTAGACACCTTGGCCGCCAGGACACTGGCATCAGAAGCCGCCTCCTGAATGTAATGAGAGGCCGTTATGATATAGGAAAGACAATGTCTAGCATTATCAGAAAAATTAGAAGGTAGTTCCGCTTCATCTTCCTGAACCCAGGCATAAATAGCTTTCACCGCCCAGGCAGCCGCTATAGTGGGTCTATGCACAGCCCCTGCAAGAGTGTAAATAGACTTCAAGCAACCCTCCATGCGCTTATCCGTCGGTTCCTTCAGGGAGGTGACGGTAGTGACAGATAGAGCCGAGGACACCACCAGGCGTGAAACCTGAGAGTCCACCAGAGGTGGGGTTTCACAATTTTTACTGACCTCTGCCGCGAGGGGATAACGAGCCAGCAACTTTTTAGACAGTGAAAATTTCATACCTAGAGATTCCCAGGAATCCTGACATATGTCAACCAGGTGGTCAGAATTGGGTAGAAGCAATTTAGTCACCTTCTGACGTTTAAACTTACCTGGTTTCTTAGAGGTAGTAGTAGGCTCCTCGTCAACCTCAATTTGAAGAATGAGCCTGATGGCCTCCAAGAGGTCAGGAACATCCACTTGTGTCAGAGTTTCCCCATCTGAAGTATCTGGATCAGTGTCAGTGGGGTCAGTGTAAGTGCCATCTTCATCGGAAAAATTATCCGGGACATGCGTGGATTGTGAGGAGGTAATGGCCCGTTTAGAGGACCCCTTGGTCTTAGGCGGGCGAGAGTTAGCATTTTGTTTAACCAGAGACTGATTTAATTGCTGTAACTAAGACAGAGTATCTGCCCATTGCGGAATAACTGCAGGGACAATATGTGGCTGTAATGGAGAAGGTTCCATAGGGGGCGTAAGCCTAGTTACCAGCATAGTCAGTAAATTAGCAAAGGTAGCCCACGGTGGGACTTGATCTGCCCCTGGTGCTGCTGACTCACCCTGGGGTGCAGAGACCCCAGTACCTGAACCCTCTGCTGCTATATTTTCCTCATGACCATCCATGGCGTCAGCACTGCCTGGTGCAGGATCAGCCCTAGAGTCCTCACCCTGTTTAGCAGACATTACATGTAAGCGTACCCTTAGGGCAGGCATTCTCAACCGCGGTCCTCAAGGCACACCAACAGTGCAGGTTTTAGTAATATCCAGGCTGCAGCACAGATGGTTCAATCAAAATAACTGAGCTACTAATTAAGTCACCTGTGCTGAAGCCTGGATATCACTAAAACCTGCACTGTTAGTGTGCCTTGAGGACCGTGGTTGGGAATGCCTGCCTTAGGGTGACCAAAAGTACAATATAAGCAGACAGAATACCTGGCAAAAAAACCCTTACAGTGTGGCTGCAAGCAGAACACAAAATAGGGAATTTAAGAGGTATACAGTGACTGTAACTTCACAGAGAAAATACCAAACAAGTATATCCTGTGAAACACTATATCTATAGGACCCTGACGCACATAGCCCCCCTCAGGGTATAGAATATAGGGACAGCAAAACCTGTGGGAAACAGAATAGAAATCACACGGCAGCTACTGGCGCACACAATCAGTCACATGTACAATGCAGGAATTATTACAAACAATAAAACTGCACTGGACTAGCAATACTAAGTAACTGGACTACAGAGTAATGCTATATAATAATATAGATATAACAATGCACAGTGAAACTGGATGTATATCACAGGGTACTTGTACTAAATAACCCTGAATGTATGCACTCTTTCTTAACTAACGCTGTCTAAAGACATTTAGAATACTTAAGTGTAAAGTGTAAATGCACAGCGCTAAATGCAGGCAGCTTTACAGAGGAGACAGAGCCCAGCAGTCCCAGGATCAGCTCAGCATGTGAGAAATGGCGCCCAAACGCTGACAGGGAGTAAGGGAGGCAGAGAGAAGCAGCTCCAGGGCGGGAACATTTGCAGTAAATGGTGCTGGGGAAGGGGCTACAGGTCAAAGCCTTATCCCCTTGTTGGACTTCACCACCGGGTACTGCGGGCCTTGTTAAAACAGATTTTTAGTAAAATCCGACCTGTGCCTTGCCCTGGTGGTCTAGTGGGGTCCACGTCAGCGCGCGCGGCCCGTCTCCTAAAGTCCTTGCCGCCTCGAGATTTCTGCGGGTCCCGTCTGGGGGCCCCTCTTACCTTCTCCATTGGTGCGGCCACACGATCCTGGAGAGCTGCGGTAAGTGTGTGCGCCCTGATGGATACCGGAGCCCTCCGCTGTAAGTACCTGGCAACCAGGGAGCGGGAGTATACAGCGCCGCTGGGGGAGGTGATGGAGCTGGAGCATGAGATGTCAGAGTGACATCTAGTATTCAATACCTATGCTGAGGCCCTTGAAGTCTTCTATTTTCCAAGACAAAAACTTCTTTTCAGGGCTGCTGAGCAGTCCTCCCTGTTATTGACCTGCCCGCAGGCACCAATTTACAACCTCCTGTGCATGGAGGTGGGGTTATAGAGGAGGCGGCGCTATGCATCTTGGGAACAGTCAAAGCTTTTAGCCTGCTGGTCCTCGGATCAAGATCCTACTCTACACACCAATGTTATTCCCTGTGGAATACAGTGCACCCCGCTGCAGAAATATTAGTAAAACAAAAAATTATTGTTTAAATAAAATTTACTACTGCAGCAAAACAGTTAAATACAAAATATGAGATCACACACACACACACACACACACACACACACACACACACACACACAATATAATAATATTCCCTAGAAGATTAATTATACATTAATGGTAGCTGGAGTTTAGATTGGTTAGCTTTATAAATTCATATAAATTTATAAACTCCTTCCCTTATGTACATTTGTTTGGCCAAATGAGCAAGAGCCGAGACACCAACTTTTAGTGTTAGTGCATGCTGTAATACAGATTGATGCATCCTAATATGTCAACATCAGTTGGACCATTAAAACTAGCACTGACCATGGTTTCCTATGTCTATGGCTGTGCGTCTGGGAATACCCTGCTTGCCTTGACAAAACAGCAACACTCCCATAACACAACCACTGAATGGAACATTTTTGCGCGCACTACTAACCACCTCCAAGTCAACAAATGTCCATCCCTTTTCCGCAATTTCTAGTACCATCCGTCCTGATTGCAATAGCACTCTGTGAGGTGGCAGAAATTATCACACATGTTCAGTTGCAAGAAAAAAATAAATGCTCAACTATGTGAAAATGAGTATTGCTTGTGACTCAGGGCCTAATTCAGACCTGATTGCAGCAGCAAATGTGTTAGCAGTTGGGCGAAATCATGCGCACATGCTGTTTTCACCATGAAATAGGAGGAACCAGCTATCCACAGATTAGGCAGTGATGTATTCATTTGGAGTAATAAAGATTATGGTATAAAATTCACCCACCATATAAAAAAAGTTCAAATGTCCAACATGTAATATATAATCTCTTTTGACAAAGATGTGCAACTAATTTAGCTATACATTGCATTATTTTGTTTATACAGGTTGAGTATCCCTTATCCAAAATGCTTGGGACCAGAGGTATTTTGGATATCGGATTTTTCCGTATTTTGGAATAATTGCATACCATAATGAGATATCATGGCGACGGGACCTTAATCTAAGCACAGAATGCATTTATGTGTCATATACACCTTATACACACAGCCTAAAGGTCATTTTAGCCAATATTTTTTTATAACTTTGTGCATTAAACAAAGTGTGTCTACATTCACACAATTCATTTATGTTTCATATACACCTTATACACACAGCCTGAAGGTCATTTAATACAATATTTTTAATAACTTTGTGTATTAAACAAAGTTTGTGTACATTGAGTCATCAAAAAACAAAGGTCTAACTATCTCACTCTCACTCAAAAAAGTCCGTATTTCGGAATATTCCGTATTTCGGAATATTTGGATATGGGATACTCAACCTGTATAAGAAAATATGTACTATATACTATATGATTACCAATAGTACTTCACAGTTGTTTTTAAAGCAGCAGTCAACTATAGTACAGTCCCGCCCTTTAGGTGACCCATATCATACTGTACTATAACATGAACTTTTGTACAGCACTTAAAGGCAGATAAAAATGGAGACCTTGTAGCTTATGCTGTCAAGCGTGTGTGTGTGTGTGGGTGGGGGGGGGGAATTAATGCTGGATAAACACTGTGTGTGTAGCCAGCGACAGCATGAAGTGATGGCATGACACTTTGCGCTGTCCATACACACCACAATGTATTGTTGCCCACTGCATTTATAATGTATGCTGTCATTCCCTGGGCCATCCCATTGGGCAAGCGTTTTGCTCAAAAGCATGACCCAAGGAATAACCAACGGAGCGTGCAATTATGGGTACACACTAAGCAATGTGGCCGATATATCATTCCAATCAGCGTCAAAACGATATATCGTCTAATTAATCGCTTAGTGTGTACCTGGCTTAAGGTTGGGTCAGAGACAGAGGGATCACAACCTGCTGTGCATCTGCACAGTCCATTCATGACTGTTTGATCTGCATCATATTACCTACAATGATTCTGCTCAATATTCTCTCTGCTCAATGTGAAATCAAGCAATTCCTGCCCCCTGTTAGCAGTGTCAAGCCTGCAGCTCCTGCATCCTGCTACCACTGCGCAAGTCTGCAGATCCTGGCACCCTGCTCCCAGTGTGCAAACCTGCAGTTCCTGGCAGCCTGCTCCCAGTGTGCAAACCTGCAGTTCTTGGTAGCCTGCTCCCAGTGTGCAAACCTGCAGTTCTTGGCAGCCTGCTACCAGTGTGCAAACCTGCAGTTCCTGAAAGCCTGCTCCCAGTATGCCAACCTGCAGTATAAATGAATAAATAAAAACTGCACTTTTGGGATCACACATTAATAGAAAGACAATAATGCCACATGAAAGGTAAATTAAAAAATGAATGACACAAAACAGATCTCACATAAAGCACATTAAAAGCACAATAGAAACTATTTGAAAACGAGTATCAAGGCAGACACTTGAATGTTACAAATAGAATTTCCACATTATTATTCTCAATTAGTATAGTAAAGTTAAAATAGTAGCAGTTTACCAAGAGAAAATTCAGTTGCTAGCATCTGAGTAGATTGCATTCATTCGAAGATGGTGTTGTAATTATTCTTATACAACTGGGGATTATAAGATCAATGGCAGGTCAGGTTATCCAGCTATCCAAATGTGCATGGATGGCAATGCTGTCTTTTTAAGTAGATCCTTATCCAAAATATAAAAGCAACCTCAATGTCTGTATTGCTCAATAAATATATATACTTCAATATTAATAAGAGTACAGCAATATGCAGAACTTGAAATGCCCAGTAACGTTGCTGGGGTATAAATATATCTAGTGCTGTAAGGTGCCAAGTTAAGCAATTCGCGGCACCAATACCCGATATTATGTATCCAGTGCTGGGGAGCAATCAATAAACCTCTGAGTGGCAAGAGGTATTCAAGCACCCTCGGATGGTAGGGATTACCTAGGCCGCAGTGAAGGAGGAAGCCGGAAAGATGCCACACGCTGCAGTGCTAAGTCACCTTGCAGCTCTAAGGAAGGAAGCTGGGAGGATCCAAAAAGTTACTATGTCCCATGTGTATGGCAGGAAGAGATTCCTAACACATTTAGTCAACATCACGTGACTTTTTTAAAGGTTTTTCTTGGTAAAATCCTGCAGTTTCTGGCACACTGCTCCCAGAGTGCAATCCTGCAGTTCCTGTCACCCTGCTACCACTGTGTAAACCTGCAGTTCCTGGCACCCTGCTCCCACTGTATAAACCTGCAGTTCCTGGCACCCTGCTCCCACTGTGTAAACCTGCAGTTCCTGGCACCCTGCTCCCAGAGTCCAATCCTGCAGTTCCTGGCACCCTGCTCCCACTGTGTAAACCTGCAGTTCCTGGCACCCTGCTCCCAACTGTATAAACCTGCAGTTCCTGGCACCCTGCTCCCACTGTGTAAACCTGCAGTTCCTGGCACCCTGCTCCCACTGTATAAACCTGCAGTTCCTGGCACCCTGCTCCCACTGTGTAAACCTGCAGTTCCTGGCACCCTGCTCCCACTGTATAAACCTGCAGTTCCTGGCACCCTGCTCCCACTGTATAAACCTGCAGTTCCTGGCACCCTGCTCCCACTGTGTAAACCTGCAGTTCCTGGCACCCTGCTACCACTGTGTAAACCTGCAGTTCCTGGCACCCTGCTCCCACTATATAAACCTGCAGTTCCTGGCACCCTGCTCCCACTGTATAAACCTGCAGTTCCTGGCACCCTGCTCCCACTGTGTAAACCTGCAGTTCCTGGCACCCTGCTCCCACTGTGTAAACCTACAGTTCCTGGCACCCTGCTCCCACTGTATAAACCTGCAGTTCCTGGCACCCTGCTCCCACTGTGTAAACCTGCAGTTCCTGGCACCCTGCTCCCACTGTATAAACCTGCAGTTCCTGGCACCCTGCTCCCACTGTGTAAACCTGCAGTTCCTGGCACCCTGCTCCCACTGTATAAACTGCAGTTCCTGGCACCCTGCTCCCACTGTGTAAACCTGCAGTTTCTGGCACACTGCTCCCAGAGTCCAATCCTGCAGTTCCTGGCACCCTACTCCCACTGTGTAAACCTGCAGTTCCTGGCACCCTGCTCCCACTGTATAAACATGCAGTTCCTGGTACCCTGCTCCCACTGTATAAACCTGCAGTTCCTGCACCCTGCTCCCACTGTGTAAACCTGCAGTTCCTGGCACCCTGCTCCCACTGTATAAACCTGCAGTTCCTGGCACCCTGCTCCCACTGTATAAACCTGCAGTTCCTGCACCCTGCTCCCACTGTATAAACCTGCAGTTCCTGGCACCCTGCTCCCACTGTATAAACCTGCAGTTCCTGGCACCCTGCTCCCACTCTGTAAACCTGCAGTTCCTGGCACCCTGCTCCCACTGTGTAAACCTGCAGTTCCTGGCACCCTGCTCCCACTGTGTAAATCTGCAGTTCCTGGCACCCTGCTCCCACTGTGTTAACCTGCAGTTCCTGGCACCCTGCTCCCAGAGTCCAATCTTGCAGTTCCTGGCACCAAGCTCCCACTGTGTAAACCTGCAGTTCCTGGCACCCTGCTCCCACTGTGTAAACTTGCAGATCCTGGCACCCTGCTGCCAGTGTGCAAAAATGCAATTCCTGGAGCTCTGCTGCTCATGTGCAAAAATAGAACTATACTACTCCAGCCTAAGGACTCATCACCATTGTTAAGTCTTGTATGTTTACATATATAATTGTAAGTTATACACTTTCACAGATCTCCAATTTCTACTGGTATAATTCCTGACAGAAATATCTGGACCAGCAATGAACATTAACAGACTCATAAGCAACAAGATGGCCGGGATGGCGGCCAAATTCGGACGTTTTTTAAAGGGGTCCATCGAACAAAAACTTCATTACATCCCGCTCCACATGTTAGTTTAGGTGGTGAAGTGCATATAATGCACTTTCTGATGAAATGTGTCCACTTTTGAGAAAATCTGCTACTTTACCTTAAGGTGTGTACACACTGTGATCCTTGCTATGGCCAATTTTGACTATGCTATTTCCCTTGAACTCCCCGGAGCCCAGCACCACCGATTTTGACTAACTTTTCTTGAGATATGGACTATGTGTGCTTATGATTTTGGCTTATGTGAGATGTAATTGAAATGTGAGATGAACTAGATAGTACACCGATCTAGCAAGGATTGACTTGCCTGCACAGTCTATCTTTTCTTGCGATGCCGATCTGGCGGGACCACGCATCGGGATCGCAAGGTGACTTTCACCTTGCGATCTGCACTAACTTTTCTTGAGATTTTGACTATATAGTCAAAATCGAAAGAAAATATCTCACCGTGTGTACACACCTTTACAGATGAATGCAGAATGTTCATGTTCACTTATCTAAGGGGAAACATTATGGGATAGGCAGGGCTTATTACCAAAGACTGCTCACCATCTAAAAGTGATGCTTATGCCCTTATGAGAAATGTAACTTCCCTCCCAGCTGGCCTGTTTCAGTCACATATTTTTTTAATCCACAGCTCCACAACACTATTTACCAATACCTCCCATGTCCCAACAATCTTTGCTGTCCTTTCAAAACTCATAGTAGTGTGCATTACAGTATCCTGAATCAGACAAAGAAGCTGCTGTATATTGGATTTCTGCTGGTCCTACAATACAGCAATTAATACTGCATTTCACACCAGTTAAAAAGCTACCCATATAATAAATGTATTGGGCCTCTTCATCTTCTGATTGGCCAGATAGCCCAAACAGCATGCTTTTTAAAGTTCTCATCTGTCAAAACCACTTAATTTTTTTCTGATACTTTTCCAGTGATTAGCAAAACCACTGCTTGATCAATTTGGCGGTTTATATACTGCTCATGTGAAAAAACAGGATGCAGATTTAAATAAAATGGAGGTTTTCCCTATAGTACATTTGGTAGTTCCAAACATACTGGGACAACCTCCCTACCTTAAAACAAACAAACAAACAAAAACAATGGTTTTATTGAACCACCATTCCATTACTGTGCACTTATTTTTATTTTTTTCATACTATCAATAGCAATAACTTATTTTATTTTAGCATAAGCCTTTGATAAATGAAACAAAACACATTATGCTTAGCATTATTGATTACAATACTAATTTTTTTAAGTAATTTCAGCTTACAAGTCATATATCAAGTTACAATCTACACAAAAATGCTGAACTAAGATAAACATCAATTAGTCACAAGATAAAGCATTGCTATTTTTTGTATAAAAAACAGAGGGGGAGATGTATGAAAAACGACATAATGGTCGTTATGCGCCTGGGGCCGTATCACCACATTATCGTGGTGATACGGCCGGACCCTCCGCCACAGTGTATTATATGTGTGGCTGCCAATGTGAGAGGGCGTTATATCACCTGTCCCACGATAGCGCTCCTTCCACATCGGCTCGGCTGGTATCGCTACCACTGGCTTTCTGCGCATGCGCCCGTCTTCGTTCTTCCTACTTGCGGCGCTGGCGGCCTCCGGCTCATGCGTGATTCATCTAAGTCCTCCGGGGATCTGAGACCAGCGTGCATTCACCGTCTCTCCACCTCCCAGCAACCTGTGCAAGGTGACCCAGCGCATGCGCAGAGAAGCCATAAGGACGCCGAGGGCTGCAAATAAAGTTTAATTTAAAAACAAACAAACACATGAATGCAGCAACAGTGCTGCAGCGCCAGCCCTGACCTGGCGAAGTGGGAGAGAGGACATAACGAGCGGTGAGTGACAGTCCCGCCGTTAATACATCAGGGGGCCAGCAAATAGCACAGCGCCCCAGATGAAGCGGCCCCATGCGCATTGCGATTGCCTTAACCTCGTACGTTCTTACATCTGCCTCAGTATACTGTAAAGTGCAATGCATATTTTAAAAATACCAACAGACATGCTTTATTACAAAAGAGAAAATATAAAGTTGCTTGTTTGCAGTCGTGTACTTATAATCCACATTTAAATGGTATCAATCCTGAAAAATTAGTCAGAACTGTGACTCTAGGTGCATGGGGGAAATAAAAATAGGAATCCGCTTCAACAAATCCCATTCATTTGAAACATGAAGTGCAATAATGCTAGACCCCTTACATTAGAGGTAAATTGTTAACGAATCCCTTAGATAGAACATGGTACATCAGCATATTACATATGTTTTTATTAGAGACCAGCTGTTCTACCCGTTTTCGCACGGGAATTTCTGAGTTTCACGGTTGTAAATATAACGGAGTGCTAAAAATGTGGTAAATCTATAGAGCTGTAAATTTGAAACATTTTAATCTAAGTACATATTGATCCATGGTTCTTGGCGTTACCCGAAGAGTGCCCATAGCAGATACGGTAATAAGTGACCGGACCTTTGTAGTTTGTCAAATTCTACCCACTGGAGGTGCAATCCAAATTTTGATTGTCTGTTTGGCGTTATCGTTCATGCAACGCAAGCCACGCATTGGTGATGACGTCATTATGTCAACCCCCTTTTCATCACCTTATGGGAGGGTTAATTAACATTCTAATTATGTAGTTTTCCTATTTCCCACCAGAAGAATACCTATGTTAAATTTCAGCTTTCTAACATATCGGAAAGCAAGAGAATTAGTGAGTGCTTTCGCGTGTGTGTGTGTATATATATATATATATTTATATATATATATATAGCAAAGAAGGAATCAGCGGCAGTCTGAATTTCTAAGTGAAGGTTCTTTAATGCCGTTCGGACTGCATTAAAGAACCTTCACGTACAAATTCAGACTGCTGAGTGCCGCTGATTCCTTCTTTGCTACATTGGATCTTGCCATAGATCACAGAGGGCACCGCAGCAAGTATTCCAGCATACCCGTATTGAGTGCCGAACCTAAACCGCTACACAAATATATATATATATACACACACACACACACACACACACACACACACACACACACACACACACACACACAGTATATATACACATACATATGGAGAGATAATCAGAAAAATTAATAAAACATACAGTATCTGTCTAAAACTCTAGTAATGAGTAAGAAATATTTATATGTAGTTAGGTAGCTAGTTAAATCTGTATTTAGATACTTCTATGTTTAGAAGGAAATTAAGTTAGCATTTCCAATAGCCTCCATTCACATTTGTTGGCATTCAAGTCACACTGCAATATTATCCCTGTAGCTCACAATAGACATTGTAATAGGCTAATTAGTATTTGAAGAGACACAACAGGACATCATTTAATAAATCTTTTGCATTTTTAAACATTTATTTTAAAAATAAAAATACCAAAATCAATTTGATTTAAGCTCAGCTGCAGTAAGCAATTATTTTTAACAAATTAAGATTAAAAACAATTCTCTAATTTCTTCTGGCAATCCTGAGGTCTTTATTTGCCAGCAAACAGGCAGCATGAGGGGGGGCGGATGAAGTGTGAGATCTTGAACGATGGTGGACCCAACTGAGCCAAATCGTTGGTGGAACCATCTGAAGCAGCTTTGAGGAGTTTTTTTATTACTAGAGGAAACCCAGCATCGGATCAGCTGAAGACATTAGGCAGAATTCATTGATAGCTCTCTTATCACCAGCACAGAATGTAAATGTAAATGACTGAAGTGACATTTTCTGAAGGATCACAGTCCCAGAGGAGATGGCCCCTGGAAGGATGTTAACTAAACTTATTAAGATACCATTCATTCAAACAGCTGTTTGTTCGCCATAAACAGACTGGTTAAGACTAAATCACCTTGGCAGGATAATCACAGTGATGGGATACTATATTCTTAGAACTGCTACAATATACAAACAACTTTTTTATATTGAAACACTTTATATTGATGTCTGTAGAATTATACTTTTGGTTCTATTTAAATATACTTTGAAACCATAATCATAGCTATGTGATCTAATGCCACCTTCTCATGTAAGTATTGCACTTCAGACACACAAAATCTGTAATTTAATAACATAGTAACATAGTTAATAAGGTTGAAAAAAGACAAGCTGTCCATCGAGTTCAACCTTTATTTAGATCCTATACTATTCTGTAAAACCAGATATACCTGTAGTCATGCAATACAATCTTTTTAAATACTATATCCTGGGATTTTTTTTTTTCAGTTAGAAATTTATCCAACCCATTCTTAAATGTAATGACTGAGTCCGCCATTACGACCTTCTCTGGTAAAGAAGGTAAAGAATTTCAGATCCTTACTGTGAAGAACCCCTTTCTTCTTTGGGTATTACATTTTCTCTCTTCTAGCCTCAAAGGGTGTCCGCGTGCACTATGTAGAGATCTCTTAATATACAAATCCCCTGATAGCTCCATGTATTGTCCATATACATATTTATTTATTTAATGTCTCCTCCTAGACGTTTTTTTTTTTAAATGTATCCTCGTATTCCAGTGCCTCAAACCCCTTTATCAATTTTGTAGCTGGTCTCTGAACCCTTTCCAGCTCTAGTATATCTTTTTTTATAGTGAGGTGGCCAGAAATGTACACAATATTCAAGGTGTGGCCGTACCATGATTTATATAAATGGTAGGATTACACTCTCATCCCTTGTCTCAATTCCCCATTTTATGCATGCTAGTACCTTATTTGCCTTTGTTGCTGCACTCTGACATTGGCGACTGTTGTTAAATCTATTGTCAATGAGCACCCCCAAATCTTTTTCTATTACAGTTTCCCCTATGTTCTCTCCATTTAATTTGTAGGTTGTACGGCTATTTTTAGTTCCAAAGTGCATGACTTCACATTTTTCTATGTTAAACCTCATTCTCCATTTAGTTGCCCAAATTTTCATTTTAAGTAAGTCATTCTGTAGGGACTCTGTATCCTTGGCTGAGTTAATTACCCTGCATAGCTTGGTGTCACCTGCAAAAATTTATACCGTGCTTTTCAGGCCTATTCCTAGGTCATTAATAATAAGAATTTACTTACCGATAATTCTATTTCTCATAGTCCGTAGTGGATGCTGGGGACTCCGTAAGGACCATGGGGAATAGCGGCTCCGCAGGAGACTGGGCACATCTAAAGAAAGCTTTAGGACTATCTGGTGTGCACTGGCTCCTCCCCCTATGACCCTCCTCCAAGCCTCAGTTAGGATACTGTGCCCGGACGAGCGTACACAATAAGGAAGGATTTTGAATCCCGGGTAAGACTCATACCAGCCACACCAATCACACCGTATAACCTGTGATCTGAACCCAGTTAACAGCATGATAACAGAGGAGCCTCTGAAAGATGGCTCACAACAATAATAACCCGATTTTTGTAACAATAACTATGTACAAGTATTGCAGACAATCCGCACTTGGGATGGGCGCCCAGCATCCACTACGGACTATGAGAAATAGAATTATCGGTAAGTAAATTCTTATTTTCTCTAACGTCCTAAGTGGATGCTGGGGACTCCATAAGGACCATGGGGATTATACCAAAGCTCCCAAACGGGCGGGAGAGTGCGGATGACTCTGCAGCACCAAATGAGAGAACTCCAGGTCCTCCTCAGCCAGGATATCAATTTTGTAGAATTTTACAAACGTATTTGCTCCTGACCAAGTAGCTGCTCGGCAAAGTTGTAAAGCCGAGACCCCTCGGGCAGCCGCCCAAGATGAGCCCACCTTCCTTGTGGAGTGAGCATTTACAGATTTTTGGCTGTGGCAGGCCTGCCACAGAATGTGCAAGCTGAATTGTACTACAAATCCAACGAGCAATAGTCTGCTTAGAAGCAGGAGCACCCAGCTTGTTGGGTGCACACAGGATAAACAGCGAGTCAGATTTCCTGACTCCAGCCGTCCTGGAAACATATATTTTCAGGGCACTGACAACGTCTAGCAACTTGGAGGCCTCCAAGTCCCTAGTAGCCGCAGGCACCACCAATAGGTTGGTTCAGGTGAGACGCTGAAACCACCTTGGGGAGAAACTGAGGACGAGTCCTCAATTCCGCCCTGTCCGAATGGAAAATCAGATAAGGGCTTTTTCAGGATAAAGCCGCCAATTCTGACACGCGCCTGGCCCAGGCCAGGGCCAACAGCATGACCACTTTCCATGTGAGATATTTTAACTCCACAGATTTAAGTGGTTCAAACCAATGTGACTTTTGGAACCCAAAACTACATTGAGATCCCAAAGTGCCACTGGAGGCACAAAAGGAGGCTGTATATGCAGTACCCCTTTTACAAACGTCTGAACTTCAGGGACTGAAGCTAGTTCTTTTTGGAAGAAAATTGACAGGGCCGAAATTTGAACCTTAATGGACCCCAAATTCAGGGCCATAGACACTCCTGTTTGCAGGAAATGTAGGAATCGACCCAGTTGAATTTCCTCCGTCGGGCCTTACTGGCCTCGCACCACGCAACATATTTTCGCCAATTGCGGTGATAATGTTTTTGCGGTTACATCCTTCCTGGCTTTGATCAGGATAGGGATGACTTCATCCGGAATGCCTTTTTTCCTTCTGGATCCGGCGTTCAACCGCCATGCCGTCAAACGTAGCCGCGGTAAGTCTTGGAACAGACAGGGTCCTTGCTGGAGCAGGTCCCTTCTTAGAGGTAGAGGCCACGGATCCTCCGTGAGCATCTCTTGAAGTTCCGGTTACCAAGTCCTTCTTGGCCAATCAGGAACCACGAATATAGTGCTTACTCCTCTCCATCTTATCAATCTCAGTACCTTGGGTATGAGAGGCAGAGGAGGGAACACATACCCTGACTGGTACACCCACGGTGTTACCAGAGCGTCTACAGCTTATTGCCTGAGGGTCCCTGGACCTGGCGCAATACCTGTCGAGTTTTTAATCATGTGGAAGACTTCTGGGTGAAGTCCCCACTCTCCCGGGTGGAGGTCGTGCTGAGGAAGTCTGCTTCCCAGTTGTCCACTCCCGGAATGAATACTGCTGAAAGTGCTATCACATGATTTTCCGCCCAGCGAAGAATCCTTGCAGCTTCTGCCATTGCCCTCCTGCTTCTTGTGCCACCCTGTCTGTTTACGTGGGTGACTGCCGTGATGTTGTCCGACTGGATCAACACCGGCTGACCTTGAAGCAGAGGTCTTGCTAAGCTTAGAGCATTGTAAATGTCCCTTAGCTTCAGGATATTTATGTGAAGTTATGTCTCCAGGCTTGACCATAAGCCCTGGATATTCCTTCCCTGTGTGACTGCTCCCCAGCCTCGCAGGCTGGCATCCGTGGTCACCAGGACCCAGTCCTGAATGCCTAATCTGCGGCCCTCTAGAAGATGAGCACTCTGCAACCACCACAGGAGGGACACCCTTGTCCTTGGTGACAGGGTTATCCGCTGATGCATCTGAAGATGCGATCCGGACCATTTGTCCAGCAGGTCCCACTGGAAAGTTCTTGCGTGGAATCTGCCGAATGGGATTGCTTCGTAGGAAGCCACCATTTTACCCAGAACCCTTGTGCATTGATGCACTGAGACTTGGCTCGGTTTTAGGAGGTTCCTGACTAGCTCGGATAACTCCCTGGCTTTCTCTTCCGGGAGAAACACCTTTTTCTGGACTGTGTCCAGGATCATCCCTAGGAACAGAAGACACGTCGTCGGAACCAGGTGCGATTTTGGAATATTGAGAATCCAATCGTGCTGCCGCAACACTACCTGAGATAGTGCTACACCGACCTCCAACTGTTCCCTGGATCTTACCCTTATCAGGGAATTGTCCAAGGAAGGGATAACTAAAATTCACTTCCTTCGAAGGAATATCATCATTTCGGCCATTACCTTGGTAAAGACCCGGGGTGCCGTGTTCCATACGGCAGCGTCTGAACTGATAGTGACAGTTCTGTACCATAAACCTGAGGTACCCTTGGTGAGAAGGGTAAATTTTGACATGAAGGTAAGCATCCTTGATGTCCCAAGACATCATGTAGTCCCCTTCTTCCAGGTTCGCAATCACTGCTCTGAGTGACTCAATCTTGAATTTGAACCTTTGTACGTAAGTGTTCAAAGATTTTAGATTTAGAATCGGTCTCACCGAGCCGTCCGGCTTCGGTACCACAACAGTGTGGAATAATACCCCGTTCCCTGTTGCAGGAGGGGTATCTTGATTATCACCTGCTGGGAATACAGCTTGTGAATGGCTTCCAAAACTGTCTCCCTGTCAGAAGGAGACATCGGTAAAGCCGACTTTAGGAAACGGCGAGGGGGAGACGTCTCGAATTCTAATTTGTACCCCTGAGATATCACCTGAAGGATCCAGGGGTCTACTTGCGAGTGAGCCCACTGCGCACTGAAATTCATTGAGACGGGCTCCCCACCGTGCGTGATTCTGCTTGTAAAGCCCCAGCGTATACTGAGGGCTTGGCAGAGGCGGGAGAGGGTTTCTGTTCATGGGAACTGGCTGATTTCTGCAGCCTTTTTCCTCTCCCTCTGTCACGGGGCAGAAATGAGGAACCTTTTGCCCGCTTGTCCACGAAAAGACTGCGCCTGATAATACGGCGTCTTCTCATGTTGAGAGGTGACCTGGGGTACAAACGTGTAATTCCCAGCTGTTGCCGTGGCCACCAGGTCTGAAAGACCGACCCCAAATAACTCCTCCCTTAATAAAGCAATACTTCCAAATGCCGTTTGGAATACGCATCACCTGACCACTGACGTGTCCATAACCCTCTACTGGTAGAAATGGACAACGCGCTTAGACTTGATGCCAGTCGGCAAATATTCCGCTGTGCATCACGCATATATAAAAATGCATCTTTTAAATGCTCTATAGGCAAAAATATACTGTCCCTATCTAGGGTATCAATATTTTCAGTCAGGGAATCCGACCACGCCAACCCAGCACTGCACATCCAGGCTGAGGCGATTGCTGGTCGCAGTATAACACCAGTATGTGTGTAAATACCTTTTAGGATACCCTCCTGCTTTCTATCAGCAGGATCCTTAAGGGCGGCCATCTCAGGCGAAGGTAGAGCCCTTACAAGCGTGTGAACGCTTTATCCCCCCTAGGGGGTGTTTCCCAACGCACCCTAACCTCTGGCGGGAAAGGATATAATGCCAATAACATTTTAGAAATTATCCGTTGTTATCGGGGGAAACCCACGCATCATCACACACCTCATTTAATTTCTCAGATTCAGGAAAACTACAGGTAGTTTTTCCTCACCGAACATAATACCCCTTTTTTTGGTGGTACTCGTATTATCAGAAATGTGTAAAACATTTTTCATTGCCTCAATCATGTAACGTGTGGCCCTACTGGAAGTCACATTCGTCTCTTCACCGTCGACACTGGAGTCAGTATCCGTGTTGGCGTCTATATCTGCCATCTGAGGTAACGGGCGCTTTAGAGCCCCTGACGGCCTATGAGACGTCTGGACAGGCACAAGCTGAGTAGCCGGCTGTTTCATGTCAACCACTGTCTTTTATACAGAGCTGACACTGTCACGTAATTCCTTCCAACAGTTCATCCACTCAGGTGTCGACCCCCTAGGGGGTGACATCACTATTACAGGCAATCTGCTCCGTCTCCACATCATTTTTCTCCTCATACATGTCGACACAAAAGTACCGACATACAGCACACACAGGGAATGCTCTGATAGAGGACAGGACCCCACTAGCCCTTTGGGGAGACAGAGGGAGAGTTTGCCAGCACACACCAGAGCGCTATATATATACAGGGATAACCTTATATAAGTGTTTTTCCCCTTATAGCTGCTGTATAGTTAATACTGCGCCTAATTAGTGCCCCCCTCTCTTTTTTTAACCCTTTCTGTAGTGTAGTGACTGCAGGGGAGAGACAGGGAGCTTCCCTCCAACGGAGCTGTGAGGGAAAATGGCGCCAGTGTGCTGAGGAGATAGGCTCCGCCCCTTTTTCGCAGACTTTTCTCCTGCTTTTTTATGGATTCTGGCAGGGGTTAAATGCATCCATATAGCCCAGGAGCTATATGTGATGCATTTTTTTGCCATCCAAGGTGTTTTTATTGCGTCTCAGGGCGCCCCCCCCCAGCGCCCTGCACCCTCAGTGACCGAAGTGTGAAGTGTGCTGAGAGCAATGGCGCACAGCTGCAGTGCTGTGCGCTATCTTGTTGAAGACAGGACGTCTTCTGCCGCCGATTTTCCGGACCTCTTCTGCCTTCTGGCTCTGTAAGGGGGCCGGCGGCGCGGCTCTGGGACCCATCCAAGCTGGGCCTGTGATCGTCCCTCTGGAGCTAATGTCCAGTAGCCTAAGAAGCCCAATCCACTCTGCACGCAGGTGAGTTCGCTTCTTCTCCCCTTAGTCCCTCGATGCAGTGAGCCTGTTGCCAGCAGGTCTCACTGAAAATAAAAAACCTAATCTAAAACTTTCACTAAGAAGCTCAGGAGAGCCCCTAGTGTGCACCCTTCTCGTTCGGGCACAGAGATCTAACTGAGGCTTGGAGGAGGGTCATAGGGGGAGGAGCCAGTGCACACCAGATAGTCCTAAAGCTTTCTTTAGATGTGCCCAGTCTCCTGCGGAGCCGCTATTCCCCATGGTCCTTACGGAGTCCCCAGCATCCACTTAGGACGTTAGAGAAAAATATATTTATCAGTAATGTCCCGAGTACCGATCCTTGCGGTATTCCACGGAGTACATTGGCCCAGTTGGAAAACATCCCATTAACCAAAACTCACTGTTCCCTGTTATCTAGCCAATTACTTACCCAAGTACAAAGATGTTTCACAGGCCGAGCTACCTTAGTTTGAAAACCAGCCTCTTGTGAGGCACTGTGTTGAAGGCTTTTACAAAATTTAAATAGATCACATCTACTGCGTTAGCCTGGTCAAGATTTTTGCTCACTTGCTCGTAGAAGCTAATTAAGTTAGTTTGGCATGACCTGTCCATCATGAAACCATGCTGGTTCCTACTAATAACATTGGAGGTATCCAAGTACTCCTGTATGCTATCCTTTAATTTTCCTTGCAATATTTTCCCCACAATTGATATCAAACTAATTTGTCTATAGTTCCCAGGATGAGTTTTGCTACCCTTTTTAAATATTGGGATTGCCACTGCTATATGACAGTCCTTTGGTATCGTGGCTGTTTTATTTGAGTCAAACAATATCAAATACAGATGAAGCCACGCTAGTCATGGCTCCGTCTGTGACCAGGCCTATCGCCTACAGCGTCCTCGTCCGCCCGCGATGGAGACGCGCCCCATTCCCTTGAATGGAGAGCATCTCCGTTCGCGCGCCCAGACAGAGATGCTCTGAATGGGAGTGTCTCTGTGCACTATCGGCATGACTAGGTGGACGGATCACCTAGTCATGCCGGGAGTGCTCGTTTGTGATGGAGCCGCCTCATATGAGTGCAGCTCCATCTGTATAAAGGCCATGCTAGTTCTGAGTTAAGCTCCATAAGAACCCTTGGGTAAAGTCCATCTTGACCAGGAGATTAATCAATCTTAATTTTGTTTAGTCACTCACGGATTACTTACTCGCTCAAATAAGTGCTAAGCAACGGTATATTATCACTACTTGTTCACTACTTCCAACAACTGATCCTCTGTAGTAAACACTGATGAGAAATATTTGTTTAATATTTCTGCTTTTAGTTTGTCATCATTTATCAATACTCCCAACTCTCCTTTTAATGGTCCTATATTATCTTTTTTAGCCTTTTACCATTTATATGCTTAAAAAACTTTTTGGGGTTTGCTTTACTCTCTTTTTACTTTTTGGTTTCTATTGTAGCTGCTCTGATTACTTTTTTGCAAATCTTAATAAAGTGGTCAAGAATTTATACTGAGCTGGTTAGTTAAAATGGGAGAATAAACAAAAAAACAGAATTGTTTTTCAGTAATATTTTCTCCCCTCAAAATGATATAGACTGACTACTTGCAAATGCGAAAGTGCAAATAGATTATCTATACTAAAACATTAATTTAAAATTAAGAGATACAATAAAATAAATACTTCCTGTAAGATGTATTTAAAGTGGCCCAGCAGCTTAATTTAGTTCTATAAAGTCATACAATGAAAAAAAAAAAAAAAAAAAAAAAAAAGCTGAAAATATATTTAAGAAAAACAACAATGCAATTTAATGTCTGAATATCAGACATATAAGGGCTAAAATTGCTAACAGTGAACTTGGAAGCAAAGTTTGCAGTAAACCACTGCATCCAATCAATCACTTATTTTCATTGTCTAATTTCTAGACAAAGGAAATGAAAAAGTAGATAATTGAATTGTTAATAAATTGGCTATTGTCCTTAAAAAGATAACATTTAAATGTGATACTCCATAATAACAGTGCGTTTCTTCAACAAAAATCACTAAGGCTACATGTTATGGTGGGTACACACTAGACAATATTTTAAAGCGATATGGACGATTCTGGTGCTTTGGAACGACATTATCGCTTAAAATCATCCAGTGTGTACACACTTTGTGATGCAGATGTGTGCTCCAGTGTGTCGTCAGCAGCATCCTCCTTCGGACTGCATGCACGTTCGACGGGAGACATTGCTGGTGAGGGCCATGCTGCCGAATGCAGCAAGGCCCCCACTCCCCACCTTGTGCACTATCGCTGCTGGCATCAGCAAGTGTGTATGCACTTGCCAATGCAGGCAACCCCCGCTTGGTTCGTTGCCGCATATATTGCGCGGGGTACACATCGTCTAGTGTGTACTCAGCTTAAGACAAAAAACTGCTGATATACTCTGCTATTAAAAGTTACACAGATTTTTCCCAGAAATGTAAATATAATATCAACGAAAGTTAGAGGACTTATATAACTGTTCCAAAGCAGCAGGGATTTGTAAGGATCATATTGTCAGTTGTCGAGTCCCCACACTCCTCCTACTTCTGCTGTCACATGGCCACCATGAAGATCTCATCTTACACTCTAGTGAACATCCTGAAACCAGTGTTTCCATAAGTAACGGCCACATACATCAGAGATGTATTGAAGCAATATCTCTGTTCCCTGACGGTCAGATTGGAGAATTTCATTATTAAATTTGTTGAAAAATCCAGATTTCACTGTTCCAAATCAGGAAACTGAGCATTTTTAAAATGTTTAATCATTACTGGCAACAGGTCAGCGGTGCCAGCAGATTGAGGAACCACAGCTGCTCATGTATGGGAACCTTAACACACATCATTTTAAAAATACAAAATACTGAAAAAGTATCAGATTCATGTTACAGAAGTTGAAATTTAGAACAAAACAACAAAAAAACAAACAAAATATGTCCATGTGGAATGTCACCTTTATAATCTTCAAAACGCTCTGAAAATATATAAACTAAAATACAGCAATTTCTAGTTATTTTATTTATAGTGTTTTAGTTAAGTGTTTTGTTGGCGAAGACTGTATAATGGGATACAACTCTTCACAGACTTGTTTTACAGTACATTATTAATTGAATTGTGAAATTCAATTAAATTTAACTAAGTAAGAAAAAGGAGAGTTATGGTAGATTTACCATTGTTTACTCTCTTTCTGCGAGGTACATTGGGTTCCACAGGGAAACATCGGGGTGTAGAGGTAATCTTGATCGAGAGGCACCAACAGGCTAATGCTTTAGGCTGTCCCAGGATGCATTGGGGCCTCTTCTATAGCCCCGCCTCCAGGCACTGTGAGCTCAGTTCTGTTAACCAGTCCAATGCAGGAGCAGGTAAGAGAGAAGGTAGATGTTAGTCACATAGAAACACATTCTCACGACAGGAGAAGGGACCAGCGGCTAATGCCATACAAACCCATAGAAGCTAGGTGCGTCAGAGTAGGCGCCCTGTGGAACCCAATGTACCTCGCAGAAAGGAAGTTAACAATGGTAAGTCTACCATAACTCTCCTTTTCTGCAGTAAGTTACATTGGTTTCCACAGGGAAACATCGGGGATGTCCTAAAGCAGTTCCTCAAGGGAGGGGACACGCCTTAGCGGGTATGAGAACCCAGCGTCCAAAGGAAGCATCCTGGGAGGTGGAAGTATCAAAGGCATAGAACCTAATAAACGAGTTCACAGAGAACGACGTAGCTGCCTTGCACAATTGTTCTGCGGACACGCCACGGCAGGCCGCCCAAGAAGGTCCAACAGACCGAGTAGAATGGGCATTAATAGCAGCAGGAGCTGGCAGACCAGCCTGCGCATAAGCTTGTGCATTCACCATTCTAATACATCTGGCCAAGGTTTGCTTATTCGCTGGCCAGCCACGTTTGTGAAAACTAAACAAAACAAAAAGGGAATCTGACCTCCTGATAAAAGGTAGTCATCTCCACATGTATACAGAGAGCCCGTACCACATCAAAAGACCGCTCTTTGGAGGACAAATAAGAAGAAATAGAGGCCGGAACCACAATCTCTTGGTTAAGGTGTAAAGATTAGGTAAATAACCTTAGATAAATAACCTGGGCGAGTTCTAATAACTGCCTGGTCACGATGAAATAAGGGTGGACGACAGGAAAATGCGCCTAAGTCCAACACCTTTCTTGCAGAGGCAATAGCCAGTAAAAACAAGACCATCGCCGTGAGCCATTTAAGGTCCACCGTCTCAAGAGGTTTAAATGGAGATTCTTGCAGGGCATTCAGGACAACAAACAGATCCAATGGAGCCACAGGAGGGGCATAGGGAGGCCGAATCCGTAAGACACTCTGAGTGAATGTATGAACATACAGACAAGGCAGATATGTGAACCTTGAGAGAGGCCAGACGAAGGCCTAAGTCCAGACCTCTTTGCAGAAAAGCCAGAATTCTGGAAGTTTTGAATCTGTATGCATCATAATTCTTTTCAGCACACCAGGTGAAGTAAGAAATCCAGACCCTGTAATAAATCCGGTTTGCGGACATCTAACAGTTTGGATGACCGCCTCATAGAATCCTTTGGCTCTCAGGAGTATTGCCTCAAGAACCACGCCGTCAAAGCCAGCGTGGCCAGGTCCGGATAAAGACAAAGGCCCTGTTTGAGGAGGTCTGGGTGCTGAGGAAGTAGAAGAGGATGCTCTGTCGATAGACCCTGCAGGTCTGAGAACCAATGCCATCTGGGCCATGATGGAGCGACTAGAAGTAGAAATCCTCCTTGTTTGAACTTCCGCAGGACCTTGGGCAGGAGTGACACTGGAGTTAACAAGTAGGGCAGCCAAAGTTCTGTGGAATTGCCAGTGCGTCCACAAACGCTGCTTAAAGATCCCTGGTCCTTGATCCGAAGATAGGAACCTTGTGATTGTGTCAAGACGCCATCAGGTCTACGTCTGGAAGGCCCCACCTGTCCACTAGGAGTTGAAAGACTTCTGGATGAAAACTCCACTCTCTGGCATGCACGTCCTGGCGACTGAGGAAGTACACTTCCCAGTTTAGGACGCCCGGAATGAACACTGCCGATATCGCTGGTAGATGGCATCCCGCCCAACAAAGGATTTTTGAAACTTCCATCATAGCCATGCGGCTTCGTGTGCCCCCTTGATGGTTTATGTATGCCACAGTAGTGGCATTGTCTGACTGTACTTGAATCGGCCTGTTCTGTACCAGAGGCAGGACGAGAGTCAATGCATTGAACACCGCCCGCAACTCCACAATGTTTATTGGGCCAGCGACCCTGAAAAAAACGTTGCTCCAACACTACTCCCCATCCCTTCAGACTGGCATCTGTTTCAGCAGGACCCAGTCGGGGATCCAGATGGGATGGCCCCTGCTCAATTGCTGGTCCTGTAGCCACCAGGTCAGTGACAGACGAACCTCTGGAGTCAAAGTGATCATGTGAGATCTGATCCGATGAGGTAGGCCGTCCCACTTGGAAAGGAATAACCTCTGCAGAGGGAGAGAATTAAATTGAGCGTACTCTACCATGTCGAATGCCGACACCATAAGGCCAAGTACTTGCATCGTCGAGTGTATCGACACTCCGGGGTGACAAAGAAAGCATCTTATTCTGTCTTGAAGTCTCAGGACTTTTTCTGGAGACAGAAACAGTCACTGACTGTGTGTGTCCAGGCGTGCCGCCAGGTGCACCATGCTCTGAGCTGGGACCAGCGAGGATTTCTTCCAGTTGATGAGCAACCCGTGGGCTTGTAGGAAGCTTACCATCAGTTGTAGATGACTGAGGAGGACATCGTGAGAGTTTGCCAGAATCAGCAAGTCGTCCAGATACAGCAGGATCCTGACTCCCTGGCAACGGAGATAGGCCGTCATTACCGCTATAACCTTGGTGAAGATCCGAGGAGCCGTAGCCAGTCCAAATGGACACTCTCACAAACTTCTTCAGTGATTTGAGGGTGAGTATGGGCCAGAAAGACCCATCGGTTTTCGGAAACAGAAACAGGGTCGAGTAGTACCCTCTCCCTCTCTGGGCCAGAGGAACCACACTACCACTCCTGTATTCAGGAGAGGACTCACAACCTTTTGCAAAGCTGGTGCGTTTAACGGATCCGAAGGGATAACCGTGGTGCAAAATTGGCGAGGGATACGTCTCTTGAAGGAGACTGCGTACTCGTGAGAGAACTTAATGCACCCACGCGTCTGAAGTGGTCTTTAACCAGACCTGGGTGAACTGCAGAAGTCGGCCTCCCACCCTGGAGTCCCCCAGGGGAAGGTCTGCCCTGTCACGCGGCAGGCTCGTCTTGTTTTGAAGCAGGCTGACGAGCTGCCCAGGACTGCTTTGCCTTGGGATTAGTGGTTTTGGGAGCACGAGATTGTCTCGCGTATGCTGGAAATTTTGCTTTCCCTTAAGGCCGAAATGAACGAAAAGTGGTACCTTTAGCCTTCTGTGCAGAAGGATTAGTATTTGGGAGAAAGTCTTAGCATCTGCCAATTCAGACACAACTTTATTTAAGTATTCCCCAAACAAAATGTCCCCCTTAAAGGGGAGTACCTCCAAGGTCTTTTTGGAGTCTAGGTCCACCTTCCATGACCTCAACCACAGAATATGGCGAGCCAGGACAGACATAGTCGATGCCTTGGCTGCCAACACACCCGCCTTAGAGGGCACATCCTGAATGAAATAGGCGGCGGTGGTAATGTGAGACAAGTATTGTCTAGCATTGTCAGAGATATCCTCGGGCAGCTCTTCCTCTAATCCCTGAACCCATGCTTCAATTCCTTTTGCAGCCCAAGAGGCCACAACCGTGTGTCTATGTACAGCACCTGTAAGGGAGTAAATAGATTTCAGGCATCCCTCCACGCTCTTATCTGTCGGTTCCTTCAGTAAAGTGACAGTGGTGACAGGCAGAGTGGATGACATGAAAATCCACCGGCGATGATTTTTCCCACTTGTTATACAACTCTGTAGGGGGAGGATAGCGAGCCAAGGCCCGTTTAGACAGAGGGAATTGCTTCCCTGGATTAGACCAGGAATCCTGCTTGATGTCCACCAAATGGTCAGAATGGGGTAATAAATTTTTAACCACCTTTTGCCGTTTAAACATGTCAGTTATTTTAGCCAGAATCCTCATCATCAGTGATTTGTAGGATTTGCTTAATAGCAACCACAAGGGCAGGGATATCAATTTGCAATGGAGAATCCTCATCAGAAAAACCTGATTCAGTGTCTGACAGGACAGTATGCTCCGCCTCCTCTTCAGATGAAACATCTGAGAGATTTGTGGATTGTGAGGAGGAAGCAGCCCGCTTCGATGCCCCAGAGAAACGAGTGTGTCCTGGAACGGATTAACCATAGGGACAATTTGTGGCTGTAATGGCACAGGTGGTCCCATAGGATGCGTAAGGCATTCCACCAGAGAACCCAGTAGGTGTGTGAACGAAGCCCAGGTTGGCTCCTGATTGGTTACAACAGCTGTGGACTGACTGGGAGATGTACGATACGTAGTACACAGACCATCATACACAGCTTCCCCCTCTGGTAAATCTTTGGCACATGCTCTGTATGATGCAGGAGTGTCCACAGACTTACTGCCCTTCTTGTTAGACATTATACACAATGCAACAATAGATCAAATTAGTACGATAAAGCCAGAGTACAATACCTGCAAATAAATCCGTTCGTATGTGACTGTAGACAGAGTACACAACACCAGCGAATAAATCCGGTATTATGTGACTGAGTACACAGTAGAATACACGTAATAGGTAAATACTGTGACGCACTATATACTGTATATGACTCTGACTTAACTTTTCCAGAAAGGGTACAGAATATAGTGATATATATATATCTGGGAAACACTGAAAGAAAAACCACACAGCAGATACAGGCACACACAGTCACAGGTAATGCAAATAATTATGACAATAAAACTGCACTGGACTTGTATATGTACAAATATAAAAAAAAAAAAAAAAAACACAGCACAGTCCTAGACCACAGGTATATATCAGAATACTCGTACAATAAATCCTGAAATAGGTACACTTTTTCTTAACCAACGCTGTCTGTATAAAGACATGCAGAATACTCAAGTGTTTGTAAAGTCACAGCGCTGTATACAGGCGGCTTTACAAGGGAGACCTTGCCCTGCAGTCACAGAAACTAGCCGCAACTATGCTTATAAGATGGCGCACAGCGACTCAGTCAGGGAGTGAGGGAGTGTGTCAGGCAGCTCCATGGCGGGAAAAATAGGATTCTGGGGTCCACATTAGTACCATGGGGTATAGATGGGTCCATCAGGATCCATTGGCACTTTAAGAGTTTGAGAGAGTGGGCTGGCTCCTCCCTATATGCCCCTCCTACCAGACTCAGTCTAGAAACTGTGCCTGAGGAGACAACATACTTCGAGAGACTAAACACAGATAGTAGTGAGATTCATACCAGCTCACACATACAAGGCACGTCAAGACAACTAGCTTGAACTACTCAGCAACCGCTGAAACATTACTTACCAAGTATCAATGCAGTACTCAACTAAAACGAAATTGTACTGAACCAAATAACAATTGCAGGAAAACAAAGCGCTGGGCGGGCACCCAGCATCCTCTACGGACTACGAGAAAAGGATTTACCGGTAGGTACCAAAATCCTATTTTCTCTTACGTCCTAGAGGATGCTGGGGTCCACATTAGTACCATGGGGATGTACCAAAGCTCCCAGAACGGGAGGGAGAGCGCGGAGGCTCCTGCAGAACTGATTGACTGAACTTCAGATAATCAGAGGCCAACGTATCGAACTTATAAAACTTTGCAAATGAGTTCGACCAAGACCAAGTTGCAGCTCGGCAAAGTTTCAGTGCTGAGACACCCCGGGCAGCCGCCCAGGAAGACCCCACCTTACGAGTATAGTGGGCCTTAACTGATTTTGGACACGGCAGGCCTGCTGTAGAACAAGCGTGCTGGATAGTGAACCTAATACAGCGAGAAATAGTCTGCTTAGAAGCAGGACAACCAATTTTCTTGGGATCATATAGGACAAACAGAGAGTCCGACTTCCTGTGACGAGAAGTTCTCTTCACATATATCTTCAGAGCCCTCACAACATCCAACGACTTTGAAGTAGTTGAGGAGTCAGTAGCCACTGGCACCACAATAGTTTGGTTGATATGAAATGCCGACACAACCTTCGGAAGAAACTGCTGACGAGTCTGGAGCTCAGCTCTATCTTCGTGGAAGATCAAGTAAAGGCTTTTACAGAATAAAGCCCCCAGCTCAGACAAACGCCTAGCAGAAGCTAAGGCCAACAGAGTGACCGCCTTCCATGTAAGAAATTTGACCTCCACCTCCTGTAGAAGTTCAAACCAATCCGACTGGTTGGTTGAACTGCAACACCACATTCAGGTCCCAAGGCGCCGTAGGCGGTACAAAGGGAGGTTGGATATGCAGAACTCCCTTCAAAAAGGTCTGAACCTCAGGGAGGGCAGCCAATTGTTTCTGAAAGAAAATGGATATGGCTGAAATCTGGACCTTCACAGATCCCAACCGCAGACGCATATCCACTCCTGATTGCAGGAAGAGGAGGAAACGTCCCAGTTGAAACTCCACCGTAGAAAACTTCTTGGACTCACACCAAGAGACATATTTCTTCCAAATACGATGGTAATGTTTAGATGTTACCCCTTTCCTAGCCTATATAAGGGTAGGAATAACTTTCTTCGGAATACCCTTCCGAGCAAGAATCAGGCGCTCAACTTCCATGCCATCAAACGTAGCTGCGGTAAGTCTTGATAAGCGAACGGCCCCTGCTGTAGCAGGTCCTCCCGAAGAGGAAGAGGCCTTGGCTGTTCTTGCAGTAGATTCAGAAGGTCCGCGTACCAAGCCCTTCTTGGCCAGTCTGGGGCAATGAGGATCACTTGAACCCTTGGTCTCCTTATGAGCTTTAGGATTCTTGGGATGAGTGGGAGCGGAGGAAAAATGTACACTGACTGGAACACCCACGGAGACACCAGGGCGTCCACTGTCACTGCATGTGGGTCCCTCGACCTGGAACAATAGCGCAGAAGCTTCTTGTTGAGACGAGAGGCCATCATGTCTATTTGGGGTAGACCCCAAAGATCCGTAACTTCCTTGAACACCTCCGGACGGAGTCCCCACTCTCCTGGATGGAGACCGTGTCTGCTGAGGAAGTCTGCTTCCCAGTTGTCTACTCTCGGAATGAAGATGGCTGACAGCACCAACGCGTGCTTTCCTGTCCAGAGGAGTATTCTTGTCACCTCTGACATTGCCGCTCTGCTCTTCGTTCCACCCTGTCGGTTTATGTAAGCCACTGTTGTTACGTTGTCTGACTGCACTTGAATGGCCCGGTTTCTTAGAAGAGGAGCCATCTGAAGAAGACAGTTGTAGATGGCTCTTAGTTCCAGAATGTTGATGTGCAGGCTGGCTTCCAGGCTTGACCACCATCCTTGGAAGGTCACTCCTTGAGTGACTGCTCCCCAGCCCTGGAGGCTCGCATCCATTGTTAGCAGGACCCAGTCCTGAATCCCGAACCTGCGGTCTTCCAGGAGGTGAGACAATTGGAGCCACCAGAGAAGAGAAATCCTCGCCCTTGGCGACAGACTAATTCTCTGATGCATGTGGAGGTGAGAGCCTGGCCACTTTTCCAGGAGATCCAGTTGGAAGGTCCGAGCATGGAACCTCCCGTACTGGAGAGCCTTGTAGGAGGCCACCATCTTTCCTAATAGGCGAATGCATTCATGAACCGACACCCAGGGTGTCTTCAAGACATCCCGGACCATGGATTGGATCACAAACGCCTTGTCCCGCGGAAGAAACACCCACTGCACTTCCGTATCCAGGATCATTCCCAGAAATGACAATCTCTGGGTTGGTTCCAAATGTGACTTTGGAGAACTCAGAATCCACCCATGACTCTGGAGCAGTCGCGTTGTGAGAACAATGGACTGCAGCAGCTTCTCCTTGGATGATGCCTTTATCAGGAGATCGTCCAGATAAGGAATGATGTTCACACCCTGCTTGCGGAGTAGTATCATCATTTCCGCCATCACCTTGGTAAACACCCTTGGTGCTGTGGATAGGCCGAATGGCAGAGCCTGGGAACTGAAAATGACAGTCCAGCAATGCGAAGCGGAGATAAGGCTGATGCGGCAGCCAGATCGGAATGTGAAGGTACGCAACCTTGATATCCAGTGATACCAGGAATTCCCCCTTTTCCAGACCTGATATCACCGCCCTGAGAGATTCCATCTTGAACTCCTTTAGAAAGGGGTTCAAGGACTTTAAGTTCAGATTGGGCCTGACTGAGCCATCTGGTTTCGGTACCACAAAAAGGTTTGAATAGCAACCTTTGTTCAGCATGTGAGGTGGCACCGGCACAATGACTTGTGCCTCCACCAGCTTCTGGACAGCGTCTTGAAGCACTGAGCTGTCCTCCAACAGAGTTGGTAAGCCCGACTTGAAAAAACGATGAGGAGGGAGACTTTGAAATTCCAGCCTGTATCCCTGAGACACAATATCTACCACCCAGGGATCCAGGCCGGACGATACCCAGACATGACTGAACTGTCTGAGTCTCGCTCCCACAGGTCCCACCACCGGGCTGTGCAGTCCACCGCCATGCGGAGGGCTTTGGGGTACCTGAAGCAGGTTTTTGTTCCTGGGAACCTGCAGCGGCAGGTTTCTTGGACTTAACCCTACCTCCCCTAAAGAAAGTATTGGATGATCTGGCTCTTCTAGGCTTGTTAGGCTGAAAGGTTTGCTGCGCAGCTGAGAAGGATTTCTTTGGAGCAGGTGCTGCTGAGGGAAGAAACGGAGACTTACCCGCTGTAGCGATGGATATCCATGCGTCTAGAGCTTCCCCAAAGAGAGCCTGACTAGTATAGGGTAGCGACTCCAGACTTCTTCTGGATTCCGCGTTGGCTGACCACTGGCGCAGCCACAGTCCCCAACGAGTTGAAACAGACATGGAAGAAATTTCCGCAGCCATGGAATCCAGGTCTTTCATGGATTCTACCATAAAACCTGCAGAATCATGAATGTTGCGTAAATACAATGCAACTTCATCCCTATCTATCGTCTCCCAATCCTTAAGCAAGGTAGCCGACCACTTCACTATTGCCTTTGCAATCCATGCACTAGCAATAGTGGGACGTAATATGGCCCCTGAAGCAGTGTACATTGATTTAAGCATGTTATCAATCTTCCTATCTGCTGGCTCCTTTAAGGCGGTAGATCCCGCAACAGGTAAAACTACCTTTTTTGAGAGTCTGGAAACAGATGCGTCAACAATCGGTGGGTTTTCCCACTTCTTCCTATCCTCCTCAGGCAAAGGAAAAGCCACCAGAACCCTCTTAGGAATCTGAAACTTCTTTTCAGGGTTTACCCATGCTTTTTCAAATATAGCATTCAGCTCCTTTGATGCAGGGAAGGTTAGCGAAGCTTTCTTATTTTCAGTGAAAAAAGCCTCCTCAACCTGCTCAGGTGTGGTATCATTAACATTTAACACATCCCTGATAGCCTCTATCAACAATTGCACTACCCTTGCAAGAGATGCGGACCCCTGTAACACGTCCCCATCACCATCTGTAGTGTCAGAATCGGTATCCGTCTCGTCTTGTGTGACATGCACCAACGCATGTTTGTGGGGGTATATAGCGGGGTGTCCTGAGGTAGCAGACATGGGCCATACAGCCATAGAACTCTGCAATACCTGGGTTGCAGATTCATTACTAGCAACCCTGTCAGAAATCTGAGAAATCCAAGTTCCCTTGCTGGTATCTGTGCTAAACCAGTGCTAACCTGATTACATAGAATGGGATCATCCTGGGAGGATAAATCCTCTGCAGCAGTATCCCTGGACATAGCTAAAGGAGACCACCAAACACTACACACACACACACACACACACACACACACACACACACACACACGTGGGGGCAGACAGTGTTTCCCCCCCCAAGAATTGCAAGAGAGAAACAGAGATCGGAGCCAACACACACACAGCGCTTTTTAGCAAAGGGATACCCCTTGTCAGCGCTGACTGTGCTCCTCAATAGGAGACAGTCTTATTACAGCCTCCCCTCCCTTCTACAACCGCCTGGTACAGTGTACAGTAAGCTGGAGTTGCTGTGGAGGGACCTGATCTTCCTCTCAGCGCTGTGCAGGCAGGAAAATGGCACTGGAACGCTGCTGGGTCTGCTCTGAGAAGCTCCGCCACCTTAATGGCGCTGTCTTCCCGCTCTTTAGATGATTATACTGGCCTGAGGAAAGTTGCTGGCTGAGATCCGCGGACCCCGGCAGGCTTGCTGACCAGAGTGGGGGGTAAGCGCTGGCCCAGGGCGCCCCTCACAGCGCCGCCTCTGGTACCGTCCCAGGAGCGCAGTTAATATTGCGCTCCCTCCACATTGCTGCCATCTTCCCAACGGCCTCCCACTTGTTAGGGGGGTCGGTGACTCACTCACCACTTCTTCAGCTCTGCAAGGGGTTGGCAGCATGCTCCTGGGGCGAGCGGTTCCCCTGTGGCGGAGACTGATCAGACCCCTCTGGAGCTCAGTGTCCAGTCAGCGGCGTCAGTGGCTCAGACCCCGCAGGGTGGACACTGCTCCCCCTCTTAGTCCCTCGCTGCAGGCAGGCTGTTGCCTCCTGTGAAAAAATAAACTCTAAAATAAAACTTTACTAGAAAAGCTCAGGAGAGCTCCCCTAGCTGTGACCGGCTCCTCCGGGCACATTTTCTAAACTGAGTCTGGTGTGAGGGGCATAGAGCCAGCCCACACTCTCAAACTCAAAGTGCCAATGGCTCCTGGTAGACCCATCTATACCCCATGGTACTAATGTGGACCCCAGCATTCTCTAGGACGTAAGATAAATTTGCAGTAGATGCCGCCCTGGGCAAGGAGGAGAGGCTATAGGTCAAGCGCCAGCTTCCCTTTGCTGGACTTCCACACCAGCTACTAGCAAGCCTTATTAAATGGGGCGTTAGTACACCCGACCTGTGATCTATTGCCCTGGTGGTCTAGTGGGGTCCCTGCTCTGTGACAGTGTCCACTCCAGTGCCGCGACCTGTCTCCCTAGGTTGCAGATAGAATGAGATTTAATGGGGGTCGCACCTAGGGGAGCCTCTTACCTCCTCCCCGTAGCAGCCACGCGAACCAGGAGAGCGACTGCGACTGTGTGCCTAAAGCCGGAGCGTCTCCAGCGCAAGTACCCGGTAACAGGCCGCGGGAGTATGCAACGCTTCTTGGGAGGTGATGGAGCTGCAGCGCTGAAGTGTCGCCATGACATACAGAGTTGACAGCCCAGTTTTGAAGAATTATTTTGTCAGAAAAAGCTTTTTCAGGGTTGCCCAGTGCAGCCCACCTGTTAAGTGACCTGCTGCTGCAGACATCAACTGAAATTTGGTTCATCTGAAAGCAACCAATATGACTTAAAAAACAGAGTACAATAGAAGTGTAAGACTTATTTTTCTTTTTTTAAAAGACTTTTTGTAAACTTACAATAAAACCTGTTTTGTGTGGGTACATGCAAAAAAAAAAGTGAGAAATGTGCTGCTGTTTGTCAAACTACTCGGTTTAAGGGTATCCGGTCGTTAGGTCGACAGTGTCTAGGTCGACCACTATTGGTCGACAGTTAGTAGGTCGACATGGTTTCTAGGTCGACATGTACTAGGTCAACATGAAAAAAGGTTGACATGAGTTTTTCACTTTTTTACATTTTTTGAACTTTTTCATACTTTGCGATCCACGTGGACTACAATTGGGAATGGTAACCTGTGCCGAGCGCAGCAAGGCACCTTGCCCGAAGCATGGCGAGCGAAGCAAACCATGCAAGGGGACGCGGTGCACTAACTGGGGTTCCCGGTCACTGTACAAAGAAAATGACACAAAAAAACTTTCCAAAACTCATGTCGACCTTTTTTCATGTTGACATGGTACGTGTCTGGGTCGACCTAGACACTGTCGACCTAACTCTATTCTATCTAACATACCACACCCCGGTTTAAGTAGTGTATTAGGAGAGAAACTACAGATGTACATGAAAAGGCTGGCACAGTAATAAGGTGCAGATTTCAATAGAACGATGCTCATACATTCACAATTCAGTCCTTTAGGGAGATGGAAAATGAAATGAGACACACTGTATAAAAATAGTATTGTGCAAACAGGGAGACCAGGTTTGAAAATGCAGAATAAAATAAAATAAATGGAATCATGTAAACCCGGAATGTGGGTTTCAATGTACCACATCTTGTAGCCACTATGTTATTGAACGACTTTTTCTTTTAGATATCAGCATTCAGCTTAATTTGCTATCAAATTAAAATATACTCTTTAAACTGCTAGAGCACAACAGTAATAAACATTATCAGTTTTGATGCGATATTGCTCTTTTGAAAAAGTGACAGAATTACCATGGCAAACAATCAAATTAAATGACATTTCATATTAAATTGGATGTTTGCAATCACAACACATTATACATCTTGGTTTAACTATAATGTGCCATTAAGTTGCAAAACACTTGAATTCCCCTCATAGAGATGAGGAACAGTGTTAGCCTTTTTAACTCTTCAGGGCCCATAGGGGAGTTCACAGGGATAATGACTGTACATACAGCTAGAAAAGGATTCAACTAATTAGCCAATTACCTCACTGCTACAGTATACAGTACTTCCAGACCTGTGTGTTTTCGCGAAAAAAATAGAGCTGATAGGGCTGGCATTCTTGATCACTGCCAGCATCGGGGACAATTGATTATCACCTGGAAATCAATTAGCCTGCATGAAAATTATTGCGGCCAATTGAATTCCCTCATATATGTTGGACTTTTCTAGGTGTGCGCACTCATGCCAAAACCATAAGAAATTGTTATTAATTGTACACGTCTATATTGACAGACAAGAAACTATTGGAAGTTTAAACTTTTCAGTGTACCTAAAGAAAAACATGTCTCAGGGCTGTACATATAAAATGTAAAACGTAAAATAGTAGTTATTATTGGGATTACGTATGTTCACTGCCTAATAAACTGTACTGTACCTCCAAACTTAAATGAAACTAGGAATTTTTATATATGTACTGTAATCTGATGGCCCACGCATGCAGAATATTGTCATAGATATTCAAATTAAATTCACCACCTCTTAAAATACTCATAGGGATCAATGATCCCTATTTACATTAGTTAAACCTATGCTACTAATGTGTCTAGTATGATCCCTATGATATGCAAGAATACCTACATTTTAAATATTTTCCAACCCAGAATACGATTTGTCAGTATATTGTAAAAAGTAGCTAAATGATGATTTATATTACCTGCTGTAAAGTGTTAAAATCTGAAAACAGGTTCTACAGTAGTTGTAAGGTTATTTTCTAAAAACATATGAATGTAACATATACAAACTTAATTACAAGTTACCTTCAGGGGCATTAGCATTGCAATCTACAGAAGCGAAAGTTGAGGAATTTCCAAAACTGGTTTCAAAACTGATGTTACTCTGAAAAATAAACGCAAAAGAACCATGAGTCTTTTACAGTCTTCAACAGATATGTGATCAATCTATTTCTTGTGAGGAGGAGCAATATTTACTTGCTAGTTCCTAATAACTCATTCATAAAAGAGCAGCCTGCAGATGTATAGTGTCATTTATGGATGATTTGTCTTAAGCAGGCCTCTCATGACTCAGGGCTCCAGGCGGGAAAGCAATTGTGAGCCTTCAATGTATTCACAGATTGAAAGGACACTTACAAGTCTAGAAAAAGTAGTCTATAAAGATGCACCTGAAGCTTGCTATTAGGGATTTAACAAGAAAAACAAGCCCACTCAACGAACATAACAGTAATATAAGCTGTACAAAAATGCAGCAAGTAACCAAAATTGTTTCTTGATCAAAAACTGCTGCATACACTATGATTGCTAAAAATAGAATTACCAATTCCTGTTGAATATTGGTGCTATAGCACAATTTATACTTCAAAAAACAAATTCGTCAAATCAGTTGACAGATTAATGCTTCTGGTCTTCAAAGTGGTTGTGGCCCATCATTATCATAAGCAGTCAAGTACTTAACATCATGTATGTGTACAACTATTGGAAAGTGGTTTTTCCAATGCCATAACATTTATTTGTATTGTAGTTCACAATCAATGCATTGTTTTTTTAAAATGACCACACTTTTAAAACTATGGATACTTCCGCCAGCTAAGTCTGGGACAGACAGCTACAAAGTAACAGTACAGCGTGGTCCATTACTGTGGAAACACCCTTATAAAAAGGAAATGAGTTAGGAAACATTAATCTTTAAAAATGTATGTTAAAACTCTTAAATGAATAAAGATACCTTAAAATCAAGAACACCATTGTTTTTTTAATGAAATTCGGCAACTGTCTGATATGTCATGACTGCTTCCTAATTAAAACATTATAGTTGCATCCAAGATGGCCACCATACTGATGACATACCCTAAAACGTTTTCCTCCTCTCACTTTTCATATGTGTAGAAACTAGATTAATATTTCCTTACTCGTTAACTTTTTATAAGGGTGTTTTCACAATTATGGACATCGGCATACATTTAGGGAACAGAGGAAGAGGGTTGGAGATGAATTTGTTAACACACCAATCTCTATCACACTCTGGCATTGTGTGTGCTATACATATAGTGATTAAAGCAGGCATGTCCAAACTGCGGCCCTCCAGCTGTTGAGAAACTACATATCCCATCATGCCCTGACACAGTTTTGCTGTCAGAAAATGCTAAAGCTGTCAGGGCATGCTGGGATGTGTAGTTTCTCAACAGCTGGAGGGCCGCAGTTTGGACATGCCTGCTTTAAGCACTATATGACAAAAAAGTCTCAATCGTTTCCAATGGGAAAAAGATATCAAACTGTTTGGCCGCAAACTGCTACTTATGAAATATCATACAAAGAAAGAAATTTATAATGCACAACCTGTATCTGAGGAACAGGGTAGCAGCAGCCACATATCCGAAGAATTTACGGAACGAGATTTGGAAATGGTATCAATCCTAGAGGAGTTATCAGAATCCACGAATACGGACTCTGAAGGAACGGAAAGAACTATATGTAAAAAGAAATCCCAGTTTTTTCCACAGGATCAAATTTGTCCAGAGGTTAAAATATTCATGGACATGGTCAGCCGAGATCTAGATGTCATTCACAGACGCAAGGATAAATACAAGGATAACCTTACGCGTGAGGAAAGAAAAGCCCTAAATGAGATCAGCAAATGGGAAGATGCGATCATCAAGCCCTCCGATAAGGGGGGCAATATTGTTATTTGGCCTAAAGAAATGTATTTAAAAGAGGCCATGAGACAGTTGAATGATCCCCTTTGCTACACAAAAACCCTCTTTAGTCCTACAGACAACTGTAGGTTGGCACTAAATCGGATCATAACACGTGCCCGAGAGGGGAAAGTGATAACAAAGCACGAAAGTGAATACCTTCTAGTGGAGCACCCGAAAACCCCTACCTTCTACCTTCTGCCTATGGTGCACAAAAACACGAGGAATCCACCAGGGAGACCAATCATTTCTGGAATTGGAGGAGTAACAGAAAGAGCCAGCACATTCATTGACATTCACCTACGCAAACATGTTACATGTTTACCATCTTACGTACGTGACACTGGGGATGTCATTATGAAGCTGCATGATGTGAAACTGGAGGAAAATCACCTCCTAGCCAGTCTCGATGTAGAATCCCTATACAGTAGTATTGATCACACCAAGGGCATATCTGCGGTAGAGTATTTCTTAAGTATGGAAGGCTCCAGTGACTTCAATGACTTCTTATTGAGATTACTACACTTTGTTCTCCACAGAAATATCTTCACATTTGCCGATATATTCTACACACAAGTACGCGGAACAGCAATGGGCGCGGCATGCGCACCGACGTACGCAAACCTATACTTGGGATGGTGGGAACGTGAGAAGGTTTTCTGTGAGGAGAATGAGATCTCATGGATGCGATATATAGATGACATATTTATCATATGGGAAGGGGAAGAAAAACATCTGGAAGACTTCATCAAAAAACTCAATGACAACAATCTGAATCTCAAATTGACATATGAGATTAGTAGAGATGAGATTCCCTACCTAGATTTAAAGATCTATAGGGATACCAATGATATGTTGGCAACTGAACTGTACAGGAAGAAAACGGCCACAAACAGTCTGCTTTTGAATACAAGCTCTCATTTTCCGTCAACAACACAAAACATACCCAGGGGTGAATTTCTAAGATTGAGGAGAAATTGTACCGAGGATGAGTCATTTAAAATCCAGAGTAAAGAACTCACTACTAGGCTGAAGGAGAGAGGGTATAGCATGAGATGCATCAAAAAAGCAAAAAATGCACTCCTCCAAACGGATAGACATTCCCTCATCTTTCAGGAGAGCAAGAGAGAAAAACAGTTGATGGATGAAGGCAAACCTAAACTACGATTTGTTGGTGGTTTCTGCCAGGAGTGGCGTGAAATCAAACACGTTATCAACAAACACTGGCCGATACTTCTTAATGATCCGGATCTGGCCAACAATCTAGAATCCTCAGTATCCATGAGTTGGAAAAGATCACCCAATCTCAGGGACAAGTTGGTAAGAAGCCATTTCACTCGAACACCTAGACGGAAAATGGGAATGAAGGGAACTTACCCATGCAGGAAATGCAAAGTATGTGAACAGGTTAATACAAATCCTGAGATCCAAGACAGAAATGGCAAATGGGGTGGAAATGGGCGAATTTACGAACTGCCAATCATCTAATGTCATTTACTGCATTCAATGTCCCTGCAGAATGCTCTATATAAGTATGACGACGAGAATGGTAAAGGTGAGAATTATGGAGCACATGGGGAATATTAGAAATGTTGAAACCGATTTAGCCCGATTTAAACAGATTACATCCGTGGCCAAACATTTCTATTATCGACACTCCAAATCCCCGGATGATCTCTAGTTCTTCTGCCTGGAGAAACTGAAGATGGGAATAAGAGGCGGCGATTCAGAGAGAGAATTGCAGAAATTGGAGAGTAAATGGATTTTTAGGCTTGACACCATGGCCCCTTCAGGATTGAACGAAAACATCAATTACAGCGTCTTCTTACCAGCAAAATATCCCTCTATGATTGGGACTTTGTTCTACCACCAGTCAAATACGTTTGCGTGACCATCGAGGCACATACCTATGTGTCCCGGGTAAATATGTACAGAATAGTGAAATAACCAATTGTCTGCCCCTCTACAGACCAAAAAATCTCTGTTCAATCAATTGACATATATACCTCGTACAACGACATGACAGCCAGGGTTTTTTGTGCCATATTTGATCCTTTGAAAAATGTAAATTATTGGCATCATAGAGCTACATTATAACTTTTACATGGTACAAAAAACATGGAGACCAAAATATTACACCTAATCACCACATAGAATCATTGGGGCAGGGTACAGACGTCATCTACCCATATGACAGTCTGTTCCCCAGGATGCAAGACAAATCTCGCTAACAATACCCGTAGTTAGGAGTGACAGACAGGGACCACTATGCCCTGATGAGCATTAGGACATTAAGTTATCAATATATTATAAACAACTAATATTTCTAATCTAATGCACAGTTAATTGATCAGATACATAGATCAAACAGTAAAAAAAATCATTCAAAGATTTATTATGTGCATAAGATAGGCATTATTATATTTTGTTCACTTTTAATCAATACTAATACCCTATATCTAACTGTAAATTCATATATGTACATATGTTAAGAACCATAATACCACAACCTGTCCTTTTTGAATCAATGTGGTGATGTTGTTATATATCACTTCAATTTATCCACAATGAACTATAGAATGTATTATTTATCTTGACAGCTGTGTCGGTACTTTTTATCAGAATAATTACTCCACATAGTGGGGGATCAATCTTATCCATCTCAGGACATAAATAACATCAGAGATCAACAATGAAGAGTCTATTAAGCATATATGTTAGGAATCATAACATTATAACCTGTCCTTTTTGATTCAATATAGTAATAGTGTTATACATTATTACAATTCACCCATAACGGAATATAGGTCGTTCGTTTGAGATTATCTCAACGACTATGTCGGTATATTAGAACAATATTCATTTAAATTTGGCACCTTATATAATAAATAAATTAACCCTACATATTTATGTAATCAGACAATTCAGTTACTGAGAACCTATATGTATTTCTCTCTTCTTTTACGTAATAGCTTTCTGGGATATTGAGAACCTATGTGTATTTCTCCCTTCCCTTTTTTTATGTAATAGCTTTCTGGGATAATTAGATTCTCGCTCTCCTCCTGTATTCATGATTGTTCCCAGACAGACATGATTAATGATTAGAGCTCACGCCCACTGCTGCTATTTATACGGCTCAGATGCTAAGAGCCGCTTATCCCCGATGTGAACAAGCCTGTGTGAAACGTACGTCATCGGCAAATTAGCATACCGGACGTACACGGTCTCCGGGACGAGGATCTGTTACCCGACCCGGCGTCTGGTTCTGTGAGCTGCTCCAGGTCCACTTGTTTGTAAATGCAATTTCGACACTGTGAACACACTTATTTTTGATCCTCAGAGCGGCTCTCTCATCCATGAACAGTCTCCTACCCTCTCTGCACTGCGGTTCACGTAACAGAGGAGGGGGAGACTTTTTCTGTGGACAGCAGAAGCGGCTTGCACTACTTTCTTCAGTACCGGCACTGGCATTTCCCCGCTCTCATCCATTCCATTCACTGCCGACAGGCACATGGAAGGACAGTAGAAGGGTTAATTAGCCTCTAGGTGCCGGCACCCTATCTACATATATTGGTTCACCTAAACCTCTCTATTAATCCAGGTTCCAAGCGCACTACAGTAATACATCATCTGTGTGATTATATTGAAATGCAACTGCCATAATCAATGCCATTGATTATATACCCGTGTCACCAAGGGCAACAGCTCAGTAGTCAATTATAGCTAATAATGTTATGCTGTTTCCTGCTAATTTAAACCTCTCTCTTAACTATGGCAAAGCAGCCATTAGTATTTGTATGGTGATTGACATGGCAGGAAGTATGCTTTGCACCGAACTGGCTTAGGCAAACGTAATCTGTTACAATTTATTTTGCCTTTAGGTACTGTCTCTTTTTTCAAACACGATACATTTGAAATCCGTTTCTCTGCATAAAAATGCTACAGTGTTCAATTTAGTTACAGTCAGAACACTACTGGTGTTATTAGATATGGATACATTTTGATGTCTGGGTGGACAGTTTGTTGCACAAATCTTTCTGTTCACATTTTTACTGGTTGTCACAAGGAATATCCCTGAAGGTGGCGTAATTAGGGAATTACTTTTACAATTTTGATCAGACTGTTTCTCATATCGCAATATGCAAGGTTAACCAACCAATTCAGTATAACACCACACCAGTACTGCTGTACAAGATGGAGACATTTCATAGGTAATAGGAGTGTGATGAATAAACAGCGCATGGAGTGAGAAATGTAGAGTGAATTCCATCTAACATACCCACCATTCAGGAGATTGATAGGCAATTTATATATTCTATTCTTAAAATTTCCAACTCTGTTGCCAATATATACGATCATATAAAGCACATAAGTCTCTGTGGATCAAGTTGCTTAAAGAAAGTGTCACAACAAATGTGAATTACACTAAGAATATCCTGACTTTTCAGGAACTTTATGCATTACAAGGAGCAGCCCCCTCTTTTTGGGTAATTACTTGAAGAGATCCTACTACGGTTATAAAAGGATCTCATTCATTCTGTTAAACACTATATAGAATTTGTTTAATAGAATTCCTTTTCTATTCTATATGTCCATATTTCACCTTTGTGTAAATGCAACATCAGTATTTTCTGCCCATATGGGCGTTGTCATCACTTGGTTTTAGTACATTCTGTATAAAGGGTCTGTATTATACTATAATCACCATACCCTTAATATTATCAGAAAGACTAATGACTAGTAACAGTCAATATACACAAGAGCATTGGTTAAAATTTTTTATGTTTGTTTTGGTGGCAATTATATTTTAATCACACTGTAATAAAAGTTAAGTTTTAATATGTTTTGAATAACATACATTAATATATTTAAAAGAGTGCGCCAGACAGTAAGCCTTTCTCAGAGGGTGACCCAGCAAAGGTCTCTCTCTATACTCCTTTTTCTAAGTATGTGTAGTTTCTCAACAGCTGGAGGGCCACAGTTTGGACATGCCTGGCTTAAAGGATTAACAGGGACATTCCAGTCACAGAGGACACTTCCATATGTGAGAAACCTTTGCCATTTTGGTCACGTCATATAGTAAGAAAGAGCTGATTAAACAGTAGCAATAAAGTGCCTGTAAGGTACATTTTTTAAAGTTAATATCTGGTGGTTTATCTGATGACTCAAAGATTCCTTGAGAGGGGGTATAACAACAAATTGTTACAAGATGCCAAAAAACGGGCAATGCTTGAACCAAAAATAATATCGGCAGATAATATAGGTGGAAAAAAGGCACTGGATGAATCAGTGATTTATGTATCCAGTTTTACTACTTCAAGCCAGAATCTTATGAAAACTGCCAAAAGGGTATGGCCTGTTATACAGTCTGACCCTGATTTGTCAAGTATAAAAACTAGTAAAATATTGCCATGCTACAAGAGAGGCAGTAATATACGGGACTTGGTAGTACATAATGATATTTCAAGGTTATCATTAACGGATACTAGCTTTTTATCTCGGAAGCCAGGTAATTACAAGTGTACAGGCTGTACCACTTGTGTGTATCTTGAGATAGGTGACTGTATAGTACACCCGCATTCAGGACAAAAGATAAAAATCAGACAGGTGCTTACTTGCACAAGTAAATTTGTTGTTTATTGCATCAAATGCCCTTGTGGGCTTTATTATATAGGAAAGACTACCTGACTATTCAAAGAACGTATGTCGCAACATAGAAGTGCCATTAAACAAATATTGGAGGGCAAAAATATAGAGCAGCCTGTTGCCAAGCACTTTAAATCACATCATCACACGTTGGCCAGGGATCCGGACTGAAAGTCGACAGTAACTAGGTCGACAATGTATAGGTCGACCACTATTGGTCGGCAGTAACTAGGTCGACAGGGTGTCTAGGTCGACAGGGTCTTTAGGTCGACAGGTCAAAAGGTCGACATGAGTTTTTTACAATTTTTTTCTTTTTTTGAACCTTTTCATACTTAACGATCCACCTGGGCTACGATTGGAACGGTAATCTGTGCCGAGCGAAGCGGTAGCGGAGCAAAGGCACCATGCCCGAAGGATGGCGAGCGAAGAGAGCCATGCGAGGGGACGCGGTGCACTAATTGGGGTTCCCGGTCACTCTACGAAGAAAACGACACCAAAATAACATTAAAAACTCATGTCGGCCTAGAACATGTCGACCTAAAGACACTGTCGACCTAGACACCCTGTCGACCAATAGTGGTCGACCTAGACATTGTCGACCTAGTTACTGTCGACTTTCAATACCACACCCCGTTGGCCACCCTACGTTATAAGATGCTTGAGCAGGTTCAGGCATCTAAACGGGGCGGCGATAGACAAAGTTTTATTGCAGAAAGAGGCCCGCTGGATCCACCGATTGAACACGGTGGCTCCAAACGGCTTGAATGAGACATTATCTTTGTCATGTTTTTTATAAGGGATTTCCGCTAAGTGTTCCAGTATAGTGTGTAATGGTGACTATTTGTCTCTGTTATAGATGTCTTTTATAATGTTTATTGCATTCTCAGTTTTACAGAGTCTGCATACCAAAGTATTAACATATCGCTGATGCTGTTGTTATGGTGATGGGATGCACTTAGAGCAGGTATACGTCATCGGGTGGACAGCGGTGTCTACAGGTGATGACGCAACCGGAAATTGGTCTACCGGGGCTCCGGGGACGCTGCACGTGGTGTGTTAAGTTGTATTAAGGTAAGAAAGTTCTTTGTATTGCTTGTATCTTCTGATGACGGTTAATAAAACCGAAACGTTAAGTTAACAAGAAGGGGTCATTTCTTTTCTTGTATATGAAAAGTCCGAGAGTGCCGCCTATTTGTATATTCTACATTGCTGCTATGCTGTGGAGGGCACCAGGCCAGCTGAATTAGCTTTTTCTATGGGAGTGCCGAATATCTGCTACCTATATATATATATATATATATATATATATATATAAATAAATAAAAAATTTGTATAGTATATTATCAATAAGTTACTCAAATGATACACCAATATAAATTCCCCAAAAATAGAAACCTTGGCATTATGTCTATAATAGTGATCAGTATTCTAAGTAGTTCATGTGCGCTATTTTCCCATGAAGTGTCCAGGTGGGAGTAACTTTAAAAAAATATGCATTGGTGTGAGCCAGGGGTGAACTGAAATGAGGATCAATACTATTATCCCTTGAGAAAAGTCAATTAAGCAAGTTGAAACGAAATGTGTTAGAAATACTTTGTGATGGTATGCACATAAGGGAGAACATGAATGTTAGAAGATCAGCATTTCTGATTTTAACTAAATGCACCTGCAATTACTTGGTTACTAAATAAAATTAAGTGAATGTATAATGATATTTCTTGTTCTTTTTTTTTTGGTTTTATTTGGACAATGGGGGTAATTCCGAGTTGATCGCAGCAGGAACTTTGTTAACAGTTGGACAAAACCATGTATACTGCAGGGGAGGCAGATTTAATATGTGCAGAGAGAGTTTTAGGCCCTACACACATGCCGATATTCTGAAAGATATGAACGATCTCGTTCATAAATGAACGAGAACTCGTTCATATCTTTCAGTGTGGAGACTCCAGCGATGAACTCGTTCATCACTGATCTCCCGTCGGCTGTGCATGCAGGCCAATATGGACGATCTCGTCCATATTTGCCTGCACTTCAATGCAGCCGGGTGACGGGGGGAGTGAAGAAACTTCACTCCCCCCGTCACTGCCCCCCCGCCGCCGGGTTGCTCGTCGGCCGTATCGACCGTCGGGCACCTCGGCGGCGCATCGCCGAGTGTGTAGGGCCCCTTAGATTTGGGTGTGGTGTGTTCAATCTGCAATCTAAATTGCAGTGTAAAAATAAAGCAGCCAGTATTTACGCTGCACAGAAACAAAAATAACCCACCCAAATCTAACTCTTTCTGCACGTTATATCTGCCCCCCCTGCAGTGCACATGGTTTTGCCCAACTGCTAACAAAGTTCCTGCTGCGATCAACTCAGAATTATCCCCAATATTTGACAAATTTCTTTGAAAGGTGGTGTCTCCATATAGAAGAAAGTTTGGTGAATTCCCTGTCCAATGTCAGATAAGCCTGACATATCGACTTAATATTTGTTCTTAATCTTTAGTTGATTTTTTTTTTTTTTTACATGGACAATAATGGATACTGTAATGCAATTATCCAGTTTTTTTATTTTATAAAATGTCTTAGTGACAACAGGTCTGAAACTGAAAAAAATATATATATAAAAAAATACTAGTGTCAAAACTTGTATTTACCCAATTTAAGATTAAACATATAAAATAAAAAAAAAGTTACGTCCGGTGTTTAAAAATATCCATAAAAATATTATCTTGGAAACATTCTAAGAAAATATGAAAAAGTACATTTTAAACTTGGTTAGTAAGATACTGCAAGTATCTACATGCAATAATCCTGATATTAGTGGATTCAAGGATATGGTACTACTTACTACATAGTTCATTTGATTCAAGTCCTTTCCTGGCCAGACAACAACTTTAGAAGAATTGGTAAGAGTTAGTATTCAACAATTTGATTCATAGTGCCCTCTTCTATGGAGCATACAGTAAATAGTGATAAGGCAGCTGGTGCAATCCATAAAACACAGCCTTCTACAGAGGCATCAATTCCAGGTCATTGCAAGCCTACTTGGGACAATCCAGGAAATTACCAGTTGGTGACCAAGGATAAACATCGACACATTTCCCTACCTCTACGATAGTGTCAGCGGCTTCCTCAGAAGGTTATTTTTGTAATACTGGCTAGTGCTTGTGTCACGATCCGGACTACTGGACATTATTTTTTACATTTCAGGTGTCTTCTGAGGCTGGCTCAGTGTTCCAGGGCCAGGTCTCAGTCATGTTGTTAATGTCCTTACTTCATATTTCCTCCCTATTAGTCTGCAGGTGCTGTCACAGGGAACTCTTAAATGGAATGGCGTTTCTAGCTCATTGCGGCCTCCACCGCCATTGCCGGACCCAGCATTTGGACGGCTCTGCATAGCATCCCCCGACAGTTGCGGCCTCTGACGCCTTTGCTGTGCTTCCAGCGTGTGGATGGATCTGTGTGGCGTCTCCTGTCAGCCACGGCCTCTTGCCGCAATTAAAAAACTGCAAAACGAGCGCCTGATCATCCAATTGTATGGATTAAACTAATAAATAACACGTCTGAAAAAATATAATACCAATTACAATTCCTGAGATGCTGCGCTTGCCGGAATACTATGTGTAGTATTGTGGTAACAGCAAGAAGAAAAAAAGACAAACGGCTGCGCTGGATGTCAGGAAATAAATCTACTGTACAGAGAGCCAACGTAAAATGTAACAATATTTATTATAAATAAAACATATATACCGGTAGATGATTTAGGAACATTCACTAAAGATGAACTGAGTGTAACTTGTAATAGCTCAGGATCAATAATATAACATGGCTTTAAAGAAAAAGTTCCGTGTTCCACTTGATGGATTGGTAATTAGTGAGTATCAGGTGCACTGATAATATCCCAATGAAATCAAAGTCCCTCAGTTGAAATGAAACTTAATACCTCTCCAATGGGCTGGTCAGAGCCGAGCGTCCTCGGCTTCAGTGTCCTGCAATGCCCATATGTGCTGTGCAGCGGAGGGGAGAAGACCGTCTTTTTCACAGCCGGGCTGTACCATTGAAGTAGTCACGTGGAGCGTGACGAAACGCGTCAGGACCCGCCCCCACCCGTACCAAGCTCAGGTGAAACCACCAGGTGCACATCGGTCCCTACTGCACCCTCCGTCTACAGCTCCCGTCATCAGCGGCTTTAACATACACGCCGCTTCAGCCCGGCTGTGAAAAAGACGGTCTTCTCCCCTCCGCTGCACAGCACATATGGGCATTGCAGGACACTGAAGCCGAGGACGCTCGGCTCTGACCAGCCCATTGGAGAGGTATTAAGTTTCATTTCAACTGAGGGACTTTGATTTCATTGGGATATTATCAGTGCACCTGATACTCACTAATTACCAATCCATCAAGTGGAACACGGAACTTTTTCTTTAAAGCCATGTTATATTATTGATCCTGAGCTACTACAAGTTACACTCAGTTCATCTTTAGTGAATGTTCCTAAATCATCTACCGGTATATATGTTTTATTTATAATAAATATTGTTACATTTTACGTTGGCTCTCTGTACAGTAGATTTATTTCCTGACATCCAGCGCAGCAGTTTGTCTTTTTTTTCTTTTTTTTTTCTTCATGCCGCAATTACTGTGTTAAAGCACTAAGGTCTGTGCGGCGCCTCTCTCCCGCTGTAGCTTCTGACGCTGGCCCTGGGAGGATGCTGTGCAATTTTGACATTCTCTGGGTCCTGCGGCCGCTGCCGCCATTACTGTGAAAGTTCCATATAGAATTACAAGCCAGGTTTCCCTCCAAGAATCAGTATGGGCGCAGCCATGTTGGTTCTGATCATGTGATACTGTTTCTACCAATCACCAGTCCTGCTGAGCTCAGCCTGATTGCTGATCCAATCCCTGCACTGCTGAGGGTATAAAGGGACTGATCTGAGACCGAGAAATTGTCAGTGCTTTGGTTGTCATTACCAAGTGTATCCTGTCTCTGCTCTCTGTGAATCTAACTGTGTTCCAGGTATTCCAGCTCCTGAAGTCTCCAGTTCTACAGAGACCTGCATCAATTACCACCCTGCGGTGCCTGCCTGACTTCATAGCATTCTCAGTGTATTCTGCTATTGGCAGTGCTCTAAAAAACACCAGCTTCCAGCATTGGGCTTCCAGTGGTGTTCAAGCTACCTATCATCATCGGTGCTCCGCCATCGGTGTTCCTGATATCTACAGTATCAAGTCATCTGTTTCTCAATTCATCGATCTCTAGCATCATCAGTGTTATTCAACCTCATTATCCGTTTCATCCGGATGTGCACTTCTTTCACAGTTCTTCAACATCCGTTTCATCCGGCAAAACCGGCAGTTTACAAATACCATTCATTCTGCAGTACGCTCAGCCTCTGTATTACATCTGCTGACCAGTTCTAGCTTTCATCTATTCTACAGCACCTAGGTGTTGGTAAGGACTGACCATCTCCTTATTTCCCAAGCTAGTCTTGTGCGGATACCACGCCTAAGGGAACATTACAGCTGCTACTGTTTGTGGAACTATGTACTGTTTTTAATCATTTCTCATATCATACTGTGCAACTGCCTGTGTACCACCAGAACTGTGTTTAATAAACAAACATTCATTTTATCTTTGTTGTCGTGGCCACATCTTCGGGCATTGGTGGTAGAAGTCCTCTATGTCTAGAAGTCCTATTCAGCCACCCAGATTCACCTTTACACCAGCCCCTAAAACTGAGGAAGTCTCAGACCAACACCAGCCCTCAGTTGTGACAGCTTGACTTTGTGTTTAATATCAAATTGGATATATAAATATTCTAACACTAGCATTTTTTTTTGCAGTAATTTTCATCTTCGATTCATAAGGGTTGAGTAATCCAGTTATTAGGAGTGGCAGACTGTCAGATCCATGGCACTAATTTTATTAGTGCACAGTTATTTTCTTTTTACAACAGATAAAGTATAGACACAGAGACATCCAATTAATTGATCACAGTTGGGTGTAGTGCTTTTTAATTTCGAATTACATGAATGTCTATCAAGAAAAAATTAATCAGACTGTGACTCCCGATCCCTCCCAAAAATATGCCTTCAATGTGAGAAGGCTACCCCAGTGGTATTAATGTATTGTTGTTCGATATGGAAAAAGATTTATGGTAGACTTACCATGGTTAAATCTCTTTCTGCTAGGTACACCGGGTTCCACAGGGAATACATTGGGGTGTAGAGATGCATCTTGATCCAGAGGCACCAACAGGCTAAAGCTTTAGGCTGTCCTAGAATGCATTGCGGGGCCTCCTCTATAACCCCGCTTCCAGGCATTGCGAGCTCAGTTTTGTCAACCAGCCCAATGCAGAAGCAGGTAAAAGAGAAGACAGATGTTAGTCACATAGAACCACATTATCATGACAGCAGAAAAGACTAGCGGCTAACGCCATACAAACCCATAGAAGCTAAGCGCGTCAGGGTGGGAGCCCTGTGGAACCCAGTGTACCTCGCAGAAAGAGATTTAACCATAGTAAGTCTACCATAAATCTCCTTTTCTGCAGCGGAGTACACTGTGTTCCACAGGGGATGTCCTAAAGCAGTTCCTCAAGGGAGGGAACACGACTTAGCGGGTATAAAAACACGGCATCCAAGGGAAGCATCAAAGGCATAGAACCTAATGAACGTGTTCTCTAAGGACCACGTAGCCGCCTTGCACAATTGTTCTGTGGATGCGCCATGGCGGGCCGACCAAGAAGGTCCAACAGACCGAGTAGAATGGTCTTTAATAGCAGCAGGAGCTGGGAGCCCAGTCTGCGCATAAGCTTGTGCAATCACCATTCTAATCCACCAGGCCAAGGTTTGCTTATACGCAGGCCAGCCACGCTTGTGGAAACCAAATAGTAGAAAAAGGGCATCAGACCTCTGAATAAAGGCAGTCCTCTCCACATATATACGGAGAGCCCTTACCACATCCAAAGACAGCTCTTTGGAGGACAAGTCAGAAGAGATGAAGGCTGGAACCACAATCTCTTGGTTAAGGTGAAAAGATGACACCCCCTTAGGTAAATAACCGGGGCAAGTTCGGAGAACTGCTCGGTCACGATGAAATATCAAAAAGGGTGGACGACAGGACAATGCGCCTAAGTCCGAAACCCTTCTGGCAGAGACAACAGCCAAATAGAAAAGGACCTTAGCCGTAAGCCTTTTAAGGACCTCTGACTCAATAGGTTCAAATGGAGACTCTTGCAGGGCATTCAGGACAACAGACAAATCCCATGGAGCCACAGGAGGGACATAGGGAGGTTGAATCCGCAGTACACCCTGAGTGAATGTATAAACATCAGGCAGACGCAATTTTTCTCTGAAACCACACCGACAAGGCAGAAATGTGAACCTTGAGGGAGGCCAGACGAAGACCTAAATCCAGGCCTTGTTGCAAAAAACTCAGAAGGCTGGAAGTACTAAATTTGTAAGCATCGTAATACTTAGCAGCACACCAGGTGAAGTAATAATTCAAGACCCTGTAATAAATCCATGCAGAAGCCGGTTTGCGGACCTTTAGCATAATTTGGATAATCTCTTTGGAGAATCCTTTGGCCCTCAGGAGTGAAGCTTCAAGACCCACACCATCAAAGCCAGTCTGGGTAGACAGAAGGGCCCTGAACGAGGTGGTCTGGGCATTGAGGAAGTAAAAGAGGACGCTCTTTCGATAGACACTGCAGGTCTGAGAAGCAATGCCACCTGGGCCACGCTGGAGCGACTAGAAGTAGCATTCCTCTTTCTTGTTAGAACTCTGGGCAGGAGTGACACTGGAGGGAGTATGTAGGGCAGCCGAAAGTTTCATGGACTTGCCAGTGCATCCACGAACGCTGCTTGAGGATCCCTTGTCCTTGATCCGAAGTCTGGAACTTTGTGATTGTGTCGAGATGCCATCAGGTCTACATCTGGGAGGCCCCACTTGTCTACTAGGAGTTGAAATACCTCCTGATGAAGACTCCACTCTCCGGCTTGCACGTCCTGACAACTGAGGAAATCCACTTCCCAGTTGAGGACTGCCGGAATGAACACTGCAGATATTTCTGGCAGATGGCATTCCGCCCAACAAAGGATTTTTGACACTTCCATCATTGCCATGCAGCTTCGAGTGCCGCCTTGATGGTTTATGTATGCCACCATGGTGGTGTTGTCTGACTGTACTTGAACAGGCCTGTCCTGTATGAGAGGCAGGGCAAGAGTCAAAGCGTTGAACACTTCCCGCAATTTCAGAATATTTATCGGGAAGAGAGATTCCTCCTTAGTCCACCGACCCTGGAGAGTGTTACTCCAGCACCACGCCTCAGGCCATCCCACTTGGAAAGGATTAACCTCTTTAGAGGGCGGGAATGAAATTGAGCGTACTCTACCATGTCGAAAGTCGACACGATGAGGCCTAGTATTTGCATTGCCGAGTGTATCGACACTCTTGGGCGAGAGGTTTCAGGACTTTCTCTGGAGACAGAAACGGTCTTTGGCTGTGTGTGTCCAGCAGTGCTCCCAGGTGCACCATGCTCCGGGCAGGGACCAGCGAGGACTTGTTCCTGTTGACGAGCCACCCGTGGGCTTGTAGGAAGCGTACAGTCAGTTGCAGATGACTGAGGAGGACATCTTGGGAGTTTGTCAGGATCAGCAAGTCGTCAAGATACGGCAGGATCCTGATTAATTGACGAAGCAGATGAGCCATCATCACGGCCATAAACTTGGTGAGGATCCGAAGGGCCATGGCCAGTCCAAACAGCAGAGCCTGGAAATGATAGTGAAGGGTGCCAATAGCAAACCACAGATCTTGCTGATGCAAAATGGCAATAGGCATATGCAGGGAAGCATCCTGTATATCTAGGGATACCATATAGTCTCCGGGTCTATGGCCAGTACAATTGAGCGCAGTGTTTCCATACAGAACTTGGACACTCTCACAAACTTGTTCAGTGATATGAGGTTGAGAATAAGCCGGAAAGACTCATCAGGGTTTGACAAGAAACAGGGTCGAGTAGTATCCTCTGCCTTTCTTGGACCAAGGTACCGGCACTACCACCTCTGTATCCAGGAGGAAACGCACAACCATCATTGGAGCTTGCGCCTTTAACGGATCCAAAGTGATAACAGATGTGCAGAACTGGCGAGGAGGACATCTCTTGAAAGAGATTGCGTACCCGTAAAAGACAACTTCTCGCACCCATGTGTCTGAAGTGGTCATTAACCAGACCTGGATAAATCGTAGAAGTCAGCACCCCACCCTGCGATCCTCCAGGGGGAGGCCTGTCCCATTATGCCCAGGATTGTCAGGCCGTGTGGCTTAGTGGTTGTTGGGAGCACGAGACAATCTCATGTATGCCTGACCTTCGCTTTCCCTTAAAGTCGAAAGCAGGGAAAATAGGATTTTAATTACCTACCGGTAAAGCCTTTTCTCGTAGTCCGTAGAGGATGCTGGGGTCCACATTAGTACCATAGGGTATAGACGGGTCTACTAGGAGCCATGGGCACCTTAAGAGATTAATAGTGTGGGCTGGCTCCTCCCTTTATGCCCCTCCTACCAGACCCAGTCTATAAACTGTGACCGAGGAGACGGACATACTTCAAGAGAAGGAAATACACAGATAGTGGTGAGATTCACAACAGCTCACACATAACAAGGCAAACCAAGCTAACTTGCTTGAAACAATTCAGCAACAGCTGATCAACAGTACTTAACCAAGTAACAATGCAGTACTGAACCAAGTAATAACTGCAGGAAAACAAAGCGCTGGGCGGGCGCCCAGCATCCTCTACGGACTACGAGAAAAGGATTTACCGGTAGGTAATTAAAATCCTATTTTCTCTTACGGCCTAGAGGATGCTGGGGTCCACATTAGTACCAAGGGGATGTACCAAAGCTCCCAGTATGGGAGGGAGATGTCACGAACCGGTCTCTTACCTTTGCGGGTTCTGGGGTTCATCCGTTGCCAGTGCGGTTGCTCGCGGTGCTGTGCGCCCGTGTGGGGACGCGGCGTGATCGGTGGCACAGGTAATGCAGAATCTGGGAACTGTGAGTGCGGGGACCAAATGGCCTAAGGCACTGCGGTGTGTCTGCTGTATAGGAGGTGGCCATGTTGGAGACCAAATAGGTAATACAGAGCACTTGTGAAAACACCTGTGGGCAGGTGTAAGCCAATCCCGTGCTTGTGCTGCCTTTAAGTAGGCTGGGATTATGTTACTCTGGGCCAGTGCTTTGTTGTATCAACGCTGTGCTATAGCTCTGAGCTCTCTCCGTGCATTCCTGTGTGATTCCCGTGGTCCAGATATCGCCTCCGTTCTCAGAGGTTCGTCTGCAGCCTTCACTGCAAAAGATCCACCGGCTCTCCGCTGTGCTGTCAGTTAATTGCACACCTACTGGAAATAGTTGGATTCCCAGAGTCCTGCATGAGGTTACCTTGTCTGCCTGTATTCAACCACACAAAGTTTGGAGGATTCCACTACCCTCAGCTGTTTGTTTGTTCTACTCTGCATTTAACCCGTTCATCACCTTGTCATCTGCTACAGTTTTCACAGTGATCTCCGGAACCCGCAAGTAACCCAATTAAGTACTTTTATTTTCTATGTTACCATAACAAGGATAATTCTTCACAGCCTCTCAGTTAACTCTTAAAACTTCATTGCAAATCCTTACAGTTATTTCTTCATGTCTGCATTACCCAGTTAAACACATTCTGCCGTTCAGCATCAAAGCTTGTTTATATTTGGACAATTCAACATTTATTCATCAGCTTGTTTCATATACAGTTCCATGAACATTTCTTTTATTTTTCTTTGAGATTCATTCTGCATATTATTTCTGCCATTCCTGCAATACTTCAGTATAATATGATGATTAACAACTTGTCATTTAACTCTTTACTGAATTGTTATTTTTAATAAATATATGAAACGGAACTTTCTTCGTCCTCCCTGCTTTCTTCATACCCCAGCACCTACACCAGTGGTTGGTCCCGGGTTAACAGATTCACAAAAACACCCGGACCTGACAGTAAGCACTGGCCACATGGATCCGTCAAGAGACCAATTCGCAGGAGGCGGTGCTACGTCAGATATCCTTTCCCGTCTGGAAAACCAGGAGTCTATACAGACACAAATAGTACAGTTTATGCAAACTATGGCAGACCGTTTAGAGACTCTTCATACGGCTATTAAAACGTCTCAAGTCCTGATTCCAACTCCGGTTGTCCCAGTTACCACTACAGCTTCTCCTGTGACGCTGCCTACATCCCGCTTGCAGTTACCCTCTCCGAGTAAGTTTGACGGAACTCCAAAACTTTGCAGAGGATTCCTGAATCAATGCGAGATCCAGTTCGAACTGTTGTCCGCCAGTTTCCCATCAGCTCGTTCTAAGGTTGCATATATTATTGCCCTCCTTTCCGGTCAGGCTCTGGAGTGGGCATCACCATTATGGGAAAGAGGTGATCCTATCCTCTCTAATTACAAGGAGTTCGTATCATCCTTCCGGAGAATCTTTGACGAACCAGGCAGGACCACCTCAGCATCTTTGGAGATTCTCCGTCTACGTCAAGGTTTACGCCCTGTCAGTCAATATATTATTCAGTTTCACACGTTGTCTTCAGAGTTAAACTGGAATGAGGAGGCCCTGATCGCCGCGTTCTGGAATGGACTTTCAGAGAAAATCAAGGATGATTTAACTATCCGGGATGTGCCAACTAAACTGGATGAATTGATTTCGCTCTGTAACAAACTTGACCTACGCTACAGGGAGCGATGTTTAGAGAAATCCAGGGCAGAGCGATCCAGTCCACGTTATCATCTTAGGCCTCGACAAGATTCTTCATCACAGTCTCCGGTAACGACAGAAGAACCTATGCAGATTGGGCGCTCTCGCCTCACAGAGGAGGAACGACTTCGACGTCGACAGGGTAACCTCTGCATGTACTGTGCGTCCTCCGAACATTTAGTTAAATTCTGCAAACTCCGACCGGGAAACTCTCGCTCCTAGCTTATTCAAGAGAGGTTAAGCTAGGAGTTACTTTAGAATCACGTTCTGGGAAAGAGCCGACCTTGTCTATTCAATTAGAAGTTCCAAGTTCTACAGTGAAAGTTTCAGCTCTCCTAGATTCCGGGGCAGCCGAGAACTTCATCTCCTCAGCCTTTGTCTTACGGTCTAAAGTTCAAACCATGCCTCTGGAAGCAGCAGTTGCTGTTACAGCAGTGGATGGAAGTCGAATTCCAGATGGTATAATTACTCATCAAACCGTATGTCTCAAGATGAAAGTTGGTGTGCTCCATTCCGAATACGTCTCCTTCTACGTGATTCCCAAAGCCTCTCAAGATGTGATACTTGGTTTACCTTGGCTGCAGAAGCATAATCCTCAACTTAATTGGCAAACCATGGAAGTCCTTTCGTGGTGTAAATCTTGTACCAAGGACTGTTTAGCCTCAATTGTACCTCTCCGGTCAATTAGCCTTCCCGACCTACCTCCGGTGTATCAATCCTTTGCGGATGTTTTCAGTAAACAAGCAGCAGACTCTCTACCTCCTCATCGCGAATGGGACTGCCCAATCGTCCTGGTTCCGGGTAAAACACCTCCTAAGGGACGAATTTATCCGCTATCCATCCCAGAGACGCAAGCTATGTCTGATTATATACAGGAAAATCTAACCAAAGGATTTATCAGACCATCTTCTTCACCTGCAGGAGCCGGATTCTTCTTCGGTAAGAAGAAGGACGGTGGGTTACGACCATGCATAGATTACTGTGGACTCAATGAGATCACTGTGAAAAACAAGTACCCATTACCCTTAATTCCAGAATTATTTGACCGGGTAAAGGAAGCTACTGTGTTTACAAAATTGGATCTCCGAGGGGTCTACAATTTAATCCGCATCCGGGCAGGGGACGAGTGGAAGACTGCTTTTAATACCCGGGATGGGCATTACGAAAACCTTGTAATGCCTTTTGGTCTTTGTAATGCACCTGCAGTTTTTCAAAGCTATGTGAATGAACTTTTTCGTGAACTTCTCTACAAATGTCTAGTAGTGTACTTGGATGATATCCTAATATTCTCTACGGATCTAAAGTCTCACCGTCACCAAGTTGAAGAGGTACTGACACGTCTGAGGAAAAATCAACTCTATTGTAAGTTAGAGAAGTGCACTTTTGAAGTATCTTCCATACCGTTCCTTGGTTACATCATTTCTGGATCAGAGCTATGTATGGATCCCGGTAAGGTACAAGCTACCTGAGATTGGTCCACTCCTACAACTCTCAAGGGGATTCAGCGATTTCTTGGCTTTGCTAATTTCTATAGGAGATTCATTAAGAATTATTCTTCGTTAGCTGCTCCCATCACAGCACTAACTCGCAAGGGAGCAAATCCTACGAACTGGTCTTCTGAAGCAATCAAAGCCTTCTCTGATTTAAAGCAAGCCTTTGGGTCAGCCCCCATTCTTCGACAGCCTGATTTGAATCGTCCCTTTCTACTAGAGGTGGATGCATCTACAGAAGCAGTAGGAGCTGTGTTATCACAAGTCTTTGAAGATAAAAAGGTCCATCCCTGCGGATATTTCTCCCGTAAGTTCCTCCCGGCAGAACGTAATTATGCAATCGGTGAGCAAGAATTACTTGCCATCAAGTTGGCATTTGAGGAGTAGAGATACCTTCTAGAAGGAGCACAACATCGCATTACAGTTTATACTGATCATAAGAATCTTCTGTATCTGCAGTCAGCTCAGTGTTTGAATCCACGACAAGCTCGATGGGCGCTTTTCTTCACACGATTTGATTTCAAGCTCACCTATCGTCCAGGGTCTCAGAACAAAAAGGCAGATGCCCTTTCCCGGTCCTTTGCTTCTTCTGAATTAAATGATGCTACCACGAATCAAGCCATTGTGAATCCTACGTCCTTTTTAATGACTCGAACCTCTCCAGTTCCTCCGCCTGGCAAGACCTTTGTCGCCACAAGTCTTCGAAAACGGCTGCTTACCTGGGCTCACTCCTCTTCCTTCATGGGTCATCCTGGGGTTCTAAAGACTCTCAAATTTATTCAACAGTCTTATTGGTGGCCACGTCTCAAAGCCGATGTCCAAGAGTTTATAGCAGCATGTCCTAAATGTGCCCAACATAAGAGTCCAAGAAGTTCTCCACCAGGTTTATTACATCCATTATCCATACCCAAACAACCATGGACTCATATCTCAATGGATTTCGTGACCGATCTACCTCCATCAAAAGGGCGAAATACCATTTGGGTGATAGTGGATCGATTTTCGAAAATGGCACATTTCATTCCATTAACTGGGTTACCATCAGCCCCTTTACTAGCCAGATTGTTCATCTCTGAAATCTTCAAGTTGCATGGCCTTCCTCGAGAGATTATCTCTGATCGGCGAACACAGTTTGTGGCCAAGTTTTGGAGGTCGCTTTGTTCATCTTTAAATGTCAAGTTGAATTTTTCTTCTGCATATCATCCTCAGACAGATGGACAAACTGAGAGAGTCAACCAAGACCTTGAAACATTTCTCCGGCTATATATATCGTCCTCACAGGATGACTGGGTTGACTACCTTCCATTGGCAGAATTTGCTCATAATAATCTCTTCCATTCATCTTCAGAATCTACGCCCTTTTATATTAACTTCGGCTTTCATCCTCGTGTGCCAGAGTTCCATCCATTGCCAGCCCTAGAGGTTCCAGCGGCAGATCAAGAGCTTCAACGTCTATCTAGAATCTGGAGTTGTGTACGTAAGTCCTTGGTCAAAACTTCCGCTCGTTATAAATCTTTTGCAGATAGAAAACGTAAAGCTGTACCGAATTACAAAGTGGGAGACCAAGTTTGGATTTCTACGCGCAATCTCAGGTTCAAAGTTCCTTCTAAGAAATTTGCTCCCAAGTTTATTGGTCCATTTCCCATTGTAAAGGTACTCAACCCTGTGTCATACAAAGTCAAGTTGCCACCGTCTTTGAGAATTCCTAACGCCTTTCATACATCTTTACTGAAGCCTTTGATTCTCAATAAGTTCCGTACTACCCAGTCCAAATCTCCTAAAGTTCACTCTTTGCAGAATGAGGAATTTGAAGTTAAAGAGATTGTGGACTCACGTTCCCGATATGGACGTTTACAGTTTTTGGTCGACTGGAAGGGTTACGGTCCGGAGGAGAGATCCTGGGTTTTCTCTGAAGATGTTCATGCTCCAAGACTGGTACAGAAATACTTCTCCAAAAATCCTGACAAGGTTCAAAGGTGTTCGGAGACCACCCGTAGAAGAGGGGGTACTGTCACGAACCGGTCTCTTACCTTTGCGGGTTCTGGGGTTCATCCGTTGCCAGTGCGGTTGCTCGCGGTGCTGTGCGCCCGTGTGGGGACGCGGCGTGATCGGTGGCACAGGTAATGCAGAATCTGGGAACTGTGAGTGCGGGGACCAAATGGCCTAAGGCACTGCGGTGTGTCTGCTGTATAGGAGGTGGCCATGTTGGAGACCAAATAGGTAATACAGAGCACTTGTGAAAACACCTGTGGGTAGGTGTAAGCCAATCCCGTGCTTATACTGCCTTTAAGTAGGCTGGGATTATGTTACTCTGGGCCAGTGCTTTGTTGTATCAACGCTGTGCTCTAGCTCTGAGCTCTCTCCGTGCATTCCTGTGTGATTCCCGTGGTCCAGATATCGCCTCCGTTCCCAGAGGTTCGTCTGCAGCCTTCACTGCAAAAGATCCACCGGCTCTCCGCTGTGCTGTCAGTTAATTGCACACCTACTGGAAATAGTTGGATTCCCAGAGTCCTGCATGAGGTTACCTTGTCTGCCTGTCTTCAACCACACAAAGTTTGGAGGATTCCACTACCCTCAGCTGTTTGTTTGTTCTACTCTGCATTTAACCCGTTCATCACCTTGTCATCTGCTACAGTTTTCACAGTGATCTCCGGAACCCGCAAGTAACCCAATTAAGTACTTTTATTTTCTATGTTACCATAACAAGGATAATTCTTCACAGCCTCTCAGTTAACTCTTAAAACTTCATTGCAAATCCTTACAGTTATTTCTTCATGTCTGCATTACCCAGTTAAACACATTCTGCCGTTCAGCATCAAAGCTTGTTTATATTTGGACAATTCAACATTTATTCATCAGCTTGTTTCATATACAGTTCCATGAACATTTCTTTTATTTTTCTTTGAGATTCATCCTGCATATTATTTCTGCCATTCCTGCAATACTTCAGTATAATATGATGATTAACAACTTGTCATTTAACTCTTTACTGAATTGTTATTTTTAATAAATATATGAAACGGAACTTTCTTCGTCCTCCCTGCTTTCTTCATACCCCAGCACCTACACCTGTGGTTGGTCCCGGGTTAACGGATTCACAAAAACACCCGGACCTGACAGGAGAGCGCGGAGGCTCCTGCAGAACTGATTGACAAAACTTTAGGTCCTCAGAGGCCAAAGTATCAAACTTGTAGAACTTAGCGAACGTCTTCGACCCTGACCAAGTTGCAGCTCGGCAAAGTTGTAAAGCCAAGACACCCTGGGCAGCCACCAAGGAAGAACCCACTTTACGAGTAGAGTGGATCTTAACAGAGTTTGGACACGGAAAGCCTGCTGTACAATAAGTATGCTGGATAGTGAACCTGATCCAGCGAGAAATCGACTGCTTAGAAGCAGGGCACTCAATCTTGTTGGGATCATAAAGGACAAACAAAGAGTACGACTTTCTGTGGCAAGAAGTTCTGTTCACATAAATCTTCAACGTCCTCACAACATCCAAGGACTTTGAGGTAATTGAGGAGTCAGTAGCCACTGGCACCACAATAGGTTGGTAGATATGAAAAGCCAACACAACCTTCAGAAGAAACTGCTGACGCGTCCTGAGCTCAGCTCTATCTTCATGGAAAATGAAGTAGGGGCTTTTGCAGGACAAAGCCCCCAATTCAGACACACGCCTAGCAGAAGCTAATTTCAACAGTGTGACCGCCTTCCAAGTGAGAAACTTGACCTCAACCTCCTGTAAAGGCTCAAACCAATCTGATTGCAGGAAATGCAACACCACGTTAAGATCCCAAGGTGCCGTAGGAGGCACAAAGGGAGGCTGGATGTGCAGCACCCCTTTCAAGAAAGTCTGAACCTCAGGGAGGGAAGCCAACTGTTTCTGGAAAAAAATGGACAAGGCCGAAATCTGGACTTTTATAGAGACCAAACGTAGGCCCACATCCACACCTGCTTGCAGGAAGAGGAGAAACCGCCCAAGTTGAAACTCCACCATAGGAAACTTCTTGGATTAATAATAATAATTTTATTTATATAGCACTCTTTCTCCAAACAGGACTCAAGGCGCTTCACACCAAGACACATACTTTTTCCAAATGCGATGTTAATGTTTAGACGTTACTCCTTTACTAGCCTGGATCAGGGTAGGAATAACCTTTTTCGGAATGCCTTTCCGAGCTAAGATCTGGCGTTCAACCTCCATGACGTCAAACGTAGCCGTGGTAAGTCTTGATAAGCGAATGGCCCATGTTGCAGAAGGTCCTCCCGAAGAGGCCTCGGATCTTCCAGCAGTAACTTCAGAAAATCCGCGTACCAAACCCTTCTTGGCCAATGTGGAGCAATGAGGATTGCCTGACCTCTTGTTCTTTTTATACATTTTAGAATTCTTGGGATGAGTGGGAATGGAGGGAACACATAAACCGACTGGAAGATCCACTGAGCCACCAGTGCGTCCACCGCCACTGCCTGTGTGGTCTCTCGACCTGGAATAGTACCTGCAAAGCTTCTTGTTGAGGCTGGAGGCCATCATGTCTATGTGAGGTACGCCCCAAAGACCTGTCACCTCTGCGAACACCTCTGGGTGGAGTCCCCACTCTTCTGGGTGGAGTCCCCACTCTCCTGGATGGAGATCTTGTCTGCTGAGGAAGTCCAAATTGTCCACTACTGGAATGAAGATTGCTGACAGTGCCATCGTGTGTCTTTCTGCCCAGAGGAGGATCCTTGTTACCTCTGTCATTGCAGCTCTGCTCTTCGTTCCGTCTTGTCGGTTGATGCAGGCCACCGTCGTTACATTGTCCGACTGCACCTGAATGGCCTGACCTTGCAGAAGATGTATCGCTTGTAGAAGGCCATTGAATACGGCTATCAGTTCCAGAATGTTTATTGGAAGGATGGATTCCAGACTTGACCACCTTCCTTTAGAAGTTTTCCCCTTAGGTTACCGCGCCCCAACCTCTGAGACTTGAATCCGTAGTTAGAAGGATCCAGTTCTGAAACCCGAACCTGTGGCCCGAGAAGGTGAGGTATTTGCAGCCACTACAGGAGTGAAATCATGGCTTTTGGCGACAGACGTATCCTCTGGTGCATGTGTAGGTGGGATCCCGACCACTTGTCCAGAAGATCCATTTGGAAGGACCATGCATGAAATCTTCCATACTGTAGAGCCTCATAGGAGGCAACCATCTTCCACAGAAGACGAATGCACTGATGAACTGATACACGGGTAGGCTTCAAGACATCCCGGACCAATGTTTGTATCACCAACGCTTTCTCCAGCGGTAGAAATACCCTCTGAACTTCCGTGTCGAGGATCATCCCTAGGAAAGACAATCTCCTTGTCTGCTCCAAATGTGACTTTGGAAGATTCAGGATCCATCCATGATCCCGGAGCAGTCGAGTTGTGAGAACAATGGACTGCAACAACTTCTCCCTGGACGATGCTTTTATCAGCAGATCGTCCAGATGGGGAATTATGTTCACTTACTGTTTGCGGAGTAAAAGCATCATCTCTGCCATTACTTTGGTGAACACCCTCGGTGCTGCGGATAGGCCGAATGGCAGCACCTGGAACTGATAGTGACAGTCCAACAGCGCAAACCTGAGATAAGCCTGGTGTGGCGGCCGAATAGGAATGTGAAGGTATGCATCCTTGAGATCTAAGCATACCAGGAATTGCCCCTCCTCCAGGTCCGAGATCACTGCTCTCAGAGATTCCATCTTGAACTTGAATTCCCTCAAATATGGATTTAAAGATTTGAAGTTCAATATTGGTCTGACCGAACCATCCGGCTTCGGCACCACAAAAAGGTTTCAGTGGTAACCCTTGTTTTCCTGATGAGGTGGAACTGGAACAATGACATTTGCCCTTTCCAATTTTGGAATGGCTTCTGTAAGATAGCCCTTCCTGTCAGCAAAGCTGGTAAGCCTGATTTGTAAAATTTGTGAGGTGGGAGCTTTTGAAACTCCAATCTGTACCCCTGAGATACAATATCTTGTACCCAGGGGTCCAGGCCTGAGGACGCCCAGACCTGACTGAAATTTCTTAGACGTGCTCCCACCAGCCTGATTTCCAGGCTGGGAGGTCCACCGTCATGCTGAGGATTTTGAGGAAACAGAACCCGGCTTCTATTCCTGGGAACCTGGCGGTGCAGGTTTTCTCGAGTAACCCCTACCACCTCTGAAGAAGGTGGAAGGGGACTTGGACTTCTTAACCTTTGTGGTCCGAAAGGACTACATTGTAGACGCAGAGAAGGATTTTTTCAGCGTTGGATTGCCTGAAGGAAGAAAGGTTGACTTACCTGCGGTTGCCGTGAAGATCCACGCATCCAAAGCTTCCCCAAATAGAGCCTGACCTGTGAAAGGTAGGTTCGCCACACTCTTCTTGGATTCCGCATCCGCAGACCATGGCGCAGCCAGAGTCCCTTGCGTGCTGAGACAGCCATGGAAGACGTCCGTGCATTTAGATTACCAAGGTCCTTCATGGCCTCTACCATGAAACCCGCAGAATCCTGTATGCGACGTAAAAACATTTCAATGTCACTTCTATCCATAGTATCTAAATCCTCTAATAACGTGCCTGACCACTTTACTATGGCTTTAGAAATCCATGCACAAGCAATAGTGGGCCTAAGCGCCAAGCCTGAAGCAGTGTATATGGATTTGAGCATAGTCCCAATCTTGTGGTCTGCCGGTTCTTTCAAATCGGTAGACCCAGGGACCGGTAAAACCACCTTTTTAGACAATCTAGAAACAGAAGCATCTACTATAGGAGGGTTTTCCCACTTTTTTCTATCCTCTTCAGGGAAAGGAAAAGCAACTAGAACTCTCTTTGGAATCTGGAATTTTTTCTCCGGGTTTTCCCAGGATTTTTCAAATAATGCATTTAATTCCATTGACACAGGGAAGGTAAGGGACTTTCTTATTGTCTGTAAAGTATGCCTCCTCGACCTGTTCAGGTACCTTGTCAGTAATGTGTAAAACATCCCGAATGGCCTCAATCATTAGCTGCACCCCTTTAGCAAGGGATGCCTCCCCCCGCAGTATATCCCCATCTTTGTCACCCGTATCAGAGTCGGTATCCATGTCGACTTGCATTACCTGGGCAAGAGCCTGCTTTTTTGGGCATATACTAGGAGAGTTTGTTGAGGTAGTGGGAGTAGAATACGACAAACCCTCTACAGATTTTAAAACGTGTTTCAGTCTCATAATGAGCTATCCTAGATGAAATCTGGGATATCATACCCTTAATAGAAGCCACCCACTGGGGTTCGGATTCAGAGGGCTGGGACAGTATATTGCATTCCTGAGTACATGGAATAGACTCTTCTGGAGAATATAAATACTCTGCAGCACAAGATACAGAGTCCCTAGACATGGTAATGTGAGATATATAACATACACACACACAAAGGAAAATGTCAGACAGTTTCCCCCAAGTACCTTCAGAGAGACACAGAGTTAGGGAGCCAGCCCACACAGCGCCCCAGTAGACAGTTATAATAATAAATGCCTGGCACTGACTGAGTAACCTAAATAGACTACACAGTAATGTGAATAAACACTCCCCCCCCCTTCTATAACCCCCTGGTACTGCAGAGGATAGCTGGAGTTATGTGGAGGGTCAGCGCTCCCTGTCAGCATCTCTGTAGTGTGATCTGCAGGGAGAAAATGGCACTGTAGAGTGCTGATTCTGCTCTGAGAAGCTCGGCCCCCTAAAATGGCGCATCTTCCCGCACTTATACAGATTATACTGGCCTGAGGTAATGGCGCTAGCAGTAGTACATATGTCCCTGATAGCAATAGTGACCAGTGTAAGGGTGTTTGCGCTGGCCCAGGGCGCCCCTCACACTGTACCTCTGAGCCATCCGGAGAGCAGCATCAGCGCTGCGCTCCCACCCTGATGCCGCCATTCTCACCGGCTTCCCGCTTGTCGGGCACCGGCGTCTTACTCACCACCGACATCTTCTGGCTCTATTAGGGGTGGCGGCAGTGCTGCGAGAGCGAGCGGTCGCCTCAGGGGCATGCGTTCAACACCCTCAGGAGCTCAGTTTCCTGTCAGTGGAGATAGGGGCCATTAACCTCAGAGGCTTGGATCCTACTCCCCCCCCCTAAGTCCCACGAAGCAGGGAGGCTGTTGCCAGGAGCCTCCCTGAACCTAACACTGTAGAAAATAATAAACCTAAAAGAACTCCTAGGAGCTCCCCTAGCTGTGACCGGCTCCACCGGGCACATCTTCTAAACTGGGTCTGGTGGGAGGGGCATAGAGGGAGGAGCCAGCCCACACTATTAAACTCTTAAAGTGCCCATGGCTCCTAGTGGACCCGTCTATACCCCATGGTACTAATGTGGACCACAGCATCCTCTAGGACGTAAGAGAAAAGTGGTATTTTTTGCCTTCTGTGCAGAAGGAGTAGCATTTGGGAGAAAGGCAGTCATAGTAGCCACCCAAGTTTTAATTAGGTCTTCCCCAAATAAGATGACCCCAGTAAAAGGGAAATACCTGCATGGACTTTTGGAGTCCAGGTCCACTATTCACGACCTCAACCACAAAATCTGGCAAGCAAGGACAGACCTATTCGACGCCTTGGCTGCCAACACACCTGCCTCAAGGGACGCCTCCTGGTGTAGAAATAGGCGGCAGTGGTATTGTGAGACAGGAAATGTCTGGCATTGTCAGATATATCCTCGGGCAGCTCTTCCTCTAATGCCTGATCCAGTCATCAATCTATTTTGCAGCCCCAAGAGGACGCAATCGTGGTCTATGTACAACACACATAAGGGAGTAATAGACTTCAGGCATCCCTCCACACGCTTATCTGTCGGTTCCTACAGTGAGGGGATAGTGGTGAGAGGCAGAGTGGATGACACCCAATGGGTGACACATGAGTTCACTAGCAGTAAATTACCTACTTGTTATATAACTCTGCAGGGGGAGCATATCGAGCTAATGCCTGTTGTAGACACGGGGAATGTTTTCCCTGGATTAGACCAGGGGTTTTGTCTGATGTACACTAAATGGTCAGAATGTGGTAACAGAATTTTATTTACCCCCTGACGTGTGAACATATCAGTTTGCTTAACCACAGCAGGGGAATCCTCTTATCAGTGATTTGTAGGATTTGCTTCCCAGTAACCATAATGACAGTGGTATGATTTAGCAATGGAAAATCCTTGTCAGAAACACCTAATATAGATACTGACAGGACAGCATGTTCCCCCTCTCTTCAGATGACATATATGAGAGATTATTGGATAGGGAGGAGGAAGCAGCCCACTTAGATGACCCAGAGACACGAGAGTGACCTAGAATAGAGTTTTGCCTGACCAAGGAATGAGTCATACGCTACAACCTGTGAGGCAAAATAATGTTCCCACCTACAGCAGAGTAAACATGGGGACATCAGTGACTGTAATGTTACAGGTGGTCCCATAGGGGGCATAAAGAGTTCAGCTAGAGTACCCAGTAGGTTTGAGAACACAGCCCAGGTTGATTCCTGATTGATTACAGGAGCTGCGGACTGACAGAGATGTATGAGACCTAGTACACAGACCAACACACAAAACTTCCCCCTCAGTTAAATCCGTTGCGCATGCTCTGCAGGATGCAGGAGCATCCCCAGATTTACTGCCCTACATGTTAAATATTATACACAAATGTAACTGAGAGCGGCTTAGTACGATGAAGCCACACAGAGTACAATACCTGCAATAAATCCGTTAGCATGTGACGGAGTACCCAGTACACAACACCTGCAAATAAATCTGGTATTATGTGACCGAGTACACAGTACAGAGCACCTGCGAATAAATCCGGTATTATGTGACGGAGTACACAGTATAATACACATAATAGTTAAATACTGTGATGCACTATATATTGACCCAGATGCACCTAGTCCCCTAGGATACAGTATACAGTGATAGATATATCTGGAATACACTGCAGTGAAATCACATAGCAGATACAGGCACAGTGTCACGTTTGCAATGCAGATAATTATTTTCATGACGATAAAATTGCATTGGATTATATGAACACATATAAAATAAGATTTTAACCCTACCGGTAAATCTTTTTCTCGTAGTCCGTAGAGGATGCTGGGGACTCCGTAAGGACCATGGGGATAGACGGGCTCCGCAGGAGACATGGGCACTTTAAGAAAGACTTTAGGTCTGGGTGTGCACTGACTCCTCCCTCTATGCCCCTCCTCTAGACCTCAGTTAGAGAAACTGTGCCCAGAGGAGATGGACAGTACGAGGAAATGATTTTTGTTAATCCAAGGGCAAGATTCATACCAGCCACACCAATCACACCGTATAACTTGTGTATCAAGTAAACAGTTAACAGTGTGAAAAAATAACCTAGCATCAGTCCAACCTGATGGAACTATAACATAACGCCCAGCATCCTCTACGGACTACGAGAAAAAGATTTACCGGTAGGTTTAAAATCTTATTTTCTCTAACGTTCTAGAGGATGCTGGGGACTCCGTAAGGACCATGGGGATTATACCAAAGCTCCCAAACGGGCGGGAGAGTGCGGATGACTCTGCAGCACTGATTGAGCAAACAGGAGGTCCTCCTCAGCCAGGGTATCAAACTTATATAACTTTGCAAAGGTGTTTGACCCCGACCAAGTAGCAGCTCGGCACAGCTGTAGTGCCGAGGCCCCTCGGGTAGCCGCCCAAGACGAGCCCACCTTCCTAGTGGAATGGGCCTTAACCAATTTCGGTAACGGCAAACCTGCCGTAGAATGCGCCTGCTGAATCGTGTTAGAGATCCAGCGAGCAATAGTCTGCTTTGAAGCAGGGCCGCCAACCTTGTTGGCTGCATACAGGACAAACAGTGCTTCTGTTTTTCTGATCCTAGCCGTTCTGGCCACAAAAATTTTCAAAGCCCTGACCACATCCAGGGACTCGGAATCCTCCAAGTCATGTGTAGCCACAGGCACGACAATAGGTTGGTTCATATGAAAGGATGAGACCACCTCAGGTAGGAATTGAGGACGGGTCCGCAATTTCGCTCTATTCATATGGAAAACCAGATAGGGGCTTTTATGTGATAAAGCCGCCAATTCCGAAACTCGCCTAGCCGAAGCCAAGGCTAACAACATGACCACCTTCCAAGTGAGATATTTCAACTCCACTGATTTAAGTGGTTCAAACCAATATGACTTAAGGAAACTTAACACCACGTTAAGGTCCCAAGGCGCCACCGGAGGTACAAAAGGAGGCTGAATATGCAGTACTCCCTTCACAAAAGTCTGTACTTCAGGTAAAGAGGCCAATTCCTTTCGAAAGAAAATGGATAAGGCCGAAATCTGAACTTTAATGGAGCCTAATTTTAGGCCCAAATTCACTCCAGATTGTAGGAAGTGAAGAAAACGGCCTAGATGGAATTCTTCCGTAGGAGCATTCCTGGCCTCACACCAAGAAACATATTTACGCCATATTCGGTGACAATGTTTAGATGTCACGTCCTTCCTAGCCTTTATCAGTGTAGGAATGACCTCATCCGGAATTCCCTTTTCCGCTAGGATCCGGCGTTCAACCGCCATGCCGTCAAGCGCAGCCGCGGTAAGTCTTGGAACAGACATGGCCCCTGTTGTAACAGGTCCTGTCGTAGAGGAAGAGGCAACGGATCTTCTGTAAGCATTTCCAGCAGATCCGGACACCAGGTCCTTCTTGGCCAATCTGGAACAATGAAAATTGTTCTCACTCCTCTTTTTCTTATTATTCTCAATACCTTGGGTATGAGAGGGAGAGGAGGAAACACATAAACCGACTGGAACACCCACGGTGTCACCAGGGCGTCTACTGCTACCGCCTGAGGATCTTTTGATCTGGCGCAATACCTCTGTAGCTTTTTGTTGAGACGGGATGCCATCATGTCTATCTGGGGCAGTCCCCACTGACTTGCAATCTGTGCGACGACTTCCCGATGAAGTCCCCACTCCCCTGGATGCAGGTCGTGTCTGCTGAGGAAGTCTGCTTCCCAGTTGTCCACTCCCGGAATTAACACAGCTGACAGCGAGCTTACATGATTTTCCGCCCAGCGAAGAATCTTGGTGGCTTCCGCCATTGCCACCCTGCTCCTTGTGCCGCCTTGGCGGTTTACATGAGCTACTGCGGTGATGTTGTCTGACTGGATCAGAACTGGTTGGTCGCGAAGTAAGTTCTCCGCCTGTCGTAGGGCGTTGTATATGGCCCTCAGTTCCAGGATGTTGATGTGAAGACAAGTCTCTTGACTTGTCAAGAGTCCTTGAAAGTTTCTTCCCCTTGTGACTGCTCCCCACCCTCTGAGGCTCACGTCCGTGGTCACCAGGATCCAATCCTGAATGCCGGACCTGCATACTTCCAAATGGTGAGTACTCTGCAGCCACCACAGGAGAGATACCCTGGCCCTGGGGGACAGGGTGATCCGCTAATGAATTTGTAGATGTGATCTGGACCACTTGTCCAATAGGTCCCATTGGAAGGTGAACCATTGGGAAAAACCAAAAGGTGGACATGATGGCGTCCCGCCTCAACAAAAAACTGGACAGATATTGCGCCAGGTCAAGGGACCCTCAGGCAATAGCTGTGGACGCTCTGGTAACACCGTGGGTGTACCAGTCAGTGTATGTGTTCCCTCCTCTTCCTCTCATACCAAAAGTACTGAGAATCATAAGAAGGAGAGGAGTAAAGACTATACTCGTGGCTCCGGATTGGCCAAGAAGACTTGGTACCCGGAAATTCAAGAGATGCTCACGGAAGACCCGTGGCCTCTACCTCTAAGAAAGGACCTGCTCCAGCAGGGACCATGTCTGTTCCAAGACTTACCGCGGCTGCGTTTGACGGCATGGCGGTTGAACGCCGGATCCTGAAGGAAAAAGGCATTCCGGATGAAGTCATCCCTACCCTGATCAAAGCCAGGAAGGATGTAACCATACAACATTATCACCGTATTTGGCGTAAATATGTTGCGTGGTGCGAGGCCAGGAAGGCCCCTACAGAGGAATTTCAACTGGGTCGTTTCCTGCATTTCCTGCAAACAGGACTGTCTATGGGCCTCAAATTAGGGTCCATTAAGGTTCAAATTTCGGCCCTGTCAATATTCTTCCAAAAAGAACTGGCTTCTGTTCCTGAAGTTCAGACGTTTGTCAAGGGAGTACTGCATATACAGCCTCCTTTTGTGCCTCCAGTGGCACCTTGGGATCTCAATGTAGTTTTGGGATTCCTAAAATCACATTGGTTTGAACCACTCACCACTGTGGACTTAAAATATCTCACATGGAAAGTGGTAATGCTGTTAGCCATGGCTTCAGCCAGGCGTGTCTCAGAATTGGCGGCTTTATCCTATAAAAGCCCTTACCTAATTTTTCATACGGACAGGGCAAAATTGAGGACTCGTCCTCAATTTCTCCCTAAGGTGGTTTCAGCTTTTCACTTAAACCAGCCTATTGTGGTGCCTGCGGCTACTAGGGACTTGGAGGATTCCAAGTTGCTGGACGTAGTCAGGGCCCTGAAAATATATGTTTCCAGGACGGCTGGAGTCAGAAAATCTGATTCGCTGTTTATCCTGTATGCACCCAACAAGCTGGGTGCTCCTGCTTCTAAGCAGACGATTGCTCGTTGGATTTGTAGTACAATTCAGCTTGCACATTCTGTGGCAGGCCTGCCACAGCCAAAATCTGTAAAAGCCCATTCCACACGGTCTCGGCTTTACAACTTTGCCGAGCAGCTACTTGGTCAGGGGCAAACACGTTTGCTAAATTCTACAAATTTGATACCCTGGCTGAGGAGGACCTGGAGTTCTCTCATTCGGTGCTGCAGAGTCATCCGCACTCTCCCGCCCGTTTGGGAGCTTTGGTATAATCCCCATGGTCCTTACGGAGTCCCAGCATCCACTTAGGACGTTAGAGAAAATAAGAATTTACTTACCGATAATTCTATTTCTCATAGTCCGTAGTGGATGCTGGGCGCCCATCCCAAGTGCGGATTGTCTGCATTACTTGTACATAGTTATTGTTACAAAAATCGGGTTATTGTTGTTGTGAGCCATCTTTTCAGAGGCTCCTTCTGTTATCATGCTGTTAACTGGGTTCAGATCACAAGTTGTACGGTGTGATTGGTGTGGCTGGTATGAGTCTTACCCGGGATTCAAAATCCTTCCTTATTGTGTACGCTCGTCCGGGCACAGTATCCTGAGGCTTGGAGGAGGGTCATAGGGGGAGGAGCCAGTGCACACCAGGTAGTCCTAAAGCTTTTTACTTTTGTGCCCAGTCTCCTGCGGAGCCGCTATTCCCCATGGTCCTTTCGGAGTCCCCAGCATCCACTAGGACGTTAGAGAAAAGAGAGGATATAAATGTGGGTGGCCTGTAACATATTCACATTTGAGTCCTGTGATTACTAAAACCGCTAAAATATACTGGTCTTTAATACGATCAGACCCTGGTTTAAACCTAAACAACTCTGATTTGATGCCGTGTTACCGTAGGGGGAAGAACCTGAGTAGTTCCCTGGTACGAACAGATATTACTAACATCGGCGTCAAGAAAACGGGTACATTCCTGGGTAATCCTAATCGTGCATTTCCGATGTCCTAATTGTACAACTTGTGGTTTTTTGCAGCCTGGGACAGATTTTTTTCATCCGTTCTCAGGGAAGAAGTTTTCTATTCGTTATCACCTTAGCTGCACTAGTCAGTACGTTATCTATGTAATTACCTGCCCTTGTTCATTACAATATCGAGGTAAGACTGAACGTCAGTTTAGGGAAAGAATGGCCCTTCACCGCTCTGCAATAAAAGTGGCCATCATTAAAGGTACAAGTGATCAACCTCTAGCCCGGATAGACACAGTTTAACGTCTATTAAGTACAGAATTATCGACCACATTCCTGTCCTGTCAAGGGGAGGGGACAAAAAATAAGAATTTACTTACCGATAATTCTATTTCTCATAGTCCGTAGTGGATGCTGGGACTCCGTAAGGACCATGGGGAATAGCGGCTCCGCAGGAGACTGGGCACAAAAGTAAAAGCTTGAACTAGCTGGTGTGCACTGGCTCCTCCCCCTATGACCCTCCTCCAAGCCTCAGTTAGGATACTGTGCCCGGACGAGCGTACATAATAAGGAAGGATATTGAATCCCGGGTAAGACTCATACCAGCCACACCAATCACACCGTACAACCTGTGATCTGAACCCAGTTAACAGTATGATAAACGAAGGAGCCTCTGAAAAGATGGCTCACAACAATAATAACCCGAATTATGTAACAATAACTATATACAAGTATTGCAGACAATCCGCACTTGGGATGGGCGCCCAGCATCCACTACGGACTATGAGAAATAGAATTATCGGTAAGTAAATTCTTATTTTCTCTAACGTCCTAAGTGGATGCTGGGACTCCGTAAGGACCATGGGGATTATACCAAAGCTCCCAAACGGGCGGGAGAGTGCGGATGACTCTGCAGCACCGAATGAGAGAACTCCAGGTCCTCCTCAGCCAGGGTATCAAATTTGTAGAATTTAGCAAACGTGTTTGCCCCTGACCAAGTAGCTGCTCGGCAAAGTTGTAAAGCCGAGACCCCTCGGGCAGCCGCCCAAGATGAGCCCACCTTCCTTGTGGAATGGGCTTTTACAGATTTTGGCTGTGGCAGGCCTGCCACAGAATGCGCAAGCTGAATTGTACTACAAATCCAACGAGCAATCGTCTGCTTAGAAGCAGGAGCACCCAGCTTGTTGGGTGCATACAGGATAAACAGCGAGTCAGATTTCCTGACTCCAGCCGTCCTGGAAATATATATTTTGAGGGCCCTGACTACGTCCAGTAACTTGGAGTCCTCCAAGTCCCTAGTAGCCGCAGGCACCACAATAGGCTGGTTCACGTGAAACGCTGAACCCACCTTTGGGAGAAATTGAGGACGAGTCCTCAATTCTGCCCTATCCGTGTGAAAAATCAGGTAAGGGCTTTTATAAGATAAAGCCGCCAATTCTGAGACACGCCTGGCTGAAGCCAGGGCTAACAGCATTACCACCTTCCATGTGAGATATTTTAATTCCACAGTGGTGAGTGGTTCAAACCAATGTGATTTTAGGAACCCCAAAACCACATTGAGATCCCAAGGTGCCACCGGGGGCACAAAAGGAGGCTGTATATGCAGTACCCCTTTGACAAACGTCTGGACTTCAGGCACTGAAGCCAGTTCTTTTTGGAAGAAAATCGACAGGGCCGAAATTTGAACTTTAATGGACCCTAATTTTAGGCCCATAGACAGTCCTGTTTGCAGGAAATGTAGGAAGCGACCCAGTTGAAATTCCTCTGTAGGGGCCTCTTTGGCCTCACACCATGCAACATATTTTCGCCAAATGCGGTGATAATGTTTTGCGGTTACATCCTTCCTGGCCTTTATCAGGGTAGGGATGACTTCTTCTGGAATGCCTTTTTCCTTCAGGATCCGGCGTTCAACCGCCATGCCGTCAAACGCAGCCGCGGTAAGTCTTGGAACAGACAAGGTCCCTGCTGGAGCAGGTCCTTTCTTAGAGGTAGAGGCCACGGGTCCTCCGTGAGCATCTCTTGAAGTTCCGGGTACCAAGTCCTTCTTGGCCAATCCGGAACCACGAGTATAGTTCTTACTCCTCTCCTTTTTATGATTCTCAGTACTTTTGGTATGAGAGGCAGAGGAGGGAACACATACACTGACTGGTACACCCATGGTGTTACCAGAGCGTCCACCGCTATTGCCTGAGGGTCCCTTGACCTGGCGCAATATCTGTCCAGTTTTTTGTTGAGACGGGACGCCATCATGTCCACCTTTGGTTTTTCCCAACGGTTTACCATCTCTTGGAAGACTTCTGGATGAAGTCCCCACTCCCCCGGGTGAAGGTCGTGTCTGCTGAGGAAGTCCGCTTCCCAGTTGTCCACTCCCGGAATGAACACTGCTGACAGTGCTATCACATGATTCTCCGCCCAGCGAAGAATCCTTGCAGCTTCTGCCATCGCCCTCCTGCTTCTCGTGCCGCCCTGTTTGTTTACGTGGGCGACTGACGTGATGTTGTCCGATTGGATCAATACCGCCTGACCCTGAAGCAGGGGTTTTGCTTGACTTAGGGCATTGTAAATGGCCCTTAGTTCCAGAATGTTTATATGAAGAGATGTTTCCATGCTTGACCACAAGCCCTGGAAATTTTGTCCCTGTGTGACTGCTCCCCAGCCTCTCAGGCTGGCATCTGTGGTCACCAGGATCCAATCCTGAATGCCGAATCTGCGGCCCTCTAGCAGATGAGCACTCTGCAGCCACCACAGAAGAGACACCCTTGTCCTTGGCGACAGGGTTATCCGCTGATGCATCTGAAGATGCGATCCGGACCATTTGTCCAGAAGATCCCACTGAAACGTTCTTGCATGGAATCTTCCAAATGGAATCGCTTCGTAAGAAGCCACCATTTTTCCCAGGACCCTCGTGCACTGATGCACTGACACCTGGCCTGGTTTTAGGAGATTCCTGACTAGCTCGGATAACTCCCTGGCCTTCTCCTCTGGGAGAAACACCTTTTTCTGGACTGTGTCCAGAATCATTCCTAGGAACAGGAGACGTGTCGTTGGAATCAGCTGCGATTTTGGAATATTTAGGATCCACCCGTGCTGACTTAACACTAACTGAGATAGTGCTACTCCGACTTCTAACTGTTCCCTGGACCTTGCCCTTATCAGGAGATCGTCCAAGTAAGGGATAATTAAAACGCCTTTTCTTCGAAGAAGAATCATCATTTCGGCCATTACCTTGGTAAAGACCCGAGGTGCCGTGGACAACCCAAACGGCAGCGTCTGAAACTGATAATGACAGTTTTGTACTACAAACCTGAGGTACCCTTGGTGAGAAGGGTAGATTGGGACGTGGAGATAAGCATCTTTGATGTCCAGAGACACCATATAGTCCCCTTCTTCCAGGTTTGCTATCACTGCTCTGAGTGACTCCATCTTGAATTTGAACCTCTTTATGTAAGTGTTCAAGGATTTTAGATTTAAAATTGGTCTCACCGAGCCGTCCGGCTTCGGTACCACAAACAGCGTGGAATAATACCCCTTTCCCTATTGTAGGAGAGGTACCTTGATTATCACCTGCTGGGAATACAGCTTGTGAATGACTTCCAAAACTGCCTCCCTGTCGGAGGGAGACTTTGGTAGAGCAGACTTCAGGAACCGGCGAGGGGGAGACGTCTCAAATTCCAGTTTGTACCCCTGTGATACTACCTGCAGAATCCAGGGGTCCACTTGCGAGTGAGCCCACTGCGCGTTGAAATTTTTGAGACGGGCCCCCACCGTGTCCGAGTCCGCTTGTAAAGCCCCAGCGTCATGCTGAAGACTTGGCAGAAGCAGAGGAGGGCTTCAGCTCCTGGGAAGAGGCTGCCTGGTGCAGTCTTTTTCCTCTTCCTCTGCCCCGGGGCAGAAATTAGTGGCCTTTTGCCCGCCTGTACTTATGGGAACGAAAGGACTGAGTTTGAAAAGACGGTGTCTTTTTCTGCTGAGAGGTGACCTGGGGTAAAAAGGTGGACTTTCCGGCCGTTGCTGTGGCCACCAGGTCCGATAGACCGGCCCCAAATAACTCCTCTCCTTTAAACGGCAATACTTCCATATGTCGTTTGGAATCCGCATCCACTGACCACTGTCGCGTCCATAACGCTCTTCTGGCAGAAATGGACATAGCACTCACTCTTGATGCCAGGGTGCAAATATCCCTCTGTGCATCACGCATATATAGTAATGCATCCTTCAAATGCTCTATAGTTAGTAATATACTGTCCCTATCCAGGGTATCAATATTTTCAGTCAGGGAATCCGACCACGCCACTCCAGCACTGCACATCCAGGCTGATGCGATTGCTGGTCGCAGTATAACACCAGTATGTGTGTATATACCCTTCAGGATATTTTCCAGCCTTCTATCCGCTGGTTCTTTGAGGGCGGCCGTATCAGGAGACGGTAACACTACTTGTTTAGATAAACGTGTGAGCGCTTTATCTACTTTAGGGGGTGTTTCCCAACGCACCCTAACCTCTGGCGGGAAAGGGTATAGTGCCAATAATTTATTAGAGATTAGCACTTTTTTTATCGGGGGAAACCCACGCTTTATCACACACCTCATTTAATTCATCTGACTCAGGAAAAGCTACTGGTAGTTTTTTCACTCCCCACATAATACCCTTCTTTGTGGTACTTGTAGTGTCAGAAATGTTCAATGCCTCCTTCATTGCCGTGATCATGTAACGTGTGGCCCTACTGGACATTACGTTTGTCTCCTCACCGTCGACACTGGACTCAGTATCCGTGTCTGGGTCTGTGTCGACCCACTGAGGTAACGGGCGTTTTATCGCCCCTGACGGTGTCTGAGACGCCTGGACAGGCACTAATTGATTTGTCGGCTGTCTCATGTCGTCAACAGTTTTTTTGTAAAGTGCTGACATTGTCACGTAGTTCTTTAAATACAACCATCCAGTCAGGTGTCGACTCCCTAGGGGGTGACATCACTAATACAGGCAATTGCTCTGCTTCCACATCATTTTCCTCCTCATACATGTCGACACAATCGTACCGACACCCAGCACACACACAGGGAATGCTCTGATAGAGGACAGGACCCCACTAGCCCTTTGGGGAGACAGAGGGAGAGTTTGCCAGCACACACCAGAGCGCTATATATATATAGGGATAACCTTATATAAGTGTTACTCCCTTTTATAGCTGCTGTTTTTTTATAGCTGCTGTTTATAATTTAGCTGCCAATAGTGCCCCCCCTCTCTCGTTTTTACCCTGATTCTGTAGGGACTGCAGGGGAGAGTCAGGGAGCCGTCCTTCCAGCGGAACTGTGAGGGAAAATGGCGCTTGTGTGCTGAGGAGATAGGCTCCGCCCCTTCACGACGGCCTTATCTCCCGCTTTTTTCTGGAAAACTGGCAGGGGTTAAATACATCCATATAGCCCAGGAGCTATATGTGATGTATTTCTTTTGCCATCCTAAGGTATTTCTGTTTTTTTATTGCGTCTCAGGGCGCTCCCCCCCAGCGCCCTGCACCCTCAGTGACCGGAGTGTGAAGTGTGCTGAGAGCAATGGCGCACAGCTGCAGTGCTGTGCGCTACCTTAGTTGAAGACAGGAACGTCTTCTGCCGCCGATTTCACCGGACCTCTTCGTTCTTCTGGCTCTGTAAGGGGGCCGGCGGCGCGGCTCCGGGACCCATCCAGGCTGAACCTGTGATCGTCCCTCTGGAGCTAATGTCCAGTAGCCTAAGAAACCCAATCCACTCTGCACGCAGGTGAGTTCGTTTCTTCTCCCCTTAGTCCCACGATGCAGTGAGCCTGTTGCCAGCAGGACTCACTGAAAATAAAAAACCTAAAATAAACTTTTACTCTAAGCAGCTCAGGAGAGCCACCTAGCATGCACCCTTCTCGTTCGGGCACAAAAATCTAACTGAGGCTTGGAGGAGGGTCATAGGGGGAGGAGCCAGTGCACACCAGCTAGTTCAAGCTTTTACTTTTGTGCCCAGTCTCCTGCGGAGCCGCTATTCCCCATGGTCCTTACGGAGTCCCAGCACCCACTTAGGACGTTAGAGAAAAAAATTATTACTTCAACGGGAGGTCCAATGGATAGAGAGATTGGGGACGCTGGCCCCTAGGGGGTTAAATGAATCATTGGGCTTGCACTGTTTCTTGTGATGTTATACCTGACCTGTCTCATTAACACGGATATATTGGTGGACATTTTGCAATCCTGTTAATATTTCTTGTGTTTAAGCAGGGGCTGCTACTATGTATTTCTAGTTACAGTTACAATGTTGCTTGTGTTTATATTGTATATCTTGCTCAATATGACCATGCATTCATGGTGTATGTGGCTGACAGGGGTCGCTGGACTGTGCCTGCTGGTGTGACGGGGATAGAGCCAGCGAGATCGTGACAGCTATGACTCATTATGCGGTTGTTCTAATCCTTTTGAATGTTTATAAATGTTTCATATGTTTCTTTGACTCTTGTATAGATTCACTATACCCTGCTGAGTTAGCATGTTATCACAATGCTTGTATTTTATTGTGTATATGTGTATTCTGTTGCTATGCAACGGAGTTACGTTTTAGGTGACGTCACTAATCTGCGCTCTCCACTTTGATTGAGTGGCAGGAAGGTGACGCAGAGCATGTTTGGTTCACTGAGGGTATTTAAATGATAAGTGTGTACTATTTTGTATTGTAATGTTCACTGAATCTTGATAAAAGTGCGGTGGCACTGAAACGTTGATGTAAACCAGGATGTGTTGGTGATTCTTTTCCTCACTTTGAAGTCCAGAGTGCCACCGTTCATTGCATCTATATGTGGCTGTGAGCTTTGTGATCTAATTTCGGAGGGCACCTAGCAAGCAAGTAGTATATAGCTAATTAAATTATCCCCAAAGTCTTAATTTCAGTGGCTACACCAGAATAATACAGGGGGAGGAGATCAAGAGACCACCTGTCGGGATTATGACAGGGATCACGGCCGCCGGTAAAAGGCATGTGTTTGAATACAGGTGCCAACAAATTTACAGACACAAAATTTTACTTGCTTTACAGCGTGGAGATTTTTTGGCTTCTTTAAGCCTACGTCATCTTATTCTAATTAGTTGCTTTGTACCATTGTTTGCAGACATATGTAATAATTAACAAAGGTATTGTTCGCTATGTGGCATTCCACTATATTTGTGAACTTTATTAAATCCATTCTCAATGTTAGCAGTTGAGCTGGAGTCCCTTCACTGTAAGCAGCATAAAATTGATGCATTTCGCAGAATTCTGACAATCACACAGCCAGAATCAATGCAGATACCATTTGGAGTTGTTTGGTTTTCTCTAGAGGAGAGATCTGATGCAGTAGTTCCACTTGACTGCCTTACAGCTGCTACATCAAATGTTCCTGCTACGTAGGCAACTGGACAGCAACAAAGAGACTTAATAAAACAAAACAAATGGTGGAAATCGAATAGGGGAAGTCATGTATTTGGAAAGGACAAATTATTAAATAGAAACCCCCTTTAAAAGCCAACAAACAGATCTTACCTGTGCAATATATTTTTGGCTTCCATACATGACATATTGTGGTGCCAGACTGTAAATCATGTAGCTAGTGTGCAGGACAATCAATAAAAGGATCATGCAGAGGAACAGAAGTGCTTGAGGTCTCGTGCGTCCCCTTCTAATTTTATACAACTGTGGAAAATAAACATGTATATTTACATATCAACAATGTGATAAAAATAAATCCAATTCTGCAATATTCTTTTCATTCCTCTCCCAAAAGCGACAATGCAGTACCCATTTACTTCCAAAAAGGCGTTACAAGCTACTGCCTTTTCTATTCTACAGGAACAGGGTAGTTCCCATCTAAAGTGTGATTGTTGTTAATAGAAAGAACATACAGTACACCATCAGGACTTAGAAAATTTTGTTGATATATTTAGTTATAGTAAATGCATACCTCTCAACATGACCCTCTTCAGGAGGGACAGAATGCTCTGTTCCTGGACTTTTCTCTTAATATATAATTGTCATCACCTGTGCTGAAACACCTTTCTTATCCACTAACCTGTCCAAAACAGGTGCTGGCAATCATACATTAAGAGAAAAGTTCAGAAGCAGAGCATTGTGTCCCTCCTGGAGAGGGTCATGTTGGGAGGTATGGTAAATGTTTACATACAGTGCTCAGTACAAGGCTTCATTTCCTAAAAGGGACTTGCAATCAAACAGAAAAAGACAAACCATGGGTGCTACAAGCAGCACTACTGTATGTCAAATAGAGTTACAGCATACATATGTAATCATACAAAATAAGAATTTACTTACCGATAATTCTATTTCTCGGAGTCCGTAGTGGATGCTGGGGTTCCTGAAAGGACCATGGGGAATAGCGGCTCCGCAGGAGACAGGGCACAAAAGTAAAGCTTTTACAGGTCAGGTGGTGTGTACTGGCTCCTCCCCCTATGACCCTCCTCCAGACTCCAGTTAGGTACTGTGCCCGGACGAGCGTACACAATAAGGGAGGATTTTGAATCCCGGGTAAGACTCATACCAGCCACACCAATCACACCGTACAACTTGTGATCTAAACCCAGTTAACAGTGTGATAACAGAGGAGCCCCTGAAAGATGGCTTCCTAAACAATAACCCGAATTAGTTAACAATAACTATGTACAAGTATTGCAGATAATCCGCACTTGGGATGGGCGCCCAGCATCCACTACGGACTCCGAGAAATAGAATTATCGGTAAGTAAATTCTTATTTTCTCTATCGTCCTAAGTGGATGCTGGGGTTCCTGAAAGGACCATGGGGATTATACCAAAGCTCCCAAACGGGCGGGAGAGTGCGGATGACTCTGCAGCACCGAATGAGAGAACTCCAGGTCCTCCTTTTCCAGGGTATCAAATTTGTAAAAATTTACAAACGTGTTCTCCCCTGACCACGTAGCTGCTCGGCAGAGTTGTAATGCCGAGACCCCTCGGGCAGCCGCCCAAGATGAGCCCACCTTCCTTGCGGAATGGGCCTTAACAGATTTAGGCTGTGGCAGGCCTGCCACAGAATGTACAAGTTGAATTTTGTTACAAATCCAACGAGCAATCGACTGCTTAGAAGCAGGTGCACCCAACTTGTTGGGTGCATACAGTATAAACAGCGAGTCAGATTTTCTGACTCCAGCCGTCCTTTAAATGTATATTTTTAAGGCTCTGACAACGTCCAACAACTTGGAGTCCTTCAAGTCGTCTGTAGCCGCAGGCACTACAATAGGCTGGTTCAGGAGAAACGCTGATACCACCTTAGGGAGAAAATGCGGACGCGTCCGCAGCTCTGCCCTATGTCGAATGGAAAATTAAATAAGGGTTTTTATAAAACAAAGCCGCCAGTTCAGATACTCTCCCGGCCGAAGCCAGGGCCAGTAACATAGTCACTTTCCATGTGAGATATTTCAAATCCACATTCTTTAGTGGTTCAAACCAATTGGATTTGAGGAAATCTAAAACTACATTTAGATCCCACGGTGCCACCTTAGGCACCACAGGAGGCTGTATATGCAGTACTCCTTTGATAAAAATCTGGACCTCAGGGACTGAGGCCAATTCTTTTTGGAAGAATATTGATAGGGCCGAAATTTGAACCTTAATAGATCCCAATTTGAGACCCATAGACAATCCTGATTGCAGGAAATGTAGGAAAACGACCCAGTTGAAATTCCTCCATCGGAGCACTCCGCTGCTCGCACCACGCAACATATTTTCGCCAAATACGGCGATAATGCTTCGCGGTGACTTCCTTCCTTGCCTTTATCAAGGTAGGAATGACTTCTTCTGGAATGCCTTTTCCTTTTAGGATCTGGCATTCAAACGCCATGCCGTCAAACGCAGCCGCGGTAAGTCTTGAAAAAGACAAGGACCCTGCTGAAGCAGGTCCCTTCTCAGAAGTAGAGGCCACGGATCGTCCGTGACCATCTCTTGAAGTTCCGGGTACCAAGTCCTTCTTGGCCAATCCGGAGCCACTAGTCTTACTCCTCTTTGCCGTATAATCCTCAATACCTTTGGTATGAGAGGCAGAGGAGGAAACACATATACCGACTGGTACACCCAAGGTGTTACCAGCGCGTCCACAGCTATTGCCTGCGGATCTCTTGACCTGGCGCAATACCTGTCCAGTGTTTTGTTGAGGCGAGACGCCATCATGTCCACCATTGGTTTTACCCAACGGTTTAATAGCATGTGGAAAACTTCTGGATGAAGTCCCCACTCTCCCGGGTGAAAGTCGTGTCTGCTGAGGAAGTCTGCTTCCCAGTTGTCCACGCCCGGGATGAATACTGCTGACAGTGCTATCACGTGATTCTCCGCCCAGCGAAGGATCCTGGCAGCTTCTGCCATTGCCCTCCTGCTTCTTGTGCCGCCCTGTCTGTTTACATGGGCGACTGCCGTGATGTTGTCCGACTGGATCAACACCGGTCTTCCTTGAAGCAGAGGTTCCGCCTGGCTTAGAGCATTGTAGATTGCTCTTAGTTCCAGAATGCTTATGTGAAGAGACTTTTTCAGGCTCGACCACACTCCCTGGAAATTTCTTCCCTGTGTGACTGCTCCCCAGCCTCTCAGGCTGGCATCCGTGGTCACCAGGATCCAATCCTGCATGCCGAATCTGCGGCCCTCCAATAGATGAGCCTCCTGCAACCACCACAGAAGGGATACCCTTGTCCTCGGCGACAGGGTTATCCGCAGGTGCATCTGAAGATGCGACCCTGACCATTTGTCCAACAGATCCCTTTGCATGGAATCTGCCGAAAGGGATTGCTTCGTAAGAAGCTACCATTTTTTCCCAGGACTCTTGTGCATTGATGTACAGACACCTTTCCTGGTTTTAGGAGGTTCCTGACCAGGTCAGATAACTCCTTGGCTTTTTCTTCGGGAAGAAAAACCTTTTTCTGAACTGTGTCCAGAATCATCCCCAGGAACAGCAGACGAGTTGTCGGCATTAATTGGGATTTTGGAATATTCAGAATCCATCCGTGCTGCTTTAGCACCTCTTGAGATAGTGCTAAACCCATCACTAGCTGTTCTCTGGACCTTGCCCTTATTAGGAGATCGTCCAAGTATGGGATAATTAATACGCCTTTTCTTCGAAGAAGAAATATTATCTCGGCCATTACCTTTGTAAAGACCCGAGGTGCCGTGGACAAACCAAACGGCAGCGTCTGAAACTGATAGTGACAGTTTTGTACAACGAACCTGAGGTACCCCTGGTGTGAGGGGTAATTGGAACGTGGAGATACGCATCCTTGATGTCCAAGGATACCATAAAGTCCCCTTCTTCCAGGTTCGCTATCACTGCTCTGAGTGACTCCATCTTGAACTTGAACTTCTTTATGTACAGGTTCAAGGACTTCAGATTTAGAATAGGCCTTACCGAGCCATCCGGCTTCGGTACCACAAAAAGAGTGGAATAATACCCCTTCCCTTGTTGTAGAAGAGGTACCTTGACTATCACCTGCTGAGAATACAGCTTGTGAATGGCTTCCAAAACCGTCTCCCTTTCTGAGGGGGACGTTGGTAAAGCAGACTTCAGGAAACGGCGAGGTGGCTCTGTCTCTAATTTCAACCTGTACCCCTGAGATATTATCTGCAGGATCCAGGGATTTACCTGCGAGTGAGCCCACTGCGCGCTGTAATTCTTGAGACGACCGCCTACCGCCCCCGAGTCCGCTTGCGAAGCCCCAGCGTCATGCTGAGGCTTTTGTAGAAGCCGGGGAGGGCTTCTGTTCCTGGGAAGGAGCTGCCTGTTGCTGTCTCTTCCCTCGTCCTCTGCCTCGTGGCAGATATGAATAGCCCTTTGCTCTCTTATTTTTAAAGGAACGAAAGGGCTGCGGTTGAAAGGTCGGTGCCTTTTTCTGTTGGGGAGTGACTTGAGGTAGAAAGGTGGATTTCCCGGCCGTAGCCACCAAATCCGATAGACCGACCCCAAATAACTCCTCTACGCGTCGCCAGTCCACTGTCGTGTCCATAAAGCTCTTCTGGCCGAAATGGACATAGCACTTACCCGTGATGCCAGTGTGCAGATATCTCTCTGTGCATCACGCATATAAAGAAATGCATCCTTTATTTGTTCTAACGACAGTAAAATATTGTCCCTGTCCAGGGTATCAATATTTTCGATCAGGGACTCTGACCAAACTACCCCAGCACTGCACATCCAGGCAGTCGCAATAGCTGGTCGTAGTATAACACCTGCATGTGTGTATATACCTTTTTGGATATTTTCCATCCTCCTATCTGATGGATCTTTAAGTGCGGCCGTCTCAGGAGAGGGTAACGCCACTTGTTTTGATAAGCGTGTTAGCGCTTTGTCCACCCTAGGAGGTGTTTCCCAGCGCTCCCTAACCTCTGGCGGGAAAGGGTATAAAGCCAATAACTTCTTTGAAATTAGCAGTTTTTTATCGGGGCACCCCACGCTTCATCACACACGTCATTTAATTCTTCTGATTCGGTAAAAACTACTGGTAGTTTTTTCACACCCCACATAATACCCTGTTTAGTGGTACCTGTAGTATCAGCTAAATGTAACATCTCCTTTATTGCCAAAATCATATAACGTGTGGCCCTACTGGAAAATACGGTTGATTCGTCACCTTCACCACCGGAATCAGTGCCTGTGTCTGGGTCTGTGTCGACCGACTGAGGCAAGGGGCGTTTTACAGCCCCTGACGGTGTTTGAGGCGCCTGGACAGGCACTAATTGAGTGTCCGGCCGCCTCATGTCGGCAAACGACTGCTTAAGCGAGTTGACGCTATCCCGTAATTCCACAAATAAAGGCATCCATTCTGGTGTCGACCCCCTAGGAGGTGACATCCTCATATTTGGCAATTGCTCCGCCTCCACACCAATAACGTCCTCATACATGTCGACACACACGTACCGACACACAGCAGACACACAGGGAATGCTCTATACGAAGACAGGACCCACCAGCCCTTTGGGGAGACAGAGGGAGAGTCTGCCAGCACACACCAAAAAGCGCTATATATGACAGGGATAGCCTTATGATTAAGTGCTCCCTTATAGCTGCTTTTATATTAATATATTGCCATTTATTTTGCCCCCCCTCTCTGTTATACCCTGTTTCTGTAGTGCAGTGCAGGGGAGAGACCTGGGAGCCTTCCTGACCAGCGGAGCTGTGACAGAAAATGGCGCCGTGTGCTGAGGAGATAGGCCCCGCCCCTTTTTCGGCGGGCTCGTCTCCCGCTATTTAGTACATTTAGGCAGGGGTAAATATCTCCATATAGCCTCTGGGGCTATATGTGAGGTATTTTTAGCCTTTTTAAAGGTTTTCATTTGCCTCCCAGGGCGCCCCCCCCCCAGCGCCCTGCACCCTCAGTGACTGCCGTGTGAAGTGTGCTGAGAGGAAAATGGCGCACAGCTGCAGTGCTGTGCGCTACCTTAAGAAGACTGCAGGAGTCTTCAGCCGCCGATTCTGGACCTCTTCTTGCTTCAGCATCTGTGAGGGGGCCGGCGGCGTGGCTCCGGTGACCATCCAGGCTGTACCTGTGATCGTCCCTCTGGAGCTTCATGTCCAGTAGCCAAGAAGCCAATCCATCCTGCACGCAGGTGAGTTCACTTCTTCTCCCCTCTGTCCCTCGTTGCAGTGATCCTGTTGCCAGCAGGAATCACTGTAAAATAAAAAACCTAAGCTAAACTCTCTAAGCAGCTCTTTATGAGAGCCACCTAGAATTGCACCCTTCTCGGCCGGGCACAAAAATCTAACTGGAGTCTGGAGGAGGGTCATAGGGGGAGGAGCCAGTACACACCACCTGACCTGTAAAAGCTTTACTTTTGTGCCCTGTCTCCTGCGGAGCCGCTATTCCCCATGGTCCTTTCAGGAACCCCAGCATCCACTTAGGACGATAGAGAAATTTAAATATAAATTGACAATGTATGTGCTAGTAATTGTCCAACATACACAGTAGTTCACATGTAGCACAACCCATTTTATCCTTAGTAGAATCTTTAGGATTTTTCCTTCATTAACATGTAATATAAACAGGCAAGAAATAAATATGGTGTAATCTTGACATTCAATTTTCACCATATACAAATGTGTCCTCATACATCCTTGCTGCAGTCACACCAAACTTCTCCTCTTGGCACGCCAGGTCGTGTTAGAATCTCCTAATGTCTTTTTTGCCTAAAATGCATATTATTTGAAATGCAATGCAACTACGATGCATGAGGAGACTGTTCAGATTAATTTGATATATGACATATGTATATCTGTGTACGACTTAAGGTGGGTACACACTAATAGATATATCTGCAGATCAATTGATCTGCAGATATATCTATGGACGGATCGAGCAGTGTGTTCAGCATACACACTGCTCGATCCGTCGGGGACTGACGTCATGAACTGGGCGGGCGTGTACACACGCCCGCCCAGTTCAGCTGTCAATCACCACCGGCCGCCGCAGCATGTGTACGGGCGGTCGGCTGACCGCCCCGTACACACACAGCGGCACGCCAATATATCGGTAGATATATTGGCCGTCGCGATACGTCTGTGAACGACGGAGTTCACAGATGTATCGGCCGTACACACTGGCCGACGGTCCCGCGATATATCGGCCGTTCAAGAGAACGGCCGATATATCGACCAGTGTGTACGTGCCTTAAGTCTCCACACAAAGTAATACAATGTAGTAGCCACAGCTTTTTTCCAATACAAGTTCTGCTCTGCTCCGTTTATAGTCTCATTCAAACACAATATGCAAGTGTAATATATCAAATTACTCAGCAGTGTCTCCTTGTGCGTCCTAGATGCATTTTCGCCAAAAAAAGATGCCCAACGATAGCAGAGCTGCACAGGACCTGGCGGCTCACTCATTCCAGGCATCTCACGTTGCACGGTGTATTGAGGATGGATGTATAAGGAATGATCTGTATGTGGATGTAAAACTGACATCTGGGCAAGAGAAAGTGACGAGCGGATTATTTCTCCTGCAAGAGGTCTGTTTCACATGCAGAAAGTTATGTGTAAATTATTTCTCGTGCCTAGAAGTGCATTTTACATCCAGTGTTAGGTTTACCCAGGTTCCATTCTTTCCACCTGGAGATTGTAATGTGACCACTGCAACATCTAGCTGGTACGGAGACTATCCACATTTTGTTTTTATGGTCTCTCTAATAAAGTTCTAGCATATTACACTATGAGCAACTTTTATTGCCGAGGGTGAAACACCGTTCCTATGCGATCATTACATTTCAATATAATAAAATATACTATATAAATATTTTATAATAAAATAAAATATAAATGTATATTTTATTATATTGAAATGTAATGATCCCATAGTGCATCTGCACCCCCTTTGTCTGTGTATACTACTTTATTCTCAGCAGCATAACACCTTTCATTACTGGATGGTGTGCAAGTTAGAGCCATTTCCCCTACCGTTCCTAAGATGTTTGGTACAGGGAACAAAGAAACCTTTATATGCCGTTTACCTCCAATACTCATGTAAGCATTCATGTGAGCATTTAGTTATTATTTCACTCACAAGATTGTCTCTTTGTCTTTGAAGTTGTGGGCTCATTAAGAAGACTCTTTATAACCTATAACTGACACATGTATAGTGAATATTGGATGTCACTATACCACCATACAGTATTTAATTCTTGTCTGTTTATACTGCATGTCAACAGAGGAAAAAGCTTAAAGATTCTACGGAGGATATAAAGATAATGCTACATGTGGATTTGTTATACTATATACTGGACAATTAGTGCATACTGTACATTGTCAATTTGTGTATAAACTTGTATGCCTAAAAGGGCCTTATCTGTCAAGAGTTTTTATATGTTGCTACCTGTGTTTGCAGGTATTCTGTGGATCTCAGCTTTTCTCCCACAGTTCAAAACTATACTGGAAGTTTAATAAACACTAGTGTGTGTATGTATGATACAGATTGTAATTATAAATGCAAACAGGAACTGATGTGCAGGATTAAATATTATTTGTACCACACTGTGTATTATGATTGACACTATATAAATGATAAATAATAGATCAGTTATTGATTTAATGCACACAATTTGTAGGACTATTCTTTTTCAGCAAACTAAGGTTCCACTACTATTGTGTAAAAACATTTTAGAAAGTAATCTTCTAATTTGTATTTCATTTGTATCCTGCAAGAGTAGCACAGAACACAGATCTAACTGTTGGCAAAATCTGCAATCTCATACCCCTTTTCCACTTAGAAGCATGGGTCGCAGCCGGGAGCCTGACACGTGTGCTACCAGGTTGCGGCCAGTGCTCAGCTCCCTTTCCCACTACACTCACCAACCCGGCATATTGCCGGGTTGGTGACGCTGCTGGTGACGCGGCAGGGGCGGCGCTGAGAGATCACATGATCTCCCAGCGCCACCCTTCTATACACTGTGAACGCGAGCCGTGTCGCATCGACACGGCTTCCGTTTACACTGCACAGCTTACCGGGTTGAACTCGTTCAACCCGGTAAGCTACCCCGGTAAGATTCCCGGATCACTTGATTCGGGTTTTTGCAGAGGGACCCTTTTCCAGTAGCAAAAAACACAGGTAAATGCGCACCCCCGAACATTTACCCGTGTTTTTTGAGCTAGTGGAAAAGGGGTATAACAGTATTGCAGTGACTACCATAAAACACCTGTGCAACTATATGCCTGATTCTCCAAAGATCAGTTACCCCTGTTCCAGCGCTAGCATCAGTCTTTTAACTGGCCAAACAAAAACAATGAAAGTAAACACATATTAAAAGCCAATTTTGTGCACTGTGCATAATACTCTACCTACTGTGTCTGAATGTTACTGGACCAGATGAACCATTTAATAAATGCAACACTTGCTTAATAATATACAATTATTTACCCGCAGCCAAAAGAACCATACACCCATGTTCCGGATACCAGCCATTGAAGTAAATACAAAGTACATGATGATGACTGTAATCAGGATATAATCAAGAGGGAAAACCTGGAAAGAAATAGAATAAAGCAAATTGAGCAACAAGTATAATATGAGGGGAATTCAATTACCGTGGTAATTTATAGCGGCTAAATGATCCCCATGGGCTATCCAATTAGCTTTGGAAGCTGGCAGTCAGATTTTTTTTTGCCTGCCCCAGGCAGGAGATAAAAATCCCAATAAAAACCCAGTTATTGTGATTCGGACAAAAAAAAAAAAAAGCAATATTGACCATCAGGCAAAAATCATGGTAAAGCCCATTTATTTCGCCCCAATATTTATCGGGGCTAATTGAATATCCCCCTATGAACATGGTCATTACACACAACTACAAATATTTAATTTTCTTAACTTTTCAGAAATTTTCTTTGGAAAAAAAAAAATAGGATTTTGGTTATCTACCGGTAAATTCTTTTCTCGTAGTCCGTAGAGGATGCTGGGGTCCATGTTAGTACCATGGGGTATAGACGGGTACACCAGGAGCCATTGGCAATTTATGAGTTTGAGAGTGTGGGCTGGCTCCTCCCTCTATGCCCCTCCTACCACACTCCGTCTAGAAACTGTGACCGAGGAGACAGACATCTTCGAGAAAGAAGGATTATACACAGATAGTGGTGAGATTCGTACCAGCTCACACATACAAGGCACGTCAAGCCAACGAAGCTGAAACATTACTTATCAAGTAACAATGCAGTACTCAACTAAAATGAAGTTGTACTGAACCAAATAACGTTTGCAGGAAAACAAAGCACTAAGCTAGCACCCAGCATCCTCTACAGACTACGAGAAAAGGATTTACTAGTAGGTAACCAAAATCCTATTTTCTCTTATGTCCTAGAGCAGAGGTTCTCAAACTCGGTCCTTGGGGGCCCACACAGTGCATGTTTTGCAGGTCTCCTCATAGAATCGCAAGTGAAATAATTAGCTCCACCTGTGGACCTTTTAAAATGTGTCAGTGAGTAATTAATACACCTGTGCACCTGCTGGGTTACCTGCAAAACATGCACTGTGTGGGCTTCCGAGGACCGAGTTTGAGAACCTCTGTCCTAGAGGATGCTGGGGTCCACATTAGTACCATGGGGATGTACCAAAGCTCCCAGAAAAGGGAGGGAGAGCGCGGAGGCTCCTGCAGAACTGATTGACTGAACTTCAGATCACCAGAGGCCAAAGAATCGAACTTGTAAAACTTTGCAAACGTGTTCGACCTAGACCAAGTTGCAGCTCGGCAAAGCTGCACTGCCGAGACACCCTAGGTAGCCGCCCAGGAAGACCCTACCTTACGAGTAGAGTGGGCCTTAACAGATTTTGGACAAGGCAGTCCTGCCGTAGAATAAGCGTGCTGGATAGTGAACCTAATCCAGCGAGAAATAGTCTGCTTAGAAGCAGGACACCCAATTTTCTTGGGATCATATAGGACAAACAGAGTCCGACTTTCTGTGACGAGAAGTTCTCTTCACATATATCTTCAGAGCCCTTACAACATCCAAGGACTTTGATGTGATTTGAGGAGTCAGTAGCCACTGGCACCACAATAGGTTGGTTGATAGGAAATGCCGACACAACCATCGGAAGAAACTGCTGACGTGTCCGGAGATCAGCTCTATCTTTGTGGAAGATCAAGTACGGGCTTTTAAAGGATAAAGCCCCCAGCTCGGACATGCGTCTAGCAGAAACTAAGGCCAACAACGTGATTGCCTTCCATGTAAGAAATTTAACCTCAACCTCCTGTAGAGGGCAGTCAATTGTTTCTGAAAGAAAATGGACAGGTCCGAAATCTGAACCTTCACAGATCCTAACCTAAGGCCCATATCCATAGCCTGCTTGCAGGATGACGGAAAACGTCTGAGTTGAAACTCCACCGTAGGAAACTTCTTGGATTCACACCAAGAGACATATTTCTTCCAAATACGATGGTAATGTTTAGACGTTACCCTTTTCATAGCCTGTATCAGGGTAGGAATGATCGGAATGCCCTTCCAAGCAAGTATCAGGCGCTCAACTTCCATGCCATCAAACGTAGCCGCGGTAAGTCTTCATAGGCGAACGGCCCCTGTTGCAGCAGGTCCTCCCGAAGAGGAAGAGGCCTCGGATCTTCTTGCAGTAGATTCAGAAGGTCCGGGTACCAAGCCCTCCTTGGCCAGTCTGGGGCAATGAGGATCGCTTGAACCCTTGTTCTCCTTATGAACTTTTAGGATTCTTGAGATGATTGGCAGTGGTGGAAACACGTACACTGACTGGAAAACCCACGGAGACACCAGGGCGTCCACTGCCACAGCCTGTGGGTCTCTCAACCTGGAACAATAACGCTGAAGCTTCTTGCTGAGGTGAGAGGCCATCATATCTATTTGGGGTAATCCCCAAAGGTCTGTTATTTTCTTGAACACCTCCGGATGGAGACCCCACTCCACTGGATGGAGATCAGGTCTGCTGAGGAAGTCTGCTTCCCAGTTGTCTACTCCCGGAATGAAGATGGCTGACAGCGCCAACGCGTGTTTGTCTGTCCAGAGGAGTATTCTGGTCACCTCTGACATTGCCGCTCTGCTCTTCGTTCCACCTTGTCGGTTTATGTAAGCTACTGTTGTTACGTTGTCCGACTGCACTTAAATGACCCAATTTCTTAGAAGAGGGGCCGCCTGAAGACGGCTCTTAGTTCCAGGATGTTGATGGGCAGGCTGGCTTCCTGGCTTGACCACCGTCCTTGGAAGGTTACTCCTTGAAAGACTGCTCCCCAGCCCAGAAGGCTCGCGTCCGTGGTTAGAAGGACCCAGTCCTGAATCCCGAACCTGCGGCCCTCCAGAAGGTGAGGCAATTGGAGCCACCAGAGGAGTGAAATCCTGGTCCTTGGCGACAGACAAATTCTCTGGTGCATGTGGAGATGAGATCCTGACCACTTGTCCAGGAGATCCAGTTGGAAGGTCCGAGCGTGGAACCTCCCGTACTGGAGAGCCTCGTAAGAGGCCACCATCTTTCCCAATAGGCGAATGCATTGATGAACTGACACCTGGGCTGGATTCAGGACACCCTGGACCATAGCTTGTATAACCAATGCCTTTTCCTGCAGAAGAAACACCCTTTTGCACTTCCGTATCCAGGATCATTCCCAGAAAAGACAACCTCTGGGTTGGTCCCAAATGTGACTTTGGGAGGTTCAGAATCCAAACATGATTCCTGAGGAGGCGTGTTGTGAGAACAATGGACTGCAGCAGCTTCTCCGCGGACGATGCAGAGCCTCGTAAGAGGCCACCATCTTCCCCAGAAGGCGGTGGAAGAAACACCCTCTGAACCTCCGTGTCGAGGATCGTTCCCAGAAAGTACAACCTCCTGGTTGGTTTCAAATGTGATTTTGGGATATTCAGGATCCAACCATGTGTCTTGAGAAGCTGGGTCGTAAGAGCTATTGACTGAAACAGCTTCTCCTTGGACGATGCCTTTATCAGCAGATCGTCCAGATATGGAATGATGTTCACACCCTTTTTGCGGAGGAGAACAATCATTTCTGCCATCACCTTGGTAAACACCCTTGGTGCCGTGGAGAGGCCGAATGGCAGGTCCTGGAACTGGAAATGACAGTGCAGCAATGCGAAACGGAGATAAGCCTCATGCGGCAGCCAGATCAGAATGTGGAGGTACGCATCCTTGATGTCCAGTAATACCAGGAATTCCCCCTCTTCCAGACCTGATATCACCACCCTGAGAGACTCCATTTTGAACTCCTTTAGAAAGGGGTTCAATGATTTTAGGTTCAAAATGGGCCTGTCCGAACTATCCGGTTTCGGTACCACGAAAAGGTTCGAATAGTAACCTGACAATTTTGGAGCGGTTTTTGGCGAAAGTCAGTTAAGTGGTTAATAATGAACAAACCTGGATAACAAACTTGGCTAACATTTGCTGTTCTAATCTGCAGCAGCTGCACATCTTCCAAAGCAGACTTGTAACTGATTGCCAACTTTATTTGGACAGACTATGGGGGGTATTCCATTAGGTCCGTTTTTTTTCGCCAAGGTGAAAAACAACAACACATTTTTTGCTATTTTTTTAGGGCAAATGGGGATTCGCTCTATTCCACAGGTTCTCAAACTCGGTCCTCAGGACCCCACACAGTGCATGTTTTGAAGGTAACCCAACAGGTGCACAGGTGTATTCATTTCTCACTGACACATTTTAAAAGGTCCACAGGTGGAGCTAATCACACTTGCGATTCTGTGAGGAGACCTGCAAAACGTGCACTGTGTGGGGTCCTGAGGACCGAGTTTGAGAACCTGTGCTCTATTCAATACCAGGGATGTTTTTCCGCCAAGGCGAAAAATACAGCAGGAACGAAAAACATTTGGATCGCAGAATCCACGTGTTTTCTCACCTGCGCCGGGGAAAACGCAGGACATTTTCGCCAATGCCTTTTGACTTAAAAAAAAGGTGAAAAAGGCATTGGCGAAAATACCTTAAAAACAGGCAAAATGGCCCACAATTGAATACGCAGGGGGGCAAATTCAATAGCTCCAAAATGATCAGAGCTAATTGAACACCCCCTTAAGGCAGACTACCAAGGCATTTGTAACTGGTCTGTGGCACGTTCTGGACATACTCCTACATTTACATCTACTACCCACTAGGGAAGCCAGTGATTACAGCACTACAGATTAAAAAATCTTCATCTCTCCATTGCTTCCTCACAGGTTATTTCTCTTCACTGGGACTGTTTTAGGCTTATGCAGTTACTCAAACTTCCAGTTCCAGCTACTCCAATTCCAATTAAACGTATATATATATTCATTACTATACTGTATCACTATCCGTTACTCAGATGGGCTAAGGGTCTTTAAATTTCTTCATTTATCAAGGTTATTGTCTTTTTCACAATTTTCTTTTTTTTTTTAGATTTCAATAAACACTGGAGCTTATGTTATAGCCTCCAAAATGCAGACTCAGGCACATATTTTTAAAGCATGTATAAAGCAAAAGCAACCTTCTTGCCTTTGGTGTCCTGGTGTGATGTATCTTTTTGCCTTTTATGCAATGCAGTTTTCACCTAGGTCTTCTACAGTAGGGATAGGCAAAAAGAGGCACTCCCACTGCTATGGAACTACATATCCTAGCATGCCCTGCTAGTGTTAGTTTTAGAGTGGCCATAACAGCAAAAATAAGTTATGGCAAAACTTACCTTCATTAACTCTTTTTCTTTGAGGTCCATGGGATACACAGGGTTAACACTGGGGTAAGGATGGTGGAGACCAGGATCGAACACCGAACGGCTAAGCTTGTGAGCTTCTCAGGATGCACTGGGCTTCTCTCCCCTTATACCCCACTCCCATGCACAGGCACTTTAGTTTTAGTTAACAAGCCCAGAGCAAGAGCAGGAGCAAAGGAAGGATGGTACACACAGAAAACTCTCACATAGAGGAGAAGGGAACCAGTGATCGTGAAAGTAACCCATTGAAGCTAGGTGCTTCAGGGTGGGCACCATGTGGATCCCATGGACCTAGAAAGGGGAAAAAAAAGTTAAGAAAGGTAAGTTTTACCATAACTTTCTTTTCTTCAGGGTCCATGGTCTCCACGGGCTTAACACAGGGGATGTCCCCAAGCAGTTGTAATAGGGAGGGAACGCTCTTAAGCTGAAAGAATGACATTGCAGCCAAAGGTTGCATCCTGAGAGGCAAACGTATCAAAGGAATATAACCTAAGAAATGTGTGAGCAGAAGACCATGTAGCAGCCTTGCATAGTTAGTCCACAAAGGACCCACAGAGCGAGTAGAGTGAGCAGAAACTGTACTTGGAATATAAAGATCAGCCTGCGTATAAGCCTGTGAGATGGTCATGCGGAGCCAAAATTTGCCTAATGGATGGACAGCCAGCCCCGTTTGTGAAATCCATAAAGGATGAATAATGAATCCGTTTTTGAAACGGAACTATGGCCTAATTCAGTTTGAGTTGTAGTTTTGAGAAAAATCACAAAACTACAACTCGCTTCTCTAACATGTGGTGGGCCGCCCTGCACAAGGCCGCCCCGCATGCCGGGGTCCTGCCCCCCCTCCTGCTATCATGCAAGCGCATCGCTGCTCACATGATTAAGGTAGCTCCCTGCCTATGCAGCTATCTTTTGGGTGGCCCCCAAACTGTCCCGACACACGTCCCTTAAAAATGGAGCACCAACGTCCCATTCCTGCCCCCTCCAGGTCTTCACCTGCAATCACAATTTAAGATCTTACACTTGCGCGCACATACGCAGAAATACTTGAACAATTGCCAAGTAACGATTTCAACACCTTTGCGTGCCTTACTGAATTAGGCCCCTAGTACGGTCCATGTAGATTCTGAGCACGGACCACATCCAATGAGGCTTCCTCCTTTGAAAGGCCAGGTTCATGGAAGGCCGGTACCACAAAAGGTTCGTTGATATGGAATCTGGACACCACCTTGGGTAGGTAGCCCTGTTTAGTACGAAGGACCACCAGGTCCTGGTGAAATACCAAGCAGGGGGAGTGACAGGAGAGTACTCCCAAGTCAGAGACTCTTCGGGCTGAAGCAATGGCCACGAGATAGAGGGTCTTTGCGGTCAACCACGAGGTCTACCGTCTACAGTGGTTTAAATGGAGGTTTTTGTAGGGCCTGACAAAACCAATGACAAATCCAGAGGAGCCACTGGTGGGACAAACAGAGGATTGATCGAGAGTACCCCCTGGAAGAAAGTATGAACATCTGGTAAGGCAGCAAGTTTCTTCTAAAGCCAGACTGACAAGGCCAAGACTTGTACCGTCCGGGAAGTGAGGCGAAGACCAATGGCAGGGCCTGCCTGTAAGAAGGCCAGAAGCCTAGGGATCTGAAGAACCTTTGTATCACAGTGATGATGGGAATATCACTGAAAGGAGTGCCAGATATGGTAATAAATGCGAGCTGATGCTGCATTGCAAGCTTGAAATACCACACGGTTTGAATTACTGCACCAGAAAATCCCTTTTGATTTAGGATGGATGTCTCAAGTCAAGTCATCTAAAATACAATAGCAATTAACCCTCATAATTTCCAGTCTCCTTATTGCATTCAGGGTAAATCCAGGGTATGGTGACCAGATGTGAGGGTGTATTTAAAATATTAGATATCAATGTGCATAACCTAAACCAGGTTAATATATCGGTATTCCGATATATTAACCTGGTTAATAATTATTCCGATATATTAACCTGGTAAATAATACATCCTCACATCTGGTCACCATACCCTGGATTTACCCTGAATGCAACAAGGAGACCATGAGGGTTCATTGTAATTGTATTTTATTTGTCAACATGTTGGTCTAGGATACACCAAGTGAATTAGTCACTTTTATTTATACAGGTTGAGTATCCCATATCCAAATATTCCGAAATACGGAATATTTTCATATTCCGAAATACGGAATTTTTTGAGTGAGACTGAGATAGTGAAACCTTTGTTTTTTGATGGCTCAATTTACACAAACTTTGTTTAATACTAAAAGTTATTGAACATAATGTATTAAATGACCTTCAGGCTGTGTGTATAAGGTGTATATGAAACATAAATGAATTGTATGTATGTACACACACTTTGTTTAATGCAAGAAGTTATTAAAAATATTGACTAAAATCACCTTCAGGCTGTGTGAATAGGGTGTATATGAAACATAAATGCATTCTGTGCTTAGACTTGGGTCCCATCACCATGATATCTCATTATGGTATGCAATTATTCCAAAATCCGGAAAAATCCGATATCCAAAATACTTCTGGTCCCAAGCATTTTGGATAAGGGATACTCAACCTGTACTAATAAAATATATCATGTTTAAAATAATCTATACAATTCAGTCTTTATCTGTTAATTCTAAGAGTGCATCCACAAAAGAGTCTTCTTCTTTCTTCGTTGTTTTGTCCAGCATAATTCTGACTCAGGGTGCACCACCAACAAAACGTCAATAAGGATTGATTTCCTGACAAATCGTTTATTTTTGGTTTCTTTATCATTATTATTGGTATTGTTATTGATATTCATAATATATTATGATCGGTGCAGTATCCGCCACACTTTCTACCTTGTGGTTGTGTCTGCATCTGTTTACCAGAAGTTGAAAAATGGCTGGATGTAGAGAATACACTCTGGGGTGTACAAACTGGCAACTGAAAAAGTCTGCTTCCCAGTTGAGGACTCCCGGAATGAATATTGCAGAGATGGCCGGAAGATAGAGCTCTGCCAAGGTGAGAATCCAAGCTACTCCCTGCATAACTGCTGCACTGCAAGTTGATACAAAGATCTATTTCTGTCAGAAACCAGCGGCACTGAAAGGAGTGACTGCCCGTGACCATTCCCCACCCCCAGAGGCTGGCACCCATGGTGAGAAGAGTCCAGTTTTCAACCCAAAATGGTTGCCCTGTGTCTAGGTTGGATTCGTGCAGACACCATGAGAGGGACGTCCGGACCTCTTGAGGCAGAGTCATGGTCTGAGATTTGATCTGCTTGGGTAGACCATTCCATCTGGAAAGTATCAGGCATTGTAGAGGCCTGGAATGAAATTGGCTGTATTCCACCATGTCGAAGGTAGATACCATGGAAGCTAGGGTCTGAATGGCCTTGCCCTGTGGATGAAAAGGACCAAAGGATGAAGTCCAAGGCCACGCTGAGGAAGCTGAAGGTAGGCAAGCTGTCTTAGAGGTTGCCAGGTTATTGACAATCTTGTCTAGTTCCGGTCCAAATATAAATTTGCCCGTGTATAGAAGGGCTTCCAGGGCTTGCTTGGCATCAGAATCCACTTTCCATGAGCTTAGCCACATTATGTGGCAACAGAAATAACCGAAGCTTTGGAGGATAACAGAAAAGTATCCAAAGACGCTTCACCAATGTAATATGCCACATCTCTGATGTTGGCAATAAGGGACACATGTTCAGTTGTAGGATCGGAGGAGTTCAAGGGTGTCAGCCCAATTTTCCATGGCTTTAGCCACCCAGGCTGTAGCAGTAGCCGGTCTGGCTGTGGCTCCTATAAGGGAGTATAAAGATTTAAGACATGTATCCAATTGCCTATCCGGAAGGTCCTTAAGGAAAGATGCCATGGGGATTGGAGGAATGGAACTTTTAATTAAACGTGTCACATGTGCATCCACAGTGGGTGGATTTTCCAATTTTTCACAGTCAGCTATGGGTAGCTGATAAAAGGAGCTCAGCCTTTTTGGAACCATAAACTTTTTAGTAGGAGTCTTCCAGGCCTCATTCCTGGCCCCTGAGAAGTGATCAGAGTGTAGAAACTCAGCAATTACTACCTTCTGTTGTTTGCACAGAGGATCTTTAGATTTGGGGTCTGGTTCAGATTCTTCAAGTTGAACTGAGAATTTTACTGACCCGACTAAAGTCGCAACATTTATTTTGGACTGTACCTCCTCGTCTCCTGAAGGGGAGTCTGCCAGATCTGCTGCATGAGAAGATTCTTCAGAATCAGAGAGTGGCACAGACTCTAAGGATGGCACAATGCACTTAGTGGCAGTAGGTGTAGGCATTGTGACCTGGTCTTGCAATATGTTCTGAAATGAAGTTGCCAGACTCTGTATACAGTTAGTGAATGAGTCCAACCAGGGAGGAGGGACGGGGTGCGGCTGCTAAACAGGCTGCAATGTCTGTGGGAGACCCATAAGGGGAGCCACGGGTGGAGTAGCAATATGGTCAGCTATTTTAGCCAGCAAGTTAAAGAAGGATGCCCATTGATGCTCTTGTACTTGAGCTGGAGGAGCTCATGTCCCCGGAGGTACAAAATAAGCAGTGCACTGACCATCCTGTAATAAATCCTGAGTCAAAAACCCCTGTGTTACAGGTTCTACATCCTACCATAGTAGGAGCCTTGTTCTGTTTTGCCTTGCCTTTGTTAGACATAACTGCAAGGGAGTTTACACACAAAATATGGTAATGTGCAGAGTGTAAGTGAAATGGTACATAACAATGAGCCTGCACAAACACAATTGTCTGTAATGTGTGGCAGATGAAACCCTATACACACCAGTATCAAGGGTCACTTTGCACAAAAAAACAAACCCAGGGAAAGTAATAAAATTTACAGAGAGAGTGAAAGATTACAGAAACACTAGCATACAGTAAGTCACATACAATGAAGAAAATCAATTTAACTGCAATGGGCACTAATATCAACTACACAGCTATCTGGATAGTGCTGGCATGGCAGGATGCAGCGCTGTATACAACCTGACTAAAAGGAGAGGTATACAGGGAGACTCAGCTCAGCATTACTGGAGACCTGCAGAACTCTGTATTGGCTGCCCAGCATTTCAGAGAGGAGGGAGGTTGAGGAAGTAGCAGCCCGAGGAGGAAAGACCTCAGTGGAACGGCACCCTTGGCTGGGGGAGGGACTGCTGAGAAAGCACTGACCTCCACCACCAGTTCTCCTGGAATGTAAGGAGTCCCTAGTGCCAGTCTACATAATGCCCTGGTGGTATAGTGTGACTGCGCCACTTAATGGCTGCGACCCATGCCAATGCCGCCTGTCCACCTCCCGGGACCGGCAGTATAGGACTGCAAGACGTCTGGTGCAGTCCCTTGTGGGCACCTCCTGTGCCTCTGCTAGCGAAGGTAGCCAGGGGTCCTGCCGAAATCACTGACCCACTTGTGGTGTCGTGGCTTCGGTGAGGGTGTAGGAGCGTCCTCTGAACTGCCAAGCGCTGAATGCTCAATAAAAAGTTAAAAGTGAAATTTCAAGCTTAAGCTGCCACTGTTCTAATAGTGATAATAGACACAGAGACTCCTGGCATTAAGCAAAAATAGGATTTTAATTACCTACCGGTAAATCCTTTTCTCGTAGTCCGTAGAGCAGTGTTTCCCATCCTCGGTACTCAAGGCACACTAGCAGTCCTGATTTTAGTGATATCCAGGCTTGAACACAGGTGACTTAATTAGTACCTCAGTTATTTTGATTTAACCATCTGTGCTGAAGCCGAGATATCACTAAAACCTGCACTGTTGGTGTGCCTTGAGGACCGCAGTTGGGAATGCCTGCCGTAGAGGATACTGGAGTCCACATTAGTACCATGGGGTATAGTCGGGTCCACTAGGAGCCATGGGCACTTTAAGAAAGATAGTGTGGGCTGGCTCCTCCCTCTATGCCCCTCCTACCAGACTCAGTTTAGGAAACTGTGCCCCAGGAAACGGACATACTTTGAGAGAAGGATATAAAAGGATAGTGGCGAGTTTCCGAACCAGCACACACAAACTAGAGGAAAGCCAAGCTAACCAAACATAAAACCAGGAACAGCAACCGCTGAACCAACAATACTAAACCAAGTAACAGTGCAGGAAGAAACTAAGCACTGGGCGGGCGCCCAGTATCCTCTACGGACTACGAGAAAAGGATTTACTGGTAGGTAATTAAATACCTATTGCCTCTTATGTCCTAGAGGATACTGGGGTCCACATTAGTACCATGGGGATGTACCAAAGCTCCCAAACCGGATGGGAGAGTACTGCGGTTCCTGCAGAACAGACTGGCCAAAGTGAAGGTCATCAGAGGCCAAAGTATCGAACTTGTAGAACTTAGCAAACATGTTCGAACTTGACCAAGTAGCCGCTCGGCAGAGCTGTAAAGACGAGACACCCCGGGCAGCCGCCCAGGAAGAACCCACCGACCTAGTAGAGTGGGCCTGTACAGATTTTGGACACTGCAAACCTGCCGTGGAATAAGCATGCTGGATAGTAAGCCTGATCCAGCGTGCAATAGTCTGCTTTGAAGCAAGACACCCAATTTTATTGAACAAACAGCGAGTCAGATTTTCTGTGACGTGTTGTCCGCTTCACATAGATCTTCAAAGCCCTCACAACATCCAAGGACTTTGAAGTAGCAGAGGTGTCGGTAACCACCGGAACCACAATAGGTTGGTTGATATGAAACGCAGACACCACCTTAGGAAGAAATTGCTGACGAGTTCTGAGTTCAGCCCTAGCTTCATGAAAAATCAAATAGGGTTTTTTGTGAGACAACGCCCCCAGCTCCGACACACGCCTCACAGAAGCCAATGAAGATTGCGGACAATGCCACAGCGTGTCTTTCTACCCAGAGGAGAATCCCTGTTACCTCTGCCATTGCTGCCCCGCTCTTCACTACGCCTTGTCGGTTTATGTACGTTACTGCCGTCACATTGTCCGACTGAACCTGAATGGCTTGATCTTGAAGATGCAATGCCTGTAGAAGGGCATTGTATATGGCCCTTAGTTCCAGAATGTTGACTGGAAGAATGGCTTCCTGACTTGACCATTTTCCTTGGAACTGTTCCCCTTGGGTGACTGCTCCCCAAACTCTGAGGCTTGTGTCTGTGGTTAGCAGAACCCAATTTTGAATCCCGAACCATCGGCCCTCGGTCAGATGAGAGGTTTGAAGCCACCACAGAAGAGAAATCCTGGCCTTTGGTGACAGACGGATCCTCTGGTGCATGTGAAGATGCGATCCGGACCATTTGCCCAACAGATCCAGCTGTAAGGGCTTTGCGTGACACCTTCCATACTGCAGCACCTTGTAAGCGGCTACCATGTTTCCCAGAAAGCGAATGCATAGATGCACCGAAGTCCAGGTTTGTCTTAGAACATCACGCACCATCGTCTGGATCACCAATGCCTTTTCCAATGGAAGGAATACCTTCTGCACTTCCGTATCCAATATCATCCCCAGGAACGGAAGCCTCTGTGCTGGTTCCAGATGAGATTTTGGTAGGTTCAAAATCAACCCGTGATCCTAGAGAAGCCGGGATGAGAGGGCAATGTTGACAAACAACCTCTCCCTGGATGGTGCCTTTATCGGCAGATCGTCCAGGCATGGTATTATGTTCACTCCCTGTTTGCGGAGGAGAAACATCATTTCGGCCATTACCTTGGTGAACACCCTCGGTGCCGTAGAGAGGCCAAATGGCAGGGCCTGGAACTGGTAGTGACAGTCCTGTAATGCAAACCTTAGATAAGCCTGATAAGGCGGCCAGATCGGAATATGAAGGTACACATCCTTGATATCCAGAGACACCAAGAAATCCCCCTCCTCTAGACCCGAGATCAGAGACTCCATCTTGAACTTGAACACCCGTAAGTACGGGTTCAACGACTTGAGGTTTAAAATGGGCCTTACCGTACCGTCCTGTTTCAGAACTACAAACAGGTTGGAATAATAACCCTGTTTCTCTGACGTCCTAGTGGATGCTGGGGACTCCGTAAGGACCATGGGGAATAGACGGCTCCGCAGGAGACTGGGCACATCTAAGAAAGATTTAGGACTATCTGGTGTGCACTGGCTCCTCCCCCTATGACCCTCCTCCAAGCCTCAGTTAGATTTCTGTGCCCGGCTGAGCTGGATGCACACTAGGGGTTCTCCTGAGCTCCTAGAAGAAAGTATAGTTTAGGTTTTTTATTTTCAGTGAGACCTGCTGGCAACAGGCTCACTGCAACGAGGGACTAAGGGGAGAAGAAGCGAACCTACCTAAGTGGTGGTAGCTTGGGCTTCTTAGGCTACTGGACACCATTAGCTCCAGAGGGATCGAACACAGGACCCGACCTCGTCGTCCGTTCCCGGAGCCGCGCCGCCGTCCCCCTTACAGAGCCAGAAACAAGAAGGTGGTCCGGAAAATCGGCGGCTGAAGACTTCTGTCTTCTCCAAGGTAGCGCACAGCACTGCAGCTGTGCGCCATTGCTCCTCATGCACACCACACACTGCGGTCACTGATGGGTGCAGGGCGCTGGGGGGGGGGGGGGGGGCACCCTGAGCAGCAATAATAACACCTTGGCTGGCAAAACTAACACCATATATAGCCCCAGAGGCTATATAGGTGTATATTAACCCTTGCCAGAAACGATAAAATAGCGGGAGAAAGCCCACCGAAAAAGGGGCGGATCCAACTCCCTCAGCACACCGGCGCCATTATTCCCTCACAGCTTCGCTGGAAGGAAGCTCCCTGGCTCTCCCCTGCAGTCCTGCACTACAGAAAGGGTAAAAAAGAGAGGGGGGGCACAATTTAGGCGCAGTATATATATATTATAGGCAGCTATAGGGGAAAACACTCTGTATAGTGATATCCCTGTGTTATATAGCGCCCTGGTGTGTGCTGGCATACTCTCCCTCTGTCTCCCCAAAGGGCTTTGTGGGGTCCTGTCCTCTGTAAGAGCATTCCCTGTGTGTCGGTACTGCTGTGTCGACATGTATGATGAGGATAATGATGTGGAGGCGGAGCAAATGCCTGTGAATGTGATGTCACCCCCTGCGGGGTCGACACCAGTGTGGATGGACTTATGGAAGGAATTACGTGACAGTGTCAGCTCCTTACATAAAAGGTTTGACGACATAGGACAGCCGGCTACTCAGCTTGTGCCTGTCCAAGCGTCTCAAATGTCACCAGGGGCTATAAAACGCCCGCTACCTCAGATGACAGATACAGATGTCGACACGGATACCGACTCCAGTGTCGACGATGATGAGACGAGTGTACCCTCCAACAGATCCACCCGTTATATGATTGAGGCTATGAAAAATGTTTTACACATTTCTGATGATACCCCAGGTACCACAAAAAAGGGTATTATGTTTGGTGAGAGAAAACTACCAGTAGTTTTTCCTGCATCTGACGAATTAAATGAGGTGTGTGAGGAAGCGTGGACTTCCCCAGATAAGAAATTGATCATTTCTAAACGGTTAATGGCTGCGTACCCTTTCCCGCCAGAGGATAGGTCACGCTGGGAAACACCCCCTAGGGTAGATAAAGCATTGACACGCTTATCAAAGAAGGTGACACTACCGTCTCCGGATACGGCCGCCCTAAAAGAACCTGCTGATAGAAAGCTGGAAAGTACCCTAAAAGCTATATACACACACACTGGCATTATATTGAGACCCGCTATTGCATCAGCTTGGATGTGCAGTGCTGCTGCTGCGTGGTCAGACTCCCTGTCGGAAAACATTGATACCATGGATAGGGACAATATTTTGCTAACGATTGACCATATAAAAGACGCGGTCTTATACATGCGTGATGCACAGAGGGATATTTGCCGGCTGGCATCAAAAATAAGCGCTATGTCCATTGCCGCCAGACGGGGGTTATGGACTAGGCAATGGTCAGGTGATGCTGACTCCAAGCGGCACATGGAAGTTTTACCCTATAAAGGGGTGGAACTTTTTGGGGAAGGTCTTTCAGACCTCGTTTCCACAGCTACTGCTGGGAAATCGACTTTTTTGCCACAGGCTACCCCACAGCAAAAGAAAGCACCGTATTATCAGGTACAGTCCTTTCGGCCCCAGAAAAATAAGCGGCCTAGAGGCTCATCCTTTCTGCCGAGGGGCAGAGGAAGGGGGAAAAAGCTGCAGCACACAGCTAGTTCCCAGGAGCAGAAGTCCTCCCCTGCGTCCGGTAAGTCTACAGCATGACGCTGGGGCTGCTCAGGCGGAATCGGGAACGGTGGGGGCACGTCTCAGGTTTTTCAGCGCACAGTGGGCTCTCTCACAAGTGGATCCCTGGGTCCTTCAAGTAGTATCTCAGGGGTACAGGCTGGAATTCGAGACGTCTCCCCCCCGCCGTTTCCTAAAATCTGCCTTGCCGGCAACTCCCTCTGCCAGGGAGGCAGTGTTGGTGGCTATTCAAAAACTGTATTCACAGAAAGTGATCGTCAAGGTACCCCTCCTTCAGCAAGGAAAGGGTTACTACTCCACAATGTTTGTGGTACCGAAACCGGACGGTTCGGTGAGACCCATCTTAAATTTAAAAACCTTGAACACATATCAAAAGGTTCAAGTTCAAGATGGAATCGCTCTGGGCGGTTATTGCGAGCCTGGAGGAGGGGGATTACATGGTATCCCTGGACATCAAGGATGCGTACCTGCATGTCCCCATTTACCCTCCGCACCAGGAGTACCTCAGATTTGTGGTACAGGACTGTCACTATCAGTTCCAGACGCTGCCGTTAGGGTTATCCACGGCACCGAGGGTCTTTACCAAGGTAATGGCCGAAATGATGATACTCCTTCGCAAGAAGGGAGTTTTAATTATCCCGTACTTGGACGATCTCCTGATAAAGGCGAGGTCCAAAGAACAGTTGATAGTGGGGGTGGCACTTTCTCAGGAAGTGCTACAACAGCACGGCTGGATTCTAAACATTCCAAAGTCACAGCTGGTCCCGACGACACGTCTTCTGTTCCTGGGAATGATTCTGGACACAGACCAGAAAAGAGTGTTTCTTCCACTGGAAAAAGCCGAGGAATTGTCATCTCTGGTCAGAGACATCCTAAAACCAGGAAAAGTGTCGGTACATCAATGCACACGAGTCCTGGGAAAAATGGTAGCTTCGTACGAAGCAATTCCATTCGGAAGGTTCCACGCAAGGACGTTCCAGTGGGACCTGTTGGACAAATGGTCCGGGTCCCATCTCCAGATGCAACAGCGGATAACCCAATCGGCCAGAACCAGGGTGTCGCTGCTGTGGTGGCTGCAGAGGGCTCATCTACTAGAGGGCCGCAGATTCGGAATACAGGACTGGGTCCTGGTGACCACGGATGCCAGCCTTCGGGGCTGGGGGGCAGTCACAAAGGGAAGAAATTTCCAAGGACTGTGGTCAAATCAGGAGATTTCTCTTCACATAAATATCCTGGAGCTAAGGGCCATTTACAATGCCCTAAGCCAGGCAAGACCCCTGCTTCAAAACCAGCCGGTACTGATCCAGTCAGACAACATCACGGCGGTCGCCCATGTAAACAGACAGGGCGGCACGAGAAGCAGGATGGCGATGGCAGAAGCCACAAGGATTCTCAGATGGGCAGAGAATCATGTGTTAGCACTGACGGCAGTGTTCATTCCGGGAGTGGACAACTGGGAAGCAGACTTCCTCAGCAGGCACGACCTCCACCCGGGAGAATGGGGACTTCATCCAGAAGTCTTCCAAATGCTGGTCAATCGGTGGGAAAAACCACAGGTAGACATGATGGCGTCCCGCCTCAACAAGAAGTTGAAAAGATATTGCGCCCGGTCAAGAGACCCTCAGGCGATAGCGGTGGACGCTCTAGTGACACCATGGGTGTACCAGTCGGTTTATGTGTTTCCTCCTCTACCTCTCATACCCAAGGTACTGAGAATAATAAGAAGGCGAGGAGTGAAAACCATACTCGTGGTTCCGGATTGGCCAAGAAGAGCTTGGTACCCGGAACTTCAAGAGATGCTTACAGAGGACCCTTGGCCTCTGCCGCTCAGACAAGACCTGCTGCAGCAGGGACCCTGTCTGTTCCAAGACTTACCGCGGCTGCGTTTGACGGCATGGCGGTTGAACACCGGATCCTGAAGGAAAAGGGTATTCCGGAGGAAGTCATCCCTACCCTGATCAAAGCCAGGAAGGATGTCACCGCAAGACATTATCACCGCATTTGGCGAAAATATGTTGCTTGGTGTGAGGCCATGAAGGCCCCGACGGAGGGATTTCAACTGGGTCGATTCCTGCACTTCCTGCAAGCAGGGGTGACGTTGGGCCTCAAATTGGGGTCCATAAAGGTCCAGATTTCGGCTCTGTCGATTTTCTTCCAAAAAGAACTGGCTTCACTACCCGAAGTTCAGACTTTTGTCAAAGGAGTACTGCATATTCAGCCTCCTTTTGTGCTCCCAGTGGCACCTTGGGATCTCAATGTGGTTTTGGCATTCCTGAAATCACATTGGTTCGAACCACTTAAGACTGTGGATTTAAAATATCTCACGTGGAAAGTGGTCATGCTGTTGGCCTTGGCGTCGGCCAGGCGGGTTTCAGAATTGGCGGCTTTGTCTTGTAAAAGCCCTTATCTGATTTTCCATATGGATAGGGCAGAATTGAGGACTCGTCCTCAGTTTCTCCCAAAGGTGGTCTCAGCTTTTCACTTGAACCAACCTATTGTGGTGCCTGCGGCTACTAGGGACTTGGAGGATTCCAAGTTGCTGGACGTAGTCAGGGCCCTAAAAATTTATATTTCCAGGACGGCTGGAGTCAGAAAGACTGACTCGCTGTTTATCCTGTATGCACCCGCTAAGCTGGGTGCTCCTGCTTCTAAGCAGTCTATTGCGCGCTGGATTTGTAGCACTATTCAGCTGGCGCATTCTGCGGTAGGCTTACCGCAGCCTAAATCTGTAAAAGCCCATTCCACACGGAAGGTGGGCTCATCTTGGGCGGCTGCCCGAGGGGTCTCGGCTTTACAACTTTGCCGAGCAGCTACTTGGTCGGGGGCAAACACGTTTGCAAAATTCTACAAATTTGATACCCTGGCTGAGGAGGACCTGGAATTCTCTCATTCGGTGCTGCAGAGTCATCCGCACTCTCCCGCACGTTTGGGAGCTTTGGTATAATCCCCATGGTCCTTAGGGAGTCCCCAGCATCCACTAGGACGTCAGAGAAAATAAGAATTTACTCACCGGTAATTCTATTTCTCGTAGTCCGTAGTGGATGCTGGGCGCCCATCCCAAGTGCGGATTGTCTGCAATACCTGTACATAGTTATTGTTACAAAAATCGGGTTTTGTTGTGAGCCATCTCTTCAGAGGCTCCATTTATTATCATACTGTTAACCAGGGTTCCTATCATGTGTTATATGGTGTGATTGGTGTGGCTGGTATGAGTCTTACCCGGGATTCAAAAATCCTTCCTTATTGTGTCAGCTCTTCCGGGCACAGTTCCTAACTGAGGCTTGGAGGAGGGTCATAGGGGGAGGAGCCAGTGCACACCAGATAGTCCTAAATCTTTCTTAGATGTGCCCAGTCTCCTGCGGAGCCGTCTATTCCCCATGGTCCTTACGGAGTCCCTAGCATCCACTACGGACTACGAGAAATAGAATTACCGGTGAGTAAATTCTTATTTTTTGCAGCTGAAGTAGAACTGGAACAATGACCTGAGTCTGTACCAGTTTCAGAATTGCATCCTGTAAAGTCAGACTTGCTTCTTGAGAAGCTGGTAAGCCTGATTTGAAGAATCTGTGATGTGGGAGTTCCTGAAACTCCAGTCTGTAGCCCTGGGCTATAGGATCTTCGACCCAGGTATCCTTTGACATAAATAATATGAATGAAAACACACACACACACACACAAACACACACACACACACACACAGGAAAATGGGGTAAAACACAGTTAACCCACACAGAGCCCTCTAGGGAGACAGAGTATAATTGAGCCAACCACAGAGCACCCCTATAGCTAAAGTACAAGTTCAGTTGGGTTGCAAAGCAAGTACCCTTAATAGGGTTTAGTACACCAAATATTGCTCCCCCCCTTTGCTATGACCCCCTGGCACCGCTGAGGTGCTCTGAGGTCCTTGAGGAGGAGCTGTGCTTCCCTGACTGTCTGTGTATAGCTGCAGAAGGAAAATGGCGCTGGAGAGCTGCTGGATCCGCTCATAGTGAAGCAACGCCCCCTTAATGGCGCATGGTCTTCACGTTTTTTATACTGGCTGAGGTAATTACTGTTCTACAGTGGGTTAAAACCCCTGTAGAATTGCTGCCAGTGTGGGGATATGTTTGTTGTGGCCTCAGCTCGCCCCTCACAGCGGGACACACAGCACCCTGCATGCCTCTGAAGCCTGGAGCCGCAGCCTGCTTATCAGCGCTGCGCTCCTACCCCTTGTGCCGCCATTACAGCAGGCGAGCCACTAACCGGGACGCCAGCCACCTACTCACCACTCTTCTTACTTCTGGCTCTGTTAGAAGTGGCAGCGTGCTGCGGGTATGTACGCTCGCCGTGGTGGGGCTTGCGAATAGGACCCTCAGGAGCTCAGTGTTCTGTCATCGAATAATGGGACCATTAACCCTACGGAGGTTGCCCCCCCAAGTCCCACGAAGCAGGAAGTCTGGTGCCAGACAGACCTACCTGAAAACAATAATTTCTTAAAGTGCCCATGGCTTCTAGTGGACTCGTCTATACCCTATGGTACTAATGTGGACCCCATTATCCTCTAGGACGTAAGAGAAAACTGAAGTGCCTGAGCATGGGGGCGAGGAGCCCAGTGCATCCAGGGAGGCTCCCAAGCTTAGCTGTTTGGTGCCTGATCCTGGTCTTAACCATACATACCCCAGTGTTAACTCTGTGGAGACCATGGACCCTGATGAAGAAATTGCGTCAGAGAATGCTGGGATGTAAGCACCTGTCGTGCCACAGTTTACCTGCCCGTGTACTATACTGTGCATGTTTCAGACTCAATAAAGACATTTATTTAAAAAAAAACAAAAAAACACTTTGAAAGTACATTACTAACCCTTTGCAGAACTGGAAGAAGAATATTCAATGGATTTGTAATGTTGGTGCCAAACATAATGAATCCTGTGTCAATGCCAGCAGAATGAAGAGCTTTATCAAGGCTACAAAAACAAAAAAAAACACAAAACAATACATTTGTACAATAAAATAAATTTTAGATAATCGTAGCTAAAAAAAAAAAATATTTTACTTACCGATAAATCTATTTCTCGTAGTCCGTAGTGGATGCTGGGGACTCCGTAAGGACCATGGGGAATAGACGGGCTCCGCAGGAGACAGGGCACTCTAAGAAAGAATTAGGACTACTGGTGTGCACTGGCTCCTCCTTCTATGCCCCTCCTCCAGACCTCAGTTAAGTTAACTGTGCCCGGAAGAGCTGACATTACAAGGAAAGGATTTTGGAATCCAGGGTAAGACTCATACCAGCCACACCAATCACACCGTATAACTTGTGATAACATACCCAGTCAACAGTATGAACAACAACAGAGCATCAGACAAACCTGATGCAACCATAACATAACCCTTATTTAAGCAATAACTATATACAAGTATTGCAGAAGAAGTCCGCACTTGGGACAGGCGCTCAGCATCCACTACGGACTACGAGAAATAGATTTACCGGTAAGTAAAATCTTATTTTCTCTAACGTCCTAGTGGATGCTGGGGACTCCGTAAGGACCATGGGGATTATACCAAAGCTCCCAAACGGGCGGGAGAGTGCGGGTGACTCTGCAGCACCGAATGAGCACACAAGGTCCTCCTCAGCCAGGGTATCAAACTTGTAGAACTTTGCAAAGGTGTTTGAACCTGACCAAGTAGCCGCTCGGCAAAGCTGTAATGCCAAGACCCCTTGGGCAGCCGCCCAAGAAGAGCCCACCTTCCTTGTGGAGTGGGCCTTTACTGATTTTGGAAGCGGCAATCCAGCCGCAGAATGAGCCTGCTGGATCGAGTTACAGATCCAGCGAGCAATAGTTTGCTTTGAAGCAGGAGCACCCAGCTTGTTGGATGCATACAGGATAAACAGCGACTCAGTTTTCCTGACTCTAGCCGTTCTGGCTACATAAACCTTCAAAGCCCTGACTACATCCAGTAACTCGGAATCCTCCAAGTCACGAGTAGCCACAGGCACCACAATGGGTTGGTTCCTATGAAAGATGACACCACATGAGGCAGAAATTGCGGACAAGTCCGCAATTCTGCCCTGTCCATATGGAAACCAAATAGGGGCTTTTATGCCAATTTTGACACACGCCTAGCCGAAGCCAAGGCTAATATCATGACCACCTTCCACGTGAGATATTTTAACTCCACGGTTTTAAGTGGCTCAAACCAGTGTGATTTCAGGAAACTCAACACCACGTAAAGATCCCAAGGTGCCACTGGAGGCACAAACGGGGGCTGAATATGCAGCACTCCCTTTACAGACGTCTGAACTTCAGGTAGAGAAGCTAGTTCTTTTTGAAAGAAAATGGATAGGGCCGAAATCTGGACCTTAATGGACCCCAATTTTAGGCCCAAAGTCACTCCCGACTGTAGGAAGGAAACAGCCCAGCTGGAATTCCTCCATAGAGGCATTCCTGGCCTCACATCAAGCAACATATTTTCGCCGTATATGGTGATAATGTTTAGCCGTCACGTCCTTCCTAGCCTTGATCAACGTAGGAATAACCTCATCCGGAATCCATTTTTTCTACTAGGATCCGGCGTTCAACCGCCATGCCGTCAAACGCAGCTGCGGTAAGTCTTGGAACAGACAAGGTCCCTGCTGCAACAGATCCTGCCCTAGAGGCAGAGGCCATGGGTTCTCTGTGAGCATTTCTTGCAGCTCTGGATACCAAGTCCTTCTTGGCCAATCCGGAACAATGAGTATTGTTCTCACTGCTCTTTCCCTTATGATTCTCAGCACCTTGGCTATGAGAAGAAGAGGAGGAAACACATAAACCGACTGGAACATCCACGGTGTTCCCAGTGCGTCTACAGCTATCGCCTGAGGGTCTCTTGACCTGGCGCAATACCTCTGTAGCTTTTTGTTGAGGCGGGATGCCATCATGTCCACCTGTGGCAGTTCCCACCGACCTACAATCTGCGCGAAGACTTCTTGATGAAGTCCCCACTCTCCCGGGTGGAGGTCGTGCCTGCTGAGGAAGTCTGCTTCCCAGTTGTCCACCCCCGGAATGAACACTGCTGACAGTGCTCGTACGTGATTCTCCGCCCATCAAAGAATTCTGGTGGCTTCCGCCATCGCCACCCTGCTCCTTGTGACGCCCTGGCGGCTTACATGAGCCACTGCTGTGAAGTTGTCTGATTGAATCAGCACCGATTGGTTGCGAAGCAGGGTCTCCGCTTGACTTAGGGCGTTGTATATGGCCCTTAGTTCCAGGATATTGATGTGAAGGCAAGTCTCCTGACTTGACCACAGCCCTTGGAAACTTCTTCCCTGAGTGACTGCCCCCCAGCCTCAGAGGCTTGCATCCGTGGTCACAAGGACCCAGTCCTGAATGCCGAACCTGCGGCCCTCGAGAAGGTGAGTACTTTGCAGCCACCACAGAAGAGACACCCTGGCCCTGGGGAATAGGGTGATCAGCCGATGCATCTGTAGATGCGATCCGGACCACTTGTCCAACAGATCCCATTGAAAAGGTCCTCGCATGGAACCTGCCACAGGGAATGGCCTCGTATGACGCCACCATCTTTCCCAGGACTCTCGTGCAGTGATGCACCGACACCTGTCTTGGTTTTAAGAGGTCTCTGACCAGTGTCATGAGTTCCTGAGCCTTCTCCGTTGGGAGAAAACCTTCTTCTGGTCTGTGTCCAGAATCATGCCCAGGAAGGGCAGAATCGTCGTAGGAATCAGCTGCGACTTTGGAATATTCAGAATCCAGCCGTGCTGTTGTAACACTTCCCGAGAGCGTGCTACACTACTCAGCAACTGCTCTCTGGACCTCGCCGTTATGAGGAGATCATCCAAGTATGGGATAATGGTGACTCCTTGCATTTGCAGAAGCACCAGCATTACTGCCATTACCTTGGTAAATATTCTCTGTGCCGTGGACAGACCAAGCGGCAACTTCTGGATTGGTAATGACAATCCTGTACCACAAATCGGAGGTACTCCTGATGAGGTGGATAAACGGGGACATGAAGGTAAGCATCCTTTATGTCCAGAGACACCATAAAGTCCCCCTCCCTTGAGATGACCGCTCTGAGTGATTCCATCTTGAACTTGAACTTTTCAAGTATATGTTCAGGGATTATAAATTCAATATGGGTCTGACCGAACCATCTGGTTTCCGGACTACAACATGGTTGAATAATAACTCCCTCCTTGTTGAAGGAGAGGAACCTTGACCACCACCTGTTGAAGATACAATTTGTGAATTGTAGTTAACCCTGTTTCCCTCTCGTGGGGGGAAGCCGGCAGGGCCGTCAGTGAGGAGGCATCTTTTTTTTTTTTTTCAAAGTCCAGCTTGTATCCCTGAGACACAATATCTATTGCCCAGGGATCTAACCGGGAGTGAACCCCCTTGTGGCTGAACTTACGAAAGTGTGCCCCCACCGGGTCTAGCTCCGCCTGTGGAGCCCCAGCGACATGCGGTGGATTTTCGCAGAGGCTGGGGAGGACTTTTCTTCCTGGGAACTACCTGTGTTGTGCAGCTGGCTTCCTCTGTCCCGCCTCTGGCAAGAAAGGACGCACCTCGGACTTTCTTGTTTCTTTGTTTGAAAGGCTGTATTTGATAATGACGTGCTTTCCTAGGCTGTGCAGGAATATAAGGCAAAATATCAGAATCACCAGCTATAGCTGTGGAGACCAGGTCCGAGAACCCTTCTCCACATAATCCTCAGCCTTCCATATGCCACTTAAGTTGGCATCATCTGTCCATTCCATATTCTACAGGACACGGCAAGCAGAAATCGACATAGCTTTGCCTCTAGGACCCAGTATACTCATGTCTCTTTGGGCATGTTTTATGATATATATCTCTTAAGACAGCATCTTTAGTCTATATGTATATATATATATATATATATATATAGATAGATAGATATACCTACTAGGGTCTCAATTTCTGCTGATAAGGTACCTGTCCACGCCGCCACAGCGCTTTAAACCCATGCCGACACAATCGCCGGTCTGAGTAGTGTATCACAATGTGCACGCTATCTGCAGGATCCCTGAGAATAGCTAGGGCTACCCTTTGGGCTAACATGACACCCTAGGGGAAGATTCCCATCACATCCTGGCCCTAGTGGGGAAAGGATACTGCCTGAGAATTCTTTGTGGGAAGCTGCAGTCTCTTGTCTGGAGATTCCCGCTCTTTTTCCTCATGAGAGGAGGGAAATTTACCTCAGCTTTCTTCCCCTTAAACATGTGTACCCTTGTGTCAGGGGCAGATGAGTCATCAGTGATATGCAAATCATCTTTATTACAATAATCATATATTGAATACTTTTCTGCCACTTTGGCTGTAACTTTGCATTATCGTAGTCGACACAGGAGTCAAACTCCGTGTCGATACCAGTGTCTATTATTTTGGATAGTGAGCATTGAGAGACTCTGAAGGTCTCTGCGCCATAGGGACAGACATGTGTAGATCTCCTGTCTGTTCGCTATCTTTTGTGCAATAAATTCACCTTAGCACTTACACATATCCAAACAGGTGTCGGCGTTGTCGACGGAGACACCTTCTCACACACATATTAGCTCCATCTCCTCCTTAGGGGAGCCTTTTAGCTCAGACATGTCGACACACACGTACCGACACACCACACACGCAGGGGATGCTCTATTTGAAGACAGTTCCCCCACAAGGCCCTTTGGAGAGACAGAGAGAGAGTATGCCAGCACACACCCCAGCGCTATTAACCCAGGAATAACACAGTAACTTAATGTTAACCCAGTAGCTGCTGTATACATTGTTTTTACGCCAAATTTATGTGCCCCCCCCCTCTCTTTTTCACCCTCTTCTATCGTGCTTCTGCAGGGGAGAGCCTGGGGAGCTTCCTCTCAGCGGAGCTGTGGAGAGAAAATGGCGCTGGTGAGTGCTGAGGAAGAAGCCCCGCCCCCTCAGCGGCGGGCTTCTGTCCCGCGATTTTGTGTAGAAATAATGGTGGGGGCTCATGCATATTACAGTGCCCAGCTGTATATATGCCCTATTTTGCCAGGAGGTACTCAATTGCTGCCCAGGGCGCCCCCCCCCCCCCCCTGCACCCTACAGTGATTGGAGTGTGTGGGTTAGTGTGGGAGCAATGGCGCACAGCTGCAGTGCTGTGCGCTACCTCATATGAAGACAGGAGTCTTCTGCCGCCGATTTTGACGTCTTCTTGCTTCACCCGCCGGCTTTTGTCTTCTGGCTCTGCGAGGGGGACGGCGGCTCCGGGAACGGACAACCAAGGTTAAGTTCCTGTGTTCGATCCCTCTGGAGCTAATGGTGTCCAGTAGCCTAAGAAGCGCAACCTAGCCGCAGTTAGTAGGTTTGCTTTTCTCCCCTCAGTCCCACGTAGCAGAGAGTCTGTTGCCAGCAGAAGCTCTCTGAAAATAAAAAACCTAACTAAAATACTTTCTTATTAGCAAGCTCAGGAGAGCTCACTAAAATGCACCCAGCTCCGTCCGGGCACAGATTCTAACTGAGGTCTGGAGGAGGGGCATAGAGGGAGGAGCCAGTGCACACCAGTAGTCCTAATTCTTTCTTAGAGTGCCCTGTCTCCAGCGGAGCCCGTCTATTCCCCATGGTCCTTACGGAGTCCCCAGCATCCACTAGGACGTTAGAGAAAAAAGATCGCTATTTACATATTTGAAACTTACGTGTGGAAAGATGTACTAAGGTGAGGGGTTTTTTGTATATAAACTGTAAATAACTTGAAAATGTCTATGTGACCATTGCTCATAACCAGTCTTAGAAGATTATAAATAAAAACAGCGTGTTTGGAAATATTTTGATAATTTCCTATTGACTATGAGTTTCACTGGTGCAAAATAGTATTCTTTTAACAAAACTATGAAAATTACCCCTGAAGATGTCAACCGTTTTTTCAGTAGTTGTACTGCACAACAGTGTACTAAATTCATCAATATCTGGCTTTATAATTTACTTCAATGGATGATTTAGTGATATTAAACCCCACTGAAATGATCTTTTCACAAAGACCTGGAAAAAAAAATGTACTACTCTTAAATTATCAAATTGTATAGACTTAAATATTGTTCTTCACCTACAGGCTTTTCAGTCTAGATTTATTTATGTAAAAGAACAACAGTGACACCAAGAAAAGAAAATGTAAGAAATACAGTAGGAAATAATTCAGCAATGTTTGAATTTACCCATTTACTTGTAGAACAGAATTCTATATGATTTTTTTCAAAACTATTTACTGTCAAGCAAAATAGCCCCTCTCGGCGTGCTAGGTCGCCTCAGAATCTTCTAACATCTGCTTTTTTTAGCTCATTGTTAGCTGAAAATGCATCTTAGTTGCAACGCAATGATACTAGGATACACAGGGGGCTTCTGATTAATTTGATATATGACACTTGTATAATTGTGCGCGACTGAGTCTCTGCATCTGTATATGAAGTACTACAATGTAACAGTCACATATTTTTTCCAAAACATGTATTTTTCTGCTCACATACAGACTCAGTCACACACAACATTGCAGAGTCTACTCATGCGTCCTAGTCACACTGGGTTGTGACTTGTATGCATATACAAGAAAAAAAAAAAAAAAGGTGTCCGACACTAGCAGAGGTGCACGTGACCTGGAGGCTCACATTGTATGTTCACCTTCTATTGCAGTAGTATACATAATATTATACTTTAAAAAAAAAAAAAAAAGTCGTTTAATGGTGGAGCAGGGTGAACAGGTGATACATAGGGAAAACAATGTCCTAAGAAACCCTAGTCCCATGCATCACAGTTGCACTGATAGCAAAATAAAAAAGTATATCCCAGTAAAAGAAATCATACTGTATGTGAACCACAGTTTGTAAAGATTATTTTTTCAGCATTTGTAATATGTGAGAAATATATATGTACAATTCGTTCTATTACTAACAGAATATAAGAAAATCATGTTTATAGGACATTTCTTTCTTTTATACAGTATATAGCTGCACCTCAACATTTTGTCTTACAATGAATCATATTCATTACAAACATATTGTTTTATAATTGTTTAGAATAGAAATAACAGAAATAGGCTGTCATGCAGGTAGCCGGATGGAAAATGATTGAGAACCACTCTTTTGAAAATGCAGGAAACAGTTGATTGCAATGGGTTATACTGTGTAAGACCTTTCTTGTCAAGTTCTTTATGCACCAGTTTTCATGAATGTTCCCCACTGTGTAACCATGTCTAATATGCAAAAAACAGTTTCGGGTATGGAAGGCTTATCTTCAACATTTTGAAATGGGTAGCAGGAATTTGGTAGCTGCAGGATACATTCAGGTTAAGAATGCATAATCATGGCACATTAACTCTGGATGATATTTCCTGCCTGCCAAATGAAACTATAAAGAGCTTTTTTTCCACGTACAATTTATGCATATTATGATATATTGGACATACAAACCCTTTAAATCCCAGAAGTATTTCATACTCCTCAAAACGCCTCAAGTGTGGCTTTTAGTAATGTTCATATTCTCTTCAGTGCATGTTTAGTGATTAAGAATATGAGCAGAAAGTTCAAACTTCCAACAGCATTACTCAGTATATATTTAAAAATTAAAATTCTTGAGCTAAAGCACCATGTAAGATTAATTTAGACTTGGCTTAGCTATATGGCATAATACTTTGCATTTTGGAAATTGATGGAAGGATCATACTCAGGGGGATATGCACTAAGCCCTGGAGACAAGCTGTGTTTGAAAAATGACAGTTAGGAGCTGATGGGTCAGTGGTTTTCTCTCTCTACTTTATCACTTTCCGGGTCTTAGTACATCTTAATATATCTGCCCATACCAATTTTACTAGTGGCACTATGGTTTAATAGTTATTCTACTGTATATAAAATTTTAATAAAATAACTAAAATATATATATATATATATACACACACACACACACACACACACACACACACACACACACACAGTACCATTCAAAAGTTTGGACACACCTTCTCATTCAATGGTTTTTATTTATTTTAATTATTTTCTACATTGTAGATTAATACTTGAGACATCAAAAATAGGATTTTGGTTACCAACCGGTAATTAGTGTTCATTCTAGCACCCTGCGCCTTTCAAAATCCATGCAGTTCCTCTTTCCTGCCTGGGGTGTCGCTCTCTGCTCTGGTGCTTCTCAGCACACTCTGATCTGTTACTCAGTGCTGTAATACAGACCTGTGTGTGCTGAGAAGCACCAGAGCAGAGAGCAACACCCCGGGCAGGAAAGAGGAACTGCACAGGATTTGAATGGTGCAAGGTGCTAGAATGAACACTAGGTAATTATTTTTCTCATAGTCCGTAGAGGATGCTGGGGTCCACATTAGTACCATGGGGTATAGACTGGTCCACCAGGAGCCACTGGCACTATAAGAGGCTGAGACTGTGGGCTGGCTCCTCCCTCTATACCCCTCCTACAAGACTAAGTCTAGAAACTGTGCCCGAGGAGACGGACATCTTCGAGAGAAGGATTATACAGATAGTGGCGAGATTCATACTAGCTCACACATACAAGGCACATCAAGCTAACCAGCTTGAACTACTCAGCAACTGCTGAAACATTACTTACCAAGTAACAATGCAGTACTCAACTAAAACGAAGTTGTAGGGAACCAAACAACATTTAGCAGGAAACAAAGAGCTGGTCGGGCGCCCAGCATCCTCTACGGACTAAGAGAAAAGGATTTACCGGTAGGTAACTAAAATCCTATTTTCTCTTACGTCCTAGAGGATGCTGGAGTCCACATTAGTACCATGGGGATGTACCAGAGCTCCCAGAACGTGAGGGAGAGCGCGGAGGCTCCTACAGAACTGATTTACTGAACTTCAGATCATCAGAGGCCAAAGTATCGAACTTGTAAAACTTTGCAAACGTGTTCAACCCCGACCAAGTAGCAGCTCAGCAAAGTTTCAATGCCGAGACACCCCGGGCAGCCGCCCAGGAAGAACCCACCTTACGAGTAGAGTGGGCCTTAACAGATTTTGGACACGGCAGTCCTGCCGTCGAATGAGTGTGCTGGATAGTGAACCTAATCCAGCGAGAGATCGTCTGCTTAGAAGCAGGACACCCAATTTTCTTGGGATCATATAGGACAAACAGAGTCCGACTTTCTGTGACGAGAAGTTCTCTTCACATATATCTTCAGAGACCTTACAACATCCAAAGACTTTGATGTAATTGAGTCAGTAGCCACTGGCACCACAATAGGATGGTTGATATGAAATGCCGACACAACCTTGGTTAGAAACTGCTGACGTGTCCGAAGCTCTGTCTTCGTGGAAGATCAAGTAAGGGCTTTTACAGGATAAAGCTCCTAATTCGGACACGCGTCTAGCAGAAGCTAAGGCCAACAACGTGACCGCCTTCCATGTAAGAAATTTTACCTCAACCTTCTGTAGAGGCTCAAACCAATCCGACTGAAGTAATTGCAACACCACGTTAAGGTCCCAAGGCGCCGTAGGCGGTACAAAGGGAGGTTGGATATGCAGAACTCCCTTCAAAAAAGTCTGAACCTCAGGGAGGGCAGCCAATTGTTTCTGTAAGAAAATGGATAGGGCCGAAATCTGAAACTTCACAGATCCTAACCTCAGGTCCATATCCACACCTGCTTGCAGGAAGAGAAAACATCCGAGTTGAAACTTTACCGTAGGAAACTTCTTGGATTAACACCAAGAGACATATTTCTTCCAAATACAATGGTAATGTTTAGACGTTACCCCTTTCCTAGCCTTTATGAGGGTAGGAATGACTTTCTTCGGAATGCCCTTCCGAGCAAGTATCAGGCACTTAACTTCCATGCAGTCAAACGTAGTCTTGATAGGCGAATGGCCACTGCTGCAGCAGGTACTCCCAAAGAGGAAGAGGCCTCGGCTCTTCTTGTAGTAGATTCAGAAGGTCCGCATACCAAGCCCTTCTTGGCCAGTCTGGGGCAATGAGAATCGCTTGAACCCTTGTTCTCCTTACGAGCTGTAGGATTCTTGGGATGAGTGGAAGTGGTGGAAACATGTACACTGACTGGAACACCCACGTAGACACCATAGCGTCCACTGCCACTGCTTGTGGGTCCCTCGACCTGGAACAATAATGCTGAAGCTTCTTGTTGAGACGAGAGGCTATCATGTCTATTTGGGGTAAGCCCCAAAGGTCTGTTATTTCCTTGAACTCCTCCGGACGCAGATCGTGTCTGCTGAGGAAGTCTGCGTCCCAGTTGTCTATTCCCAGAATGAAGATGGCTGACAGCCCCAACGTTGGCGTGTTTTTCTGTCCAGAGGAGTATTCTTGACACCTGTGACATTGCAGCTCTGCTCTTCGTTCCGCCCTGTCGGTTTATGTAAGCCACTATTGTTACGTTGTCCGACTGCACTTGAATGGCCCAATTTCTTAGAAGAGGGGCAGTTTGAAGAAGACCGTTGTAGACGGCTCTTAGTTCCAGGATGTTGATGGGCAGGCCGGCTTCCAGGCTTGATCACCGTCCTTGGAAAGTTACTCCTTGAGTGACTGATCCCCGGCCCCGAAGGCTCGCATCCGTGGTTAGAAGGACCCATTCCTGAATCCCGAACCTGCGGCCCTCCAGAAGGTGAGGTAATTGTAACCATCAGAGGAGCGAAATTCTGGCCTTCGGCGACAGACAAATTCTATGATGCATGTGGAGATGAGATCCCGACCACTTGTCCAGAAGATCCAGTTGGAAGGTCTCAGCGTGGAACCTCTCGTAGAGGCCACCATCTTTGCCAACAGGCAAATCAAACCATGACTCTTGAGGAGGCTGCAACATGACTCAATGGACTGCAGCAGCTTCTCCCTGGACGATGCCTTTATCAGCAGATTGTCCAGATATGGAATGATGTCTGCGGAGGAGAACCATAATCTCTGCCATCACCTTGGTAAACACCCTTGGTGCTGTGGAGAGGCCGAATGGCAGGGCCTGGAACTGGATATGACAGTCCAACAATGCAAAACGGAGATAAGCCTGATGCGGCAGCCATATCGGAATGTGGAGGTATGCATCCTTGATATCCAGGGATACCAGGAATTCCCCTTCTTCCAGACCTGATATCACCACCCTGAGAGACTCCATTTTGAACTTGAACTCCTTTAGAAAGAGGTTCAATGATTTTCAGAATGGGCCTGACCGAACCATCCGGTTTCGGTACCACGAAAAGGTTCAAATAGTAACCTTTGTTCTGCATGTGAGGTGGTACTGGCACAATAACCTGTGCCTCCGCCAACTTCTTGGCAGCTCCCTGCAGTACAGTGCTGTCTGCCAACAGAGTTGGCAAGCCTGATTTGAAAAACCGATGCAAGGGGGGGGGGGGGACTTTTGAAATTCCAGCCTGTATCCCTGGGATACAATATCTATCACCCAGGGATCCAGGCCGGACGATACCCAGACGTGACTGAAGTGTCTGAGTCTCGCTCCCACTGGCCCCACCTCCAGGCCGCGCAGTCCACCGTCATGCAGGGGGCTTTGGCGTACCTGAAGCAGGCTTTTGTTCCTGAGAACCTGCAGTGGCAGGTTTCTTGGACTTAACTCAACCTCCCCTAAAGAAGATATTGGACGGTCTGGCCTTTCTAGGCTTGTTAGGCCTCAAGGACTGCGTTGCAGATGAAGAGAAGGATTTCTTCAGAGCAGGTGCTGCTGAGGGAAGAAACGGAGACTTACCCGCTGTAGCCGTGGATATCCACGCATCTAGAGCTTCCCCAAAGAGAGCCTGACCTGTATAGGGTAGGGACTCCACACTTTTTCTGGATTTCGCGTCGGCCGACAACTGGCGCAGCCACAGTCCTCGACGAGCTCAAACAGACATGGAAGATATTCCCGCAGCCATGGAACCCAGGTATTTCATGGATTCTACCATAAAACCTGCTGAATCATGTATGTTGCGTAAATATAATGCAACATCATCCCTAGCCATCGTATCCAAATACTCAAGTAAGGTAGCCGACCACTTTACTATTGCCTTTGCAATCCATGCCGTAGTAATAGTGGGACGTAATATGGCCCCTGATGCAGTGAACATTGATTTAAGCATGTCATCAATTTTTCTATCAGCCGGCTCCTTTAAGGCGGTAGATCCTGGAACAGGCAAAACCACCTTCTTTGAGAGTCTGGACACAGATGCGTCAACAATCGGCGTGTTTTCCCATTTTTTCTGATCCTCCTGAGGGAAAGGAAACGCCACCTGGACCCTTTTAGGGACCTGGATTTTTTTTATCAGGGTTTTCCCATGCTTTTTCAGATATAGCATTCAATTCCTTTGACGCAGGGAAGGTTAGCGAGGCTTTTTTATTTTCAGTGAAAATGGCCTCCTCAATCTGCTCAGGTGTGCACATCCCTGATAGCCTCTATCAACAATTGCACCCCCTTTGCAAGAGATGCGGACCCCCGCAACACAACCCCATCACCGTCAGTGGTGTAAGAATCAGTATCCGTGTCGTCTTGTGTGACATGCACAAGCGCACGTTTGTGGGGGTATATAGCGGGGCGTCCTGAGGTACCAGAAACTGGCCATACTGCCATAGAGCTCTGTAATACCTGGGCTGCAGATTCATTACTTGCAACCCTGTCAGAAAGCTGAGAAATCCAAGATTTGAAAGAGGAAAACCACTCAGGAGGGCAGACAGAGATCCACCCCCCCCCCAGAATGGCAAGAAAGACACAGAGATTGGAGCCAACCCACACACAGCGATTTTACCAAAGGGAGACTCCTTGTCAGCGCAGACTGTGCCCCTTAAGAGGACACACAGTCGTATTACAGCCTCCCCACCCTTATACAACCACCAGGTACCGTGCACAGATAGCTGGAGATGCTGTGGAGGGACCTGTTCTCCTTCTCAGCGCTGTGCAGGCAGGAAAATGGCGCTAAAACGCTGCTGGGTCCACTCTGAGGATAAGCTCTGCCCCCTTAATGGCGCAGTCTTCCCGCTCTTCCTGGATTATACTGGCCTGAGGAATTAGTGCTGGCTGAGATCCGAGGACCTCGACAGGCTTCTGGACCAGTGTAGGGGGTAAGCGCTGGCCCAGGGTGCTACTCACAGCACCGCACCTTGTACCGCTGAGCCTTCCCAGGAGAGCAATTAATATTGCGCTCCCTCCCCGCTTCCGCCATCTTCACACCGGCCTACCACTTTCTAGGGGGCTCGGGGTCTCACTCACCATTTCTTCAGCTCTGTAAGGGGCTGGCGGCATGCTGCTGGGGCGAGCGGTCCCCTGTGGCGGAGAACGATCAGACCCCTCTGGAGCTCAGTGTCCAGTTAGCGGAGACAGTGGCTCAGACCCCGCAGGGTGGACACTGCTCCCCCTCCTTAGTCCCTCGCTGCAGGGTGGCTGTTGCCAGCAGCCTCCCTGTAAAATAAAGAACTCTAAGTTAAACTTTTCTAGACAAGCTCTGTAGAGCTTCCCCTAGCTGTGACCGGCTCCTCTGGGCATATTTTCTAAACTGAGTTTGGTAGGAGGGGCATAGAGGGAGGAGCCAGCCCACACTCTCAAACTCTTAAAGTGCCAATGGCTCCTGGTGGACCCATCTATACCCCATGGTACTAATGTTGACCCCAGTATCCTCTAGGACGTAAGAATAACTATGAAAGAACACATATGGAATTATTTTTTGTTATTTAACCAATTTGTATGAACAACAGTTTTTGTTCATTTTCCAGTGTTTGGGTGCAAATGGTCGATTGTCATAGTGCTCTCATCCATTACCGGATTTTCATTCCAACCAACTGCCAGATTATCTGACAGATAACTGTATAGTGTATGCCCAGCTTTAAACACCGGAAAGATGTCAACAACTCAAGGGTTTGTATGCCCATTCGCTTTTTGTAAACACAATAATAAAGTATTTCACCCAACGCGTTTAGTCTGTAGCGACTTCATCAGGGGTGTTAAAAAAAAAAAAATACAAAACAGTAATCTCAATTGGATTCTACAATTCGGTAACATTTAGCTTAATTTCATATTTGTAGGACTATACGGATATAACTTAAAGTCAATATCTTTAGCAGATTGTATTAAAGTTCTTAGTAGCTGTTCAAAATCTTATACTGACCAAAGCAATCAATCACCTCTGTATGGTCAAGGATTACTTGACAAAGGCACTTTGAGTGTTCAAAGGTGTTTGACTACTGCAATACACAACAGCCACACCAGCAGAATGCAAACTTCACCTCTCCAGTTGGAGAGGGATAAAATAATACAGCTGACTTCTACTAAAACCAGTTGCGGAGCACGTGACCCGAAACCTGGAGAAGGGAAGCTGACACAAGCGGAGACAAGCGGGGACTGCACTCAGTGATTGGTGCAGGGGAACACAGAGGAGACCAGACACAGGGGCGGAAGCTGAACCTGCACAGGCGCGCTGAAAACGTCCCCGGCGGTGAGTATATACAAGCCCACTGTCACAACTGAGGGCTGAGGCTGACCTGGGGAAGCCTCAGATGTAGGGGCTGATGTGTAGGTGAACCGGGGAGGTAATATTGGGTTCCTAGACATACAGGAGATCTACAGGTAGCACCATCTGCCTGAAGGCGTGACCACGACAACGGAGTTGTAAAAAGTAAAAGTCAGTTTTATTGAACACACAGTTTTAGAAACCTTGGATATGCAATGACTTCACAGTAGATATGCAGTGATAAATTACAGTACAGTTCCCAGAAGCGCAGAGGTAATTGGTGCTGTGGCTTGCAGAACAGAGTGTCATAAAGTACTTGCCAGAACCGGACATGGCAAGTCCGTATGACACAGTTAACCGCTGAGGAGATGTATGAACTGGTACTGCCCAGCAGATGGTATACAGAGGCTGGAGTAACACAGATGCACAGGAGTTGATGGTACTTGGTAGAAATGCAGAGAATGCTGGATGGAACCGGTATGAACGAAAGGTGTGCAGAACTCACCACTGTAGTTAGAGTCCAATGGTGAGTATCAATGGAGACTGTGTTTCGATGTTAGAATGGTCACAGATGCGAGCGATATGGGAATACCGCTGGTTATGTTGAAATAAAACTGAGGAGACTGTAGAGCACCACTTGCAGATTACCAGCGACTCAGGAGCACTGTGGAAAGCTGGTAGGCCGTGGTGAATGCGCTGTGAAGTATGGAGAGTGGTGCTGCAGGAAGGAGATGTTAGAAACGATACCAGGACACCGCTGGGGGCGAAGCAGGACCAACACTGTGAGCAGGAAGAAGGTGTCCGATCGTAGCAAGTAACCAGGAGCAATGCTGGAACACTACAGAAGTCAGGCTGCACCGCAGGATGGAAACAGGTGCGGGTCTCTTAGTGGAGCTGAATCAAAGGAGCTGGAATACCTGGATAAACAAGCAGTAGAATCTACAAGCAGGTGAGATGTGTACAGGTTAGACAACCAAAGCACTGATGATTATCCAGCCTAGGAGCAGGATATTTATACCAGCTGGGAAGCAGGAATTGGCTGGATAATTAGGCAGAGTCCAGATTGCAGCGGACAGGCTGTAGAATGACATGTGATGGGAACAAACATGGCTGCGCTCATGTTTGCATTTGGAGGGAAAGTCTGTTTGTATATTCCATGTGGTATACAGCAGTATTGGCGGCGGAGGCCGCGGAGGGTAGGAGACGCCATTCTTTAAAACAGTGCAACTAAACTGTAAGGCTGCCATGACAGCGCTGCGGGATCACAGGGAAGAAACTTGAGGTAATGATATACAGCGCGCTGCACGCAGACAGTGCAGATGGAATCCCGATTTGGAACACTGGGCCAGTTTGCCCATTGGTTTGGGGGTGATAAGCCGTAGAAAACTTTAGTTTGACTTGAAGTGCCGAACACAGACTTCGCCAGAATTTGGCTAAAAACTGGACAACTCTATTGGAGATAATCTCTTAAAGGAGACCATGTAATCTGAAGATCTCTTGGATGAAGACTTGAGCCAACTTGGAAGCTGACGGAAGACCGGTGAGCGGAATAAAGTGAGCCACCTTGGCGAATCGGTCAACTACCACCAAGATGGTATTGTACGTGTTACACTCAGGAAGATCCGTAATAAAGTCCATTGATAAATGGGCCCACGGATGATGTGGGACAGCCAGAGGTACCAGTTGTCCAGCGGGCGACTGACGTGGTCCCTTGTGCTGGGCACACTTAGACGCCATTCTTTAAAACAGTGCAACTAAACTGTAAGGCTGCCATGACAGCGCTGCGGGATCACAGGGAAGAAACTTGAGGTAATGATATACAGCGCACTGCACGCAGACAGCACAGATAGAATCTCGATTTGGAACGCTGGGCCAGTCTCAGGAGACACTTGGAAGGTAAATAATGATGTCCAATTACCCGGATCGCACAAGTTATCTTAGGACATGTGCAAAGCAGGGGCTAGACGAGCAGGACGCCATATTCACCCCAGGACATTCAAGGCGATATTCAAATGAAATATCACACCCAATCTACTAAAATGATCCCTGTTATAGCACATATCGTTCCCATAGTAATCAGGTTTAGCTGCATAACGGGTTGGATGCCCTTGCTACCGTGGGGGAAGCGTGCTGAAATTATTATACCACGCCCATCAGCAGAAACAGAACAGGTGTGGAAGACGGTGAAAAGAATAGAATACCACCCACTGACTTTTAAATCAAGTGGATACAGGGTACAAAATGTTTACTACGAATATACACCTGGCATTATCATTAATCACAGTGTCAGCAGCTTGTCCCGAGGATTCAGTCCCAATACCTCCAACAACAAACAATACAAAAAAATACAAGAACACAAACACAAAAAATCATGATGAGAAGTGTCAATAATAAAAAAGGGGAACAATTATAAGATATAAAAGGAATTAAGAACTGAAGGAATATAATCGTTCTTGAGAATATGGATTGGCTGTGGTTTTGATTTTTTTATTTTGTGTTTTTTTTTATTTGACAACAATGACAGACAGATATACTAAATAATAGGGATCTAAGGGTGTTATTATAATGTAGACCGCCAGTGGGCGCTGTGATAGTGTATTATGTGCAACATTAATTTATGAGACGTGAAAAAAAATTATGTATTCTGTAGTATTTTAATTTATTAGTGATGGAGGATTATAGAGTTGCAACAATAAACAATTATTGAAACAAAGGGGATGGAAGAAAGTTTGTGTATTAGGGCCATAGAGCCTAGGAAGTACTTCTTGACTAATGAAAATTAAACTGAGGCTTGAATAACAGGATTTTGATACCTATCGGTAAATCCTTGTCGCCTAGTCCGTAGAGGATGCTGGGGTCCACTTCATGACCATGGGGTATAGACAGTTCCGCAGGAGCCATGGGCATTCTTAAAACTTTTCAATGGGTGTGAACTGGCTCCTCCCTCTATGCCCCTCCTCCAGACCTCAGTTATAGGAACTGTGCCCAGGAAGACGGACATTTCGAGGAAAGGATTTACTTTAAACTAGTGGTGAGATACATACCAGCTCACACCTCAACCATGCCGCACAACATGGCATTCAACAGAACACACGCCAACAGGCATGAATCAATTACAGCATAATGCTGAAACTAATATAACACAACTTCTGTATCTAATAACAAAAAACTGCAGGTAAAGTACACACTGGGATGGGCGCCCAGCATCCTCTACGGACTAGGAGAAAAGGATTTACCGGTAGGTATCAAAATCCTGTTTTCTCATACGTCCTAGAGCAGGGCTGGCCAAACCGGTCCTCGAGATCTACCAACAGTTCATGCTTTCCAGGACTCCTGGAGATCTGTAGATTTGTCAGTTATGAATGAATGCAGCACATCTTAATTAGTAATGACTACACCTGTGCAGCATCTAGGTGATCTGGAAAATGTGAACTGTTGGTAGATCTCGAGGACTGGTTTGGCCAGCTCTGTCCTAGAGGATGCTGGGGTCCACTTCATGACCATGGGGTTTATACCAAAGCTCCAGTACGGACGGGAGAATGCGGATGACCCTGCAGCACAGATTGACCGAACTTGAGGTCTTCATCGGCCAAGGTGTCAAACTTGTAGAATTTTGCAAATGTGTTTGACCCCGACCAAGTAGCTGCTCGGCAAAGTTGCAATACCGAGAACCCCCGGGCAGCCGCCCAGGATGAGCCCACCTTTCTAGTAGAATGGGCCTTCACCGACTTCGGTACCGGCAAGTCTGCCGTAGAATAAGCATGCTGAATTGTCCCTCTGATCCAGCGCGCAATAGTCTGCTTAGAAGCAGGACACCCAATCTTGCTGGGAGCATACAGGACAAACAGAGCCTCTGTTTTCTGTAATCGAGCTGTTCTTGCGACATAAATCTTCAAAGCTCTAACCACATCTAGAGACTGTGACTCAGTGAAAGTATCAGTAGCTACTGGCACCACAATAGGTTGGTTTATGTGGAAGGACGAAACCACCTTTTGAAGAAATTGTTGACGAGTTCTTAACTCTGCCCTATCTTCATGGAAAATCAGGTAAGGGCTCGTGAGACAAGGGCCCCCAACTCCGACACCCGCCTTGCGGATGCTAAAGCCAAAAGCATCACCACTTTCCAAGTGAGAAACTTCAATTCTATCTCCTGTAGAGGTTCAGACCAATCTGATTGAAGGAACTGCAACACCACATTAAGGTCCCATGGTGCCACTGGAGGCACAAATGGAGGCTGGATGTGCAGAACCTCTTCCACGAACGTCTGAACTTCTGGAAAGGAGGCCAATTGTTTTTGAAAGAAAACTGATAAGGCCAAAATCTGGACCTTGATTGACCCCAATCTAAGGCCCGCATCCACACAAGCCTGCAGAAAATGGAGAAAACGTCCCAACTCAAACTCTTCCGTAGGAGCCTTCTTGGATTCACACTAAGACACATATTTTCTCCAAATACGGCGGTAATGTTTAGACGTTACTCCTTCCCTGGCCTGAATAAGAGTGGGGATGACTTCCTTTGGAATACCCTTTCGGGCTAGGATCTGACGCTCAACAGCCATGCCGTAAAACGTAGCCACGCTAAGTCTTGATACACACACGGCCCCTGCTGTAGTAGGTCCTCTCGAGGAGGAAGAGGCAGAGGATCTTCTATGAGCAACTCCTGAAGATCTGGATACCAAGCCCTTCTTGGCCAGTCTGGGGCAATGAAGATTGCTCAAACTCTTGTTCTTATTATTTTGAGAACTTTTGGAATCAGTGGAAGTGGAGGGAAAACATATACCGACCGAAACACCCACTGGGTCACCAGTGCATCCACTGCTATTGCTTGAGGGTCTCTCGACCTGGAACAATATCTCTGAAGCTTCTTGTTTAGACGAGATGCCATCATGTCTACTTGAGGAACTCCCCAAAGACTTGTCACCTCTGTGAAGACTACTTGGTGGAGGCCCCACTCTCCTGGATGGAGATCGTGTCTGCTGAGGAAGTCTGCTTACCAGTTGTCCACTCCCGGAATGAAAATTGCTGACAGAGCTCTAACATGTCTTTCTGCCCAGAGAAGAATCCTCGTCACCTTTGCCATTGACGCTCTGCTTTTCGTTCCGCCTTGCCTGTTTATGTACGCGACTGCTGTTACATTGTCCGACTGGATCTGCACGGGATCTTGAAGATGTACCGCTTGTAGAAGGCCGTTGTAAATGGCTCTCAATTCCAGAACGTTTATGTGAAGGCAGGCTTCCTGTCTTGACCATTTTCCTTGGAAGCTTTCTCCCTGTGTGACAGCTCTCCAGCCTCGGAGACTTGCATCCGTGGTCATTTGGACCCAGTCGTGAATCCCAAGTCTGCGTCCCTCTAGTAGGTGAGAACTGTGTAGCCACCACAGGAGCGAAATCCTGGCTTTGGGGGACAGGATTATTTTCCGGTGCATGTGTAGATGGGATCCGGACCACTTGTTCAACAGGTCCCAAACTGTATGGCCTCGTAGGCCGCTACCATTTTCCCCAACAACCAAATGCACTGATGGATCGACACGCTTGTTGGTTTCAATATATGTTTGACCATTTTCTGGATTTCCAGAGCCTTTTCAACTGGAAGAAATACTCTCCGTACTTCTGTGTTTAGAATCATCCCTAAAAAGGACAATCTTGTCGTCGGTCCAACTGTGACTTTGGAAAATTCATGATTCAACCGTGTTGTTGTTGTATTGACAGGGAGAGTGCGATGTTCTGCACCAACTGTTCCCTGGATCTCGCTTTTATCAGGAGATCGTCCAGATAAGGAATTATATTGACTCCTTTTTAACGAAGGAGGACCATCATCTCCGCCATCACCTTGGTGAATACCCTTGGTGCCGTGGAGAGTCCGAACGGCAACATCTGAAACTGGTAATGGCAATCCTGTACTGCGAATCTCAGATAAGCTTGGTGAGGAGGATAAATGGGAACATGCAAGTAAGCCTCTTTTATGTCTACTGACACCATGAAGTCCCCCTCTTCCAGACTGGAAATCACTACCCTCAGGGATTCCATTTTAAACTTGAACCTTTTCAGATAGAGATTCAGATTTTTCAGGTTTAAAATCGGTCTGACCGAGCTGTTCGGCTTCGGAACTACATAGAGGCTTGAATAAAAAAAAACTTATCCTTACTGTGGACAGGGGTACCAGGACAATGACCTGATCCTGACATAATTTTTGAATTACCGTTGTTACTGCCTCTGTTCCCAAAAAAGAAGCTAGAAAGGTCGATTTGAAAATTCGGCATGGGGGGACGTCTTGAAACTCTAGTTTGTACCCATGGGACACTATTTGTAAGACCCATTGGTCCAGGCCAGATTGAATCCAGATTTGGCTGAAAAGTTTCAGACGTGCTCCCACCCGAACGGACTCCCGCAAGGGAGCCCCAGCATTATGCTGCAGATTTGGCAGAAGCAGGGGTGGACTTCTGCTCCTGCGATCCGGGAGACGCTTCGGATTTCTTTCCCTTTCCCCTTCTCCTACCTGCAAAAAAAGGGGAGACCTTTGGCCTTTTTGTATTTGTTGGGCCGAAAGGACTGTATGTGAAAGTGATGTGTCTTTTTCACCGGTGTAGGAGCATAAGGCAAGAATGTCGACTTACCTGCGGTAGCCGCCGAGACTACCGCATCCAGCCCATCACCAAACAAGGCCTCACTTTTATACGGGAGAGCCTCCATATTTCTTTTGGAATCTGCATCAGCATTCCATTGGCGAAACCACAACGCCCTCCGAGCCAATACTGCCATGGTAGCGGTTCTTGATCCCAAGAAACCAATATATTTCATGGTTTCTAGTACGTACGCAGCAGCGTCTTTGATATGACCTAACGTTAGGAGTATCTCGTCTCCATCTATTGTGTCAATGTCTAATGAAAAGTTTTCTGACCACTTTTCAATAGCACTACTCACCCACTCATAGACAACGGTAGGCCTGAGTAGTGTCCCATTGGCCACATCAATAGATCACCTCACTCACTTGCAGTCTGTCGGCTCCTTAAGCGAAGCCATTCCAGGCACAGGGAGAAACACCTTTTCTCTTTTATGACAGGGCCCTGTCTAAAATGTGGGGTGACTCCCACCTTATTTGGAAAAAGGTAAGCTGCCTGAATTCCTTTTGGGAATCTGAAATTTCTTTTCAGGTTAAATCAGACCTGAGGTGGAGGGAAAATTACATTACTTCTTTACTAAAGTAAACCCTCTCCTTGTGGTAAAAGAGGGGGCTTTGTAACTTCTAACACCTCCTTTATAGCTAAAACATGTTTTGAATGCTTTTTTGCTAACTTAGGACCTATTCCCCTGGAATCACTAGTGTCGACATCAGAGTCCGTGTCAGTATCATTATGTTCTACTTGTGTAAATTTGTATGTGACCCAGAAAGGTCCCTGTGGATGAAAGGCAGAACTATTAAAAATCACATATTCAACAGATTATTTACATTTTCTGTATGAGATTCAGTCCAACCTCTTACTGACATGATTCACACTAACATGTAACCTTTCACCCAGTCAGGCTCTTGGTGTCATATTACACCTCTGTGTCCCTAACATGTCTACACAGAGTTCCCTGCCACAGACATGTCACACACGTGCACAACCACACCACAGACACTCCGGGACTTATAGGGGAAAGACCAACAGTAAAATCTGTCAGAGGGACACAGATAGGATTTGCCAGTTCACAACGCAGCGCCAATAACACAATGTCTGTGAACACAAAATGCCCACTGACATTCAGCGCTTTTATAATGTTAATCACACAATTATATAGCACCAAATTCACTGTGGCCCCCCTGTTTTGCACCCTGATACTTGTTCAGTAGTGGAGGAGGACCAGCGATGTCTCTGCAGCCTGAGGAGAGAGAGAAAATGGCGCTGAGCAGTGTGCTGGCTGACTGAGGAGGAAGCTCCACTCTTCAATGGTGTTTCTCCTCAGCTTTTATGAGGTAATTTTTTATACTGGCGGGGGTAGGACTGTGCCTCAGCAACTTATGTCCCTTATTTATGCCAGTTTCCATAGGTTTCATGCTGCCCAGGGTGCCCGCCCCCTGCGGCCTGCACCCTGCAGTGCCTGTGTATGTGTGGGCAACATGGCGCGCTGCGCTCCTGCCAGCCGCACGGTACCTTTAGCCATCACTTTCTTGACTGAAGATCTGTCTTCTAACACTCACCTGTCTTCTGACTTCTGGCTCTGTGAGGGGGGTGACGGCGTGCAGTGGGAGTGAGCCTCTAGGCACGGCTAGCGTTCAGTTCCCTTCAAGAGCTAATGGTGTCCTGTCAGCCAGAAGCAGAGCCATGAAACTCTTTAGGAAGTTTGTTCCTACTTCTGCCCCCTCAGTCCCACGAAGCAGGGATACTGCAGTTGTCCTTGAAAATAAAAAAAAACTAACATAAGTCTTTTCAGAGAAACTCAGTAGAGCTCCTCTGGAGTGCATCCAGTCTGCCTGGGCACATTTCTAAAACTGAGGTCTGGAGGAGGGGCATAGAGGGAGTAGCCAGTTCACATCCATTGAAAAGTTTTAAGAGTGCCCATGGCTCCTGCGGAACCGTCTATACCCCATGGTCATGAAGTGGACCCCAGCATCCTCTAGGACATATGATAAAAGTGGTTTAGGAGCTGTATAGGCACAGCAGCACTATTGAAATGGAGGCTTGACACCGAGGAAGCCACTGAAACCAGTCTGGAGGCGGGGAAACGCGTTTGTCACACGACAGGACATCCTTTCCAAAGCATTGCAGCATTCATCTGCTTGATCCTGACATTTGCTGAGCCGGACGGCATTTTTTACATGTTACCATACTCCAGTGCTATGGGGAACAAATCAGGAGTCTGCGTACCAGCGTGAGATCCCAGGCAGGGCTTCTTGTCCTAATAGCAGCTGGGAGAGGTACCACTTTGGGTGCACTGCATGGTGTACCCTGAATAATTGTTACTAATCAGTTTTAAAGTGATAATGCATGCATGCATGATAATAAAATACTAACTGCTCCAAAAAGTGCAACAAATCTGGAAAAAGCTGCATGTGAGATTAAGTTGTGCTTATAAACCATCACTGCATATTTGGAATAAACCAACAAAATTGGATAGAAAGGTGGGATGATTATAAGTGGAAACCCCACTGGGACTGAGATAGAATATAATTCTCCACTAGATACACTAGATGAATACGCTACTTGTGTATGCTGATAAGCTCATTGGTAAAAAAAAAACAGCTGAAGTTTAGTATTTGAGATAAAAAATAATATGTAATATGTGTAATGGAATTTTAGGATACTGGTCGGTATCTGCATTTTATTGTATTGTTTATTGAGTGTATTCATAAAAAAAATTGATAAAAGTGTGTTCAAAGTGAGAAGTGCAGTCTCATATTTTTTTATATTTTTGTATACAGGGTACATAGGTTCTGGGTTAAGATCCTATTGTAAAGGTGTGCCCTAAAAGTACACCTGACCTACACCCACTAACAAAAAGGTAAACAACAAAAGGATAGTCTGTTGACCAACCTGATGATCGGAGCATTTAACTCTGAATTTCCTACAATAAATACACATATCTATTACCTCTAATGACCTGTCATCATTTATATCTCACTTAAGACAAAAGCATTCTTGACAGGCAACTGAATACATCATTTCCCCTCTCCCTACCCTTACCTCTTCAAGATCCTACCCCCCCCCCCTTCCACATCAGTTCCAATGATCGCACACCTAAACTACTTCCAACTGCCACCAAAACACGATGACAGAGCCACAGTGTTATCACTCAATAACTGTAAATAGTAGCATAAGTCTACACTACTCAAAGAAAAGCACACCCCTGCCTCACTGACAGCAGCACATTACTCGCTGACACACATTTCTGACAGAAATGTATTTTTAAGAAATAAAAAATTACTACCTAACTCGCAGGCCAAAGATGACCTGTTCAAAGTACATATACAGGACTATTTTTTCCTACTATTCTGTATGTGTTTCACCCTACATCATCTCGCACAGAACAATTTTAGAACATAGATAAACCACTCTTGGTGTGCAGTCACCTTATGAAATGCGCAAGCCTTAGGTGGTTGAACACAGTCGGCCTTTGGCATCATATATGGTTGAGCTTCAATAATAATCACACTGACTCGAAAAGTTGCTGTTTGCACAATAAACACGTTGATTTATTGCATTTAATCTTGACATACCAATCCTTAATAAGAATAATGAACTATAACACCTGGACTTTTTTTTATTTATTATTTATTTACATTTTGAGTCACTGACTGGACACATTCTATCTATCTGGAGCCAGGTACTGCAGCTAGTTATATTATATACTGGCAGTTTATTTTGCCAAAATACATTAGCAGATCTGTGTAGTCATTATTTTGCATTGATAGTAATATTTTAAACCTTTCCTTTGCATTGTAAATTTTTTTTCTATTTCATCTGTTGCCGAAGCAGAGATCTTAGGGCCGTATTCAAGGTTTTGAGCAAACCAAAAAATCAGACTAACCATGTTGCACTGCAGGTGGGGCAGATGCAAGCAACATGTGCAGAGAGAGTTAGATTATGGTGGGCTGTGCACAAACTGAAATCGAATTGCAGTGTAAAAATAGGGATGTAGTTACAATCCCGGTGCCCGGCGGTCAGCATACCGGCAGGGGGCCGAGGGCTATTCCCACTCCTTGGTGTCCACGACACCTATAGAGTGGGAATAGAACATGTAGCGAGTGTGGCGAGCCACCAAGCCTGCAAGGGGCTTAGTTGTGTTCACCCCCTGCCAGCATTCTGGCAGCCAGGATCCCGGCATCAGTATGCAGACCGCCAGGATCCCGGCCGCCAGTCAAGCATACCCAACGCTAAGAATAAAGCAGCCAGTATGCACCATGCACAGAAACAATATAACCCACACATATCTAAATTTCTCTGCACGTTACATCTGCCCCACCTGCATTGCAACACGGTTTTGACCATTAGTGTGCATTTTTTGTTTGCTAACAATTCTGAATAACCCTCTTAATACATTTTAGTTATTATAAACTGGCATGCCAATCTTTGTTTTACATATTGAATACATATTACATTTTATATTGATTTTGATCGGCATCTGGTTATGGTATAGAAGTTTTTACAACAGCAATGCCTATTTTCGCATTACTCTAACAAAACAATGTTACACAGCTTTTATTTAAAACCCTATATATGCACAATATACAGATGTGTCCTTGTATATCTCAGTTCGCCACGTTCATAGCGTGAGTGAACTGACAGAGCCTGTTCAACTACATTAGCATCAGGCATCTAGGAAAACACTATAACGTAACATTTTGTATGCAGATACAGCCACAGTCTCACACAGAATATAGGCATGCCGCATATAATTTTAATCAACATAAGCAGATTGTGTGTCCTATTTGTACTGTTTTGCGAATAAGACATTTTTACAGAAAAAAGTTGCACAAAAAGATGCTCAGTGCAACAGAGTCACACCACAGCATGACCAGAAGGGCCATTTAACATGCAGGGAGGCTAGATGTAACATGTAAGTGGATTCATCTGTAGTATTATTTATTGATGCACAAAACGATACTGCTGTTATGTTTCTACACCAATATAATTTTTATTGGCAAAAAATCTGGTCTACAGTGATAAAGGAGCATATTCTTAGCAAACTATTGCATAAATACATTTGAGAGAAACAGTTACAGTATTTAGGGTTCATATATATATATATATATATATATATATACATATACACATGCATACATATACCTGTACATCCTTTTAGTAATTCTAAAATCTCTATGGTTAACGGGCAACTAAGCGATCTAAGCATAAATAGCCCTACGTTATGGACAATGATTGAACATAGACTTATGACCAGTGATGATCAACGTGACTACGGGATACACTGCTCAGCCATTCATAATTAATCTTAGATATACTTATAGTAACAGTTGTGTACGACAGTGTCAGTTTAGTATAAAGATTAATAGGGAGGAGGGTATGTTGGAGACAATATTTAAAATAATAAATGCCCACCCTCCCCCAGAACGACTACATGCAACAGCCATGTGATATAATATAGTGTACTTACTTGGAAAGAAAGAGTGATACTATGATCAAAAGGGCCACAAGGATAAAGAATATGCCCCAAACGATCTATAAATAAAGCACAATGTATTTGAAAGAAAGCCATTACTATATTTAAAAGATTTACATTTGTATGTTTTATATGTAAAATAATTTTGCATTTGCTTTATGAAGAAACATGTATGGCCCTGATAACACGTCTTTCTATCCTACGAGGAATTCACGACAATTAAAAGTTCAAGTCTTAGTGGTGTATATGACAATTTTAAAATCTGTTTAAATATTAACATAAAATGAGTTTAAGGGCTCTATTCAGCAACAATGTTGTTTTGCACTGAAAATATTCAGATATCAAATCATCATTTATTTCTCCATTTTTTTCCAGCTATTCAGGAGAAAAAAAAAAAAAAAAAACTTTTAAAAGGGACACTTTGTTTTACTGCTGTCCATGGCGAAGTCATGCAGGCAGTCTTTTTGTGTATCCAGGAAGACTGCCCTGCTCTGCGCATGCCCCATCTCTGCTCAGTATATAAATGTGCCCACTTACATCTAGCCTCTTTGCATTAAAGAGCACTTCTAGTCATGCCAAGCATCTTTGTGTGCAACTTTATTTCATTCAAATACATCTTATTCACAAAACAGTGTGAATAGGACGCACAAGCAACTTATGCTGATAAAAATGAAGTGCAGCATGCCTATATTCTGTGTGACTGCTGTTGTATCTGCATAGAAAACGGTATATTACAGTGTTTTCCTAGAATACACTGTAACTTACCATTTCGTATGCAGATACAGACGCAAATGCACAGATAATATAGGCGTGACAAATATAATTTTAATCAGCAGAGGCAGCGACTGCTTGTACTTCCTATACATACAGCAATGCGAATAAGATGCAATTTTGGCAAAAAAAAAGACGCCAGATGTTAGCAGAGCTGCTGGCTGACTCATGCTGTGCATCTCCATGGCGTATTGAGGAAAGATGTACGAGGACACACATGTGTATGTATTTATGTATGTAAATCTATCTCTCTCTCTATCGCAATAAGGTGCCGCCCGGATGAATAAAGTACACTGCAGGAAATTCGTATTACCTGCTTGCAGTGTACTTTACTTATTCGGGTGTTGCCTTATTGAGATTTATATTGGAACCTTGTCAAGGGTTATCTAGGAAGGCACTGGTCGCTACACTTGGTAACTGGAGTGCTGTTCTGCTGTATACACATACGCATACATATAAAGCCAGCAGGAGGAAATGATTGCACAAGATCCTCTTGACCCTGCAGTTTTTCTGCTGAAAGAAGAATTTTTCTTCATATAATGCCATTCTGAGATATGGTTCTATAAATAAAGCTTTTACACATGTTTTAAAAGGTTTTCCTGCTACTTGAATATCAGAAAACATTAATGCGCTGTAGAGAGCAACGGCCTACTCTCTACAGTGCGATAGTGTATGAACAAGGTATTAAATGCATTATCTTCTCAGTTAATACTTTGTTAAATAGTGGAAAACTTCAAATAGTGTTTTCACATAATTTAAGTGGAAATTTGCTTGCTGAATAGAGACCAAAGAAACATAAGACATACAGTACAGGTTGAGTATCCCATATCCAAATATTCCGAAATACGGAATATTCCGAAATACAGACTTTTTTGAGTGAGACTGAGATATTGAAACCTTTGTTTTTTGATGGCTCAATGTACACAATCTTTGTTTAATACACAAAGTTATTAAAAATATTGTATTAAATGACCTTCAGGCTGTGTGTATAAGGTGTATATGAAACATAAATGAATTGTGTGAATGTACACACACTTTGTTTAATGCACAAAGTTATAAAAAATATTGGCTAAAATTACGTTCAGGCTGTGTGTATAAGGTGTATATGTAACATAAATGTATTCTGTGCTTAGACTTGGGTCCTATCGCCATGATAGCTCATTATGGTATGCAATTATTCCAAAATACGGAAAAATCCCATATCCAAAATACCTCTGGTCCCAAGCATTTTGGATAAGGGATACTCAACCTGTATAATGTAAAATGATTTTAGAGCAAATTAATCTGTTATTTGAACACGGAAGTTCAGGGTAGTACTTAAAGTTATAGCTACCTATGGACTTGTGAGTAGATATACCCAGATTCATGATCAAATACATATTTCGCACTGGCTGAACACAAACTGTCAATGTTTTAAATATATATTTAAATATTTGTTGTGTTTTCTCTTCAGTGCCTTGAGAACCAAGGTTGGAAAACACTGCTATGATAGATAGATAGATAGATAGATAGATAGATAGATAGATAGATAGATAGATAGAAGATAGATATAGAATAGGTATAAAATAATAACATTTCTGATTTAACATTCACTAAAGTAAAGGACATTGGCAGTCACAATAAATATCCAAATATCAAACCTACCACCAGTACTTAAATTTAGAACACATGTATCCAGTTTTTATTGGTACACACTATGTTGAATCTTGATACTCCTCTACTATGGTAACAGGGATGCCAACCACAATGTGGAACCTCTTTGTGTATGCAACCATTGACTGGCAACGGTGCAAAACTGCCCAAAGTACATTACCAACACTGAGAGGGTAAATTTTAATTTACACACCAAAACTTCACTGAAATTTTGAAAACAATATACTGTACACTCTAATTTCTTTATTGTGTTTTCCACATATCATTGGACACATACATACATCCTGAAATTACTTTGAATATTCTGAAAGGCCAAAAACATTGAATGCAAAAATATATGTATACTCTTTCATCTGGGGGTCGAGCTTTTAGCCATGCGGCTCTGACTCTATGGAACGCACAGTTTGAGTATCCCCCCCTTAGATTCTTTCAGAAACAATCAAGCATTTCCATATAATTCCATGCTCTCTGTATTTTCTGAGAAGCTTTTCTGTACTATAGAAAATGTTCATTCTATCTGTTAAGTGCCTTGAGCCCTATTGTAGAGAGAGCGCTATAGAAATAAAATTATTATTGTTACAGAATGCACTGTCCCTGGCCCATTCTGACAATGCTGTAGCACAGAATTGATCAGTCAGCTATTGTTCTTAAACAGGGCCAGGTGTGATGTTTTATTCTGGGCCAGTCACTTTAGTGTAAAGACACTAAGCTGGAGCCCCTCTGATGTCACAAATGACTGTAAGGAGTTAAAACAAGGAGTGACTGGCTATCATACCCCATCTCCAAAGGATTAACTGCATCAAGATCCCATTGTTCTCCTTTAGGACTGAGCCAGACATTGGGGAATGAAAACAGCAGGGGGTATTCTTTGCAAGACTCATCTCTTTTACAGACCCTCATTGAGCTCTACCAATCAGGGGAGACCTTTTCCTAAGACTACCCTTTGCAGGGACTTTAGTGGTGGAAATTGGAAACCTTTTTAAAAAGAGAAGGCAAGAGAGCTCCAGGTTGTGTGTTGTTTTGGCTTCTAAAAGCTACTGGTCTTGGAGTCTCAGCTCCTGCCAGTGTGCTGAGGATTGTGCCTGGGAGCATGGTGGCTACTGGATTACAAACTTCTCTTGGGATTGCATACCTGATTGTTCTGCCTAGTTTATGCTACAATTGTGGACTCTGCTATACAGAATCTTCATCAAACGCCTGTGATCCTGCACAATTATATTGCATTCGGATATGACAGTGTGGGAGAGTACTGGGGAGTCTGACGGTAAACTGGTGTTTATTGGGACTTGATCTAGTTTCATTTATTATGTGTTTATCTTATAGCTGATTTAGAGAATTAATGTTAAGTAAATCTCTAATAAATATATTGTTTTATCTTTATCAGTCTCCTGTCTGCGTGACCTGACCCAGAAGTCCCGGAGTATACTCTGTGCGTTTATGCTATAATACTTCGGGTCTTCACAATTATTATCAGGATCCTAGTTTCAAAAGGTCCCTAGTGTTCCAGACTGCATATATGTTACCTCTGCATTCTGAAACCTAAGAGCAAGCCACTTTTCACATCATACCCATTTTGAATTTGTCATCCCATTTCCATTAACATTTTGCAGAGATTTTTGATAATTCTCACAATATTGCTACAGCTGAGGCCCTCTTTTAAGTCCCCCCCTGCTTATATGTCTGGCCAGGTTCCTACAAGTCTGGATGTTCTGCTTGTTCCATACGAATATGTATATGCGTATATGTATTGAAAACCATCAAAAGCATCTGTGAAGACCTCCTCAGTAAGTATAGCTCCAGTATTCCCTACGAAAACAACAAATTCTATTTACCGTAAAAATGAAGTGATTATTTTATTGTAGGAAAAGGCTATATACAGTAATAATTCCCTGATTATTGCGTAGAACAATATCCAAATTTCTATTTTCTTATTGATTTTGTAGATTTGCTTGGTATGGTCGCAGAAAACATTCACAACTATATTTTCGTGCACTGCTTAATGTTTTGTGTCGTTTTTTTGTTGTACGGTAAAGAGATTAAAAAAAAAATGAAAGAAAACTTGTTTCTAAGGAAGAGTCTCTAGCATTGCAGTCAAAAAGGACTACAGATGTGCTCTCATACATCTTTGCTGCAGTCATGCCAACCAGCTCCTCTTGACACATCAAGTCCCATGAGACTCTGCTAGAGTTGGGCATCTTTTTTGCTGAAAATGCATTTTAGACACAACACAATGTGACTAGGACACACCAGGAGACAGTGGATTAATTTGATATGTATTAGTGTGCGACTAACACCCCTTTCACATCGCACAAATAACCCGGTATCGACACAGCATATTGCAGCGTCGACACGGGTCAGTGTGCGATGTGAAAGCACTTTGCCCGAATTAGCGGGTCACCTAACTCGGTATAAAAGAAGGGTTATAACTGGGTTGAATACCGGGTAAAGCGCAGTGTGAATGGGAGCCGCTTCCATTCACAGCATAGGGAGAGGCAGCGCAGGAGATGAGCTCAACTCCCAGCGCCGCCTCCACACCCGCCACTGCTGCCCCTCTCCACCCCCTGCTGCTATGGAAACCGACCTGGTATATTGGGGGTCATTCTGAGTTGTTCGCTCGTTAGTTTTCTTCGCTACGGAGCGATTAGTCGCAAACTGCGCAAGCGCAATGTTCGCAGTGCGCCTGCGCCAAGTAAATTAGCACAAAAGTTTGGTATTTTACTCACGGCCTAACGAAGATTTATCTTCGTTCTGGTGATCGTAGTGTGATTGACAGGAAGTGGGTGTTTCTGGGCGGAAACTGGCCGTTTTATGGGAGTGTGCAGAAAAACGCTGACGTTTCTGGGAAATACACGGGAGTGGCTGGAGAAACGGGGGAGTGTCTGGGCGAACGCTGGGTGTGTTTGTGACGTCAAACCAGGAACGAAACTGACTGAACTGATCGCAGTGTAGGAGTAAGTCTGGGGCTACTCAGAAACTGCTATTCGCAATTCTGCTAATCTTTCGTTTGCAATTCTTCTAACCTAAGATACACTCCCAGAGGGCGGCGGCTTAGCTTGTGCAATGCTGCTAAAAGCAGCTAGCGAGCGAACAACTCTGAATGAGGGCCATCGTCGGGTCGGAAAGACAGCAAAGCAGAGCAAATGCCGGATCCCACCCGGTAAGGACACGTTTCTCTTCCCGGGTGGGATCCGGCATTTGCGATCTGAAAGCGGTATTAGTCTCTCCATAAGAAACGCAACAATGCAACGGCAGCAGCTTTTCTAAAATGCCAAGTTCTGTTGTGCTTCATATTTCTGACTCAGTCGTTCATAGATATGCAAGTGTCACATATCAAATTAGTTAGCTCAGTCTCCTGGTGTGTCAAAGTAGTCTGTCTTCATTTGAATGCAGGCACCCCCATTAAGTTGATGAATTTTTGACGTGGTGTAAAGTGCCTAAAGCAGATGCAGCCATTGTGGAAATGATTTCCTAAAATACCATTCTGCTGGAAGTTGAAACCACTTTCAAAGATCATATGGATAAATAAATTACATGCCTCTACAGCAAGGGTTTCACTTAATTTCTTACACAATTGCAGGGACGAGCTCCTTTCAGAGTCCGTGCTCTGCATGTGTTTTTTAATATATTCATGCAAATATTAAGTTTATACCTGCTGTGGAGGTTATTGGGGTGGTAGGGAGGCAGTAGGTGACAGAGGGAGGCAGTGTGTGGCAGAGGGTGACAGTGGGAGACTGGGGAGGTAGTGGATGACAGGGATAGGCAGTGGCTGGCAGGAATATGTAGAGGGTATCAGGGAGTGGCAGTAGGTGAAAGGGGTGATAGCATAGAGTGACTAGGGAGAGGCAGTAAGTGCTGAGGGAAAGGCAGAGGAGGACATAGGATGATGGGGAGGCAGAGGGTGGCATGGGAAGGTACTAGGTGACGAGGGGGATGCACAGGTTGGCAGTGGGTGATGGGTATGTTAGTGGATGATAAGGAGAGGCAGAGTGTGGCAGTGGTAGAGAGGTTGAGACAGTAGTGGACTGGGTGATGCAGAGGGTGACAGGGAGGCAGACAATTACATGGTGATGACAGAGGAAGACATACGGTGACTAGGGAGATGCAGTGGGTGTTTAATGAGTTTCCCCTCTCCACATTGTACACAGTGTGCTCCCCTGTTCCCCCTTCCATAAATATATCCCATAAAAATTGTGCTCGGTGCTCCACTCCTTCCTCATCATGCTCCCTTGCTGCTGCTTACCCCCATGCTGCACTTATTTACTGTACAACAGGTTCTTCACAGACTAAGAGGAGCCAGCTCTCAGTGAGCAGGACTCGTCTGGCTGTGATCCGCTGCTGGCTGCCTTTTTCATCTGTAAGTTTCCTAGAGTTTAGAAGCCCCAGCACCTGGGAGTGCCCTCGCTGTCAACCAAGTGCCCCCTGTGGATATATGCATATAGATGAGGGAGCCAGGAGTGCAGCCTGCTCCTGGCTGGGTGGGGGCTGAGCAGCCTGACTGCTTGGATCTCTAAAGCAGTGATCCAAGGTGTCTGATGTAACAGACAAATCAACTAATGTTTCAGACTCCTCGGTTCAATTGGCTGAGAGATTAGAGAAGTTATCAGCCTGACGGTTAGCAACATGGGGTTGTGACCCCATGCTTAGAAGGTCATCAACCACAGTTTGAAAACAGATGCTCTACAGTAATCATGCTCACATCAGGTATGGGAAAATAATCAGTTTTGTAGACTCTTAGGTTATGGAGTTCTTTGTTTCTTGCTGACATTTACGAAAAAAATACTAAGCAGTATTTCATATTAAAACACAATTTGAATATTTAAAATAAATTACCCACATAGATAGGCCAACATTTCCAGATTATTTTGACTGGTGTAATTACCACAAGATAAGTATAAACTCCACTCGCTACAGCGCCTGAGATCATTGCTGCTCCATGAACCCAATAGTACTTGATTCAGTAAAGCACAAATCAGTGGGGTCTATTTACATGGGATGCATTCAGGATCCTGGCATTCAGGATGCAGACAGTTGGGATACCGATGCCAGAATACCAACACTGCTCAGAAGACCAATACCGGGATCCCAACAGGTTAGGTTTAGGCTGTGAGAGGGGGAGGGGTGTGAGTGTGTTGGGGTTAGGCTGTGGGGAAGGTTAGGAAAGTCAGGGATTAGGTATAGCACACATACCTACTAGGTGTCAGGATCCTGAATTTCGGTATCCCGATACCATCCCTATTTACACATCTACGAGTTACTACGCTTTAGATCACAGGTTCCCAAACTCGGTCCTCGGGACACCAAACAGTTTCTGTTTTCCATGTCTCCTCACAAAATCACAAGTGATATAATTAGCTCCACCTGTGGATCTTTTAAAATGTATCAGTGAGTAATGAATACACCTGTGCACCTGCTGGGTGATCTGGAAAATGATAACTGTGTATGGTGGTGCAGACAGAGTTTGAGAACCACTGCTTTAGATGGCCACTTTGGAAGCCTAGTTTTTATTTACCAACTGTTAATTTATAGCCCTTCCTATATTATTTCTTGGTTACCTACAATTTACCCCCACAAGTTTGTGTTTCCTATAAAAATATGGTTTAGCCTAATTCAGAAGAGACACTTGTAGACAAGGAGGACTATACAAAAGGAAGTGGGCGGTCTGGATCTTTTCACAAGTCAAAGCGCTCATAAAACAATGAATGGTTATATAATACTTTGTGTCCATATATGAGGCACATGGTCATGTGATTCATACTGTATATCCCCCTTCAGAATCAGTCCTTTTGTCCAGACATAAATCTTCTAGCATTCACAACATATATATGGAAAAGAAAAAAACAAGATTTTACTCACCGGTAAATCTATTTCTCGTAGTCCGTAGTGGATGCTGGGAACTCCGTAAGGACCATGGGGAGTAGCGGCTCCGCAGGAGACTGGGCACAACTAAGAAAGATTTAGGACTACCTGGTGTGCACTGGCTCCTCCCTCTATGCCCCTCCTCCAGACCTCAGTTAGGAAACTGTGCCCGGAAGAGCAGACACAATAAGGAAAGGATTTTGGTATCCCGGGTAAGACTCATACCAGCCACACCAATCACACCGTACAACTCGTGATACTATACCCAGTTAACAGTATGAATAACAACTGAGCCTCACGAACAGATGGCTCATAACAATAACCCTTTAGTTAGGCAATAACTATATACAAGTATTGCAGACAATCCGCACTTGGGATGGGCGCCCAGCATCCACTACGGACTACGAGAAATAGATTTACCGGTGAGTAAAATCTTATTTTCTCTGACGCCCTAGTGGATGCTGGGAACTCCGTAAGGACCATGGGGATTATACCAAAGCTCCCAAACGGGCGGGAGAGTGCGGATGACTCTGCAGCACCGAATGAGCAAACTCAAGGTCCTCCTCAGCCAGGGTATCAAACTTGTAGAATTTAGCAAACGTGTTTGAACCCGACCAAGTAGCAGCTCGGCAAAGTTGTAAAGCCGAGACCCCTCGGGCAGCCGCCCAAGAAGAGCCCACTTTCCTCGTAGAATGGGCTTTTACAGATTTAGGATGCGGCAGTCCAGCCGCAGAATGTGCAAGTTGAATCGTACTACAGATCCAGCGAGCAAAAGACTGCTTTGAAGCAGGAGCACCCAGCTTGTTGGGCGCATACAGGATAAATAGCAAGTCAGTTTTCCTGACTCCAGCCGTCCTGGAAACATAGATTTTCAGGGCCCTGACTACGTCCAGTAACTTGGAATCCTCCAAGTCCTTAGTAGCCGCAGGCACCACAATAGGTTGGTTCAAATGAAAAGCTGATACCACCTTAGGAAGAAATTGGGGACGAGTCCTCAATTCCGCCCTATCCATATGGAAAATTAGATAAGGGCTTTTACAAGACAAAGCTGCAAATTCTGACACACGCCTGGCCGAAGCCAAGGCCAACAGCATGACCACTTTCCACGTGAGATATTTTAGTTCCACGGTTTTAAGTGGCTCAAACCAATGTGACTTAAGGAAATTCAACACCACGTTGAGATCCCAAGGTGCCACTGGAGGCACAAAAGGGGGCTGAATATGCAGCACTCCTTTAACAAACGTCTGAACTTCAGGCAGTGAAGCCAGTTCTTTTTGGAAGAAAATCGACAGAGCCGAAATCTGGACCTTAATGGAACCCAATTTTAGGCCCATAGACACCCCTGACTGTAGGAAGTGCAGAAATCGACCCAGCTGAAATTCCTCCGTTGGGGCCCTTCTGGCCTCACACCACGCAACATATTTTCGCCATATGCGGTGATAATGGTTTGCGGTCACCTCCTTCCTAGCTTTAATCAGCGTAGGGATGACTTCCCCTGGAATGCCCTTTTCCTTCAGGATCCGGCGTTCAACCGCCATGCCGTCAAACGCAGCCGCGGTAAGTCTTGGAATAGACAGGGTCCCTGCAGCAGCAGGTCCTGTCTGAGCGGCAGAGGCCATGGGTCCTCTGAGATAAGTTCTTACTCCTCTCCTTCTTATTATTCTCAGTACCTTGGGTATGAGAGGCAGAGGAGGGAACACATAAACCGACTGGTACACCCACGGTGTCACTAGAGCGTCCACAGCTATCGCCTGAGGGTCCCTTGACCTGGCGCAATATCTTTTTAGCTTTTTGTTGAGGCGGGACGCCATCATGTCCACCTGTGGCCTTTCCCAACGGTTTACAATCATTTGGAAGACTTCTGGATGAAGTCCCCACTCTCCCGGGTGGAGGTCGTGCCTGCTGAGGAAGTCTGCTTCCCAGTTGTCCACTCCCGGAATGAACACTGCTGACAGTGCTACCACATGATTTTCCGCCCATCGGAGAATCCTTGTGGCTTCTGCCATCGCCATCCTGCTTCTTGTGCCGCCCTGACGGTTTACATGGGCGACCGCCGTGATGTTGTCTGACTGGATCAGCACTGGCTGGTGTTGAAGCAGGGGTCTTGCCTGACTTGGGGCATTGTAAATGGCCCTTAGCTCCAGAATATTTATGTGTAGGGAAGTCTCCTGACTTGTCCATAGTCCATGGAAGTTTCTTCCCTGTGTGACTGCCCCCCAACCTCGAAGGCTGGCATCCGTGGTCACCAGGATCCAGTCCTGTATGCCGAATCTGCAGCCCTCTAGAAGATGAGCACTCTGCAGCCACCACAGCAGCGACACCCTGGCCCTTGGAGACAGGGTTATCAGCCGATGCATCTGAAGATGCGACCCGGACCACTTGTCCAACAGATCCCACTGAAAGATCCTTGCATGGAACCTTCCGAAAGGAATTGCTTCGTAAGAAGCCACCATCTTTCCCAGGACTCGCGTGCAGTGGTGCACCGACACCTGTTTTGGTTTTAGGAGGTCTCTGACTAGAGACGACAACTCCTTGGCCTTCTCCTCCGGGAGAAACACTTTTTTCTGTTCTGTGTACAGAACCATCCCCAGGAACAGTAGACGCGTTGTTGGAACCAGCTGCGACTTTGGAATATTCAGGATCCAGCCGTGCTGTTGTAGCACTTCCCGAGCTAGTGCTACTCCGATCAACAACTGTTCCCTGGACCTCGCCTTTGTAAGGAGATCGTCCAAGTACGGGATAATTAAAACTCCCTTTTTTCCGAAGGAGTATCATCATTTCGGCCATTACCTTGGTAAATACCCTTGGTGCCGTGGACAGACCAAACAGCAACGTCTGGAATTGGTAATGACAGTCCTGTACTACAAATCTGAGGTACTCCTGGTGAGGAGGGTAAATGGGGACATGCAGGTAAGCATCCTTGATGTCCAGTGATACCATGTAATCCCCCTCGTCCAGGCTTGCAATCACCGCTCTGAGCGATTCCATCTTGAACTTGAACCTTCTTATATAAGTGTTCAAAGATTTTAAATTTAAAATGGGTCTCACCGAACCGTACGGTTTCGGTACCACAAACATTGTGGAATAGTAACCCCGTCCTTGTTGAAGGAGGGGTACCTTGATTATCACCTGCTGAGAAAACAGCTTGTGAATCGCCTCCAGCACTGCCTCCCTGTCCGGGGGAGCTGTCGGCAAGGCAGATTTGAGGAAACGGCGAGGGGGAGACGTCTCGAATTCCAGCTTGTACCCCTGAGATACTACCTGTAGAATCCAGGGATCCACCCGTGAACGAGCCCACTGGTTGCTGAAGTTCTTGAGACGGGCCCCCACCGTACCTGGCTCCGCCTGTGGAGCCCCAGGGTCATGCGGTGGACTTAGAGGAAGCGGGGGAGGACTTTTGTTCCTGGGAACTGGCTGTATGTTGCAGCTTTTTCCCTCTACCTCTGCCTCTGGGCAGAAAGGACGCGCCTCTAACCCGCTTGCCTTTCTGGGGCCGAAAGGACTGTACCTGATAATACGGTGCTTTCTTTGGCTGTGAGGGAACATGGGGTAAAAATGCTGACTTCCCAGCTGTCGCTGTGGAAACGAGGTCCGAGAGACCATCCCCAAACAACTCCTCACCCTTGTAAGGCAAAACTTCCATGTGCCTTTTAGAATCTGCATCTCCTGTCCACTGCCGAGTCCACAATCCTCTCCTGGCAGAAATGGACATTGCGTTTATTTTAGATGCCAGCCGGCAAATATCCCTCTGTGCATCTCTCATGTATAAGACTGCGTCTTTAATATGCTCTACGGTTAGCAATATAGTGTCCCTGTCTAAGGTATCAATATTTTCTGACAGGGAATCTGACCACGCAGCTGCAGCACTGCACATCCATGCTGACGCAATAGCTGGTCTCAGTATAATACCTGAGTGTGTATAAACAGACTTCAGGATAGCCTCCAGCTTCCTATCAGCAGGTTCCTTTAGGGTGGCCGTGTCCGAAGACGGTAGTGCCACCTTCTTTGACAGGCGTGTGAGCGCTTTATCCACCCTAGGGGATGTCTCCCAACGTGACCTATCCTCTGCCGGGAAAGGGTACGCCATTAGTAACTTTTTAGAAATGACCAGTTTCTTATCGGGGGAAGCCCACGCTTCTTCACATACTTCATTTAATTCATCAGAAGGGGGAAAAACCACTGGTAGTTTTTTCTCCCCAAACATAATACCCTTTTTTGTGGTACCTGGGGTAATATCAGAAATGTGCAACACATTTTTCATTGCCGTAATCATGTAACGGGTGGCTCTATTGGAATGTACAGTAGTCTCATCATCGTTGACACTGGAGTCAGTATCCGTGTCGACATCTGTGTCTGCCATCTGAGGTAGCGGGCGTTTTAGAGCCCCTGATGGCTTTTGAGACGCCTGGGCAGGCACAGACTGAGATGCCGGCTGTCCCACATCTGCTATGTCGTCAAACCTTTTATGTAAGGAGTTGACACTGTCACATAATTCCTTCCACATGTCCATCCATTCAGGTGTCGACCCCGCAGGGGGTGACATCACATTTATCGGCCCTTGCTCCGCCTCCACATAAGCCTCCTCATCAAACATGTCGACACAGCCGCACCGACACACCACACACACACAGGGAATGCTCTGACTGAGGACAGGACCCCACAAAGTCCTTTGGAGAGACAGAGAGAGAGTACGCCAGCACACACCAGAGCGCTATATAATGCAGGGATTCACACTACACACAGTGATTTTTCCCCTATAGCTGCTAATATTACACAGATTGCGCCTAAATTTAGTGCCCCCCCTCTCTTTTTTACCCTATGGAGTCTGGAAACTGCAGGGGAGAGCCTGGGGAGCGTCCTTCCAGCGGAGCTGTGAGGGAAAATGGCGCCAGTGTCCTGAGGGAGATAGCTCCGCCCCTTTTTTGGCGGACTTCTCCCGCTTTTTTATGGAAAGTTATGGCAGGGGATTTTACACATATATAGTCTTAATGACTATATTATGTGGTAATTTGCCAAGTAAGGTACTCTTATTGCAGCCCAGGGCGCCCCCCCCAGCGCCCTGCAACCATCAGTGACTGGAGTGTGTGGTGTGCATGGGGAGCAATGGCGCACAGCTGCAGTGCTGTGCGCTACCTTAATGAAGACCAAAGTCTTCTGCCGCCGATTTCCAGGAACGTCTTCTTGCTTCTGGCTCTGCAACGGGGACGGCGGCGCGGCTCCGGGACCGGACGACCGAGGCTGGGCCTGTGTTCGATCCCTCTGGAGCTAATGGTGTCCAGTAGCCTAGAAGCCCAAGCTAGCTGCAAGCAGGTAGGTTCGCTTCTCTCCCCTCGGTCCCTCGTAGCAGTGAGTTTGTTGCCAGCAGATCTATCCTCTGGCGGGAAAGGGTACGCCATTAGTAACTTTTTAGAAATTACCAGTTTCTTATCGGGGGAAGCCCACGCTTCTTCACATACTTCATTTAATTCATCAGAAGGGGGAAAAACCACTGGTAGTTTTTTCTCCCCAAACATAATACCCTTTTTTGTGGTACCTGGGGTAATATCAGAAATGTGCAACACATTTTTCATTGCCGTAATCATGTAACGGGTGGCTCTATTGGAATGTACAGTAGTCTCATCATCGTTGACACTGGAGTCAGTATCCGTGTCGACATCTGTGTCTGCCATCTGAGGTAGCGGGCGTTTTAGAGCCCCTGATGGCTTTTGAGACGCCTGGGCAGGCACAGACTGAGATGCCGGCTGTCCCACATCTGCTATGTCGTCAAACCTTTTATGTAAGGAGTTGACACTGTCACGTAATTCCTTCCACATGTCCATCCATTCAGGTGTCGACCCCGCAGGGGGTGACATCACATTTATCGGCCCTTGCTCCGCCTCCACATAAGCCTCCTCATCAAACATGTCGACACAGCCGCACCGACACACCACACACACACAGGGAATGCTCTGACTGAGGACAGGACCCCACAAAGTCCTTTGGGGAGACAGAGAGAGAGTATGCCAGCACACACCAGAGCGCTATATAATGCAGGGATTCACACTACACACAGTGATTTTTCCCCTATAGCTGCTAATATTACACAGATTGCGCCTAAATTTAGTGCCCCCCCTCTCTTTTTTACCCTATGGAGTCTGGAAACTGCAGGGGAGAGCCTGGGGAGCGTCCTTCCAGCGGAGCTGTGAGGGAAAATGGCGCCAGTGTCCTGAGGGAGATAGCTCCGCCCCTTTTTTGGCGGACTTCTCCCGCTTTTTTATGGAAAGTTATGGCAGGGGATTTTACACATATATAGTCTTAATGACTATATTATGTGGTAATTTGCCAAGTAAGGTACTCTTATTGCAGCCCAGGGCGCCCCCCCAGCGCCCTGCAACCATCAGTGACCGGAGTGTGTGGTGTGCATGGGGAGCAATGGCGCACAGCTGCAGTGCTGTGCGCTACCTTAATGAAGACCAAAGTCTTCTGCCGCCGATTTCCAGGAACGTCTTCTTGCTTCTGGATCTGCAACGGGGACGGCGGCGCGGCTCCGGACGACCGAGGCTGGGCCTGTGTTCGATCCCTCTGGAGCTAATGGTGTCCAGTAGCCTAGAAGCCCAAGCTAGCTGCAAGCAGGTAGGTTCGCTTCTCTCCCCTCGGTCCCTCGTAGCAGTGAGTCTGTTGCCAGCAGATCTCACTGAAAATAAAAAAACTAATTTATACTTTCTTTTCTAGAAGCTCAGGAGAGCCCCTAGTGTGCATCCAGCTCGGCCGGGCATAAAATTCTAACTGAGGTCTGGAGGAGGGGCATAGAGGGAGGAGCCAGTGCACACCAGGTAGTCCTAAATCTTTCTTAGTTGTGCCCAGTCTCCTGCGGAGCCGCTATTCCCCATGGTCCTTACGAAGTTCCCAGCATCCACTAGGACGTCAGAGAAATAGGATTTTGGTACTTACCAGGTAAATCATTTTCTTTGAATCCATAGGGGGCACTGGAGTACTCCTGGGGATATGGACGGTTCCGCAGGAACAAGGCACTGAATAAATTAAAATTTGGAACTACTCCTCCCCTCCATATCCCAGAGTACCTCAGTGTTTTTTTACTGAGCCGAACAGGAGCTATAGAGATGTTGACAATGGAGAATTACATATAACAAAATAGACAACAATAAAGTTGACACATAATGTTACTGACAACTAACAGTTGACACCATAACCGATAGAACTTAATCATTTGAACCAGTCGGTGAGAGTGTGTTACCATAAGATTCTCTGAACTTACCACAAACCAGGCAAAACTGCTCTGGGTGGGCGTCCAGTGCCCCCTATGGATTCAAAGAAAAGGATTTACCTGGTAAGTGCCAAAATCCTATTTTCTTTTTCATCCACTAGGGGTCACTGGAGTACTCTTGGGACGTACCAGAGTTTCCCCCGTGGGCGGGAGAACTGTTTGGCGCCTGTAACACTAGGCGGCCAAAGCTAGATAATAATAATTTTATTTATATAGCGCTCTTTCTCCAATAGGAATCAAGGCGCTAAAGATGCTGATGCCGCAAAAGTATCAAACTTGTAAAAGCGCACAAACATGTGCACTGAAGACCATGTAGCCGCACGGCAAAGCTGTGTCGTAGAAGCTCCACGACCAGCTGCCCATGACGTTCCCACAGAACGTGTGGAATGAGCTGTTACTGATGTAGGTGGCTGTAACCTAGCATGAAGGTAAGCCTGACGTATGGTCATTTTTATCCATCTGGATAATGTCTGCTTAGAAGCTGGCCAATCCATCTTGGCAGCATCGTAGAGAACAAACAACGTATCCGTCTTACGAACTGTAGACGTTCGGGATACATAAACGCGTAGTGCGCGTACCACATCCAAGGTTCCAGAATCTCCTGTTAACACAGGAACTACTATTGGTTGATTGATGTGAAAAGAGGACACTACTTTTGGTAGGGAAGCGGGATTCGTCCGAAGTTCCGCTCTGTCATCATGAAACACTAAATACGGTGGCTTGCATGACAAGGCACCCAAATCTGAAACACGCCTTGCCGAAGCTAAGGCTAGGAGAAAAATTGTTTTCCAAGTGAGAAACTTAATATCCACTTGTTGTAAGGGTTCGAAATATAAAGACTGTAAGAAATCTAAAACCAGATTCAAGTCCCATGGCGCAGTAGGTGGAGTGAATGGAGGCTGTACTCTGAGGACACCTTGCAGAAAAGTGTGTACCGACGGCAATAGAGCCAATCTTCTTTGAAAGTAAATTGACAACGCAGATATCTGCACTTTTAGTGTGGATAAACGCAGACCTCCATCTAACCCCATCTGTAGAAATAACAAAAGATGGGATAACTTGAAAGATGAAGTTGGAAACTTCTTAGCTTCACACCAACCTATGTAGGCACGCCAAATTCTGTAATAATGAGTTGCCGTAACCGGCTTCCTAGCTCGTAACATGGTTGGTATAACCGATTCTGGAATGCCCTCTCTTCTTAAGAGAGCTGTCTCAACAGCCACCCCGTCAAACGCAGCCGCGCTAAATTGGGGTAAAGGAACGGACCCTGTTGTAACAGGTCCGGACATAGTGGGAGCGGCCAAGGATTGTCTGCGAGTAGTCCGCGGAGATCCGAGAACCAAGCTCTCCGAGGCCAATGAGGCGCCACTAGTATGACTGTGACAGACTCTCTTTTGATCCGTTTTAGCAACAGAGGGAGCAGCGGAAACAGATACACGAGGCTGTACGCCACGTGATTGTGAGAGCATCCACTGCTTTTGGATCTCTCGTTATGAACACGTACTGGGGCATTTGGTGATTGTGGCGAGATGCCATCAGGTCCACTTAAGGGTAACCCCACCTCTGGACCAGCATGTGAAACACCTTTGGATTCAATGCCCATTCTCCTGGATGAAAATCCCGACGGCTGAGATAATCCGCCTCCCAGTTGTCCACTCCCGGAATGAATACTGCCGACAATATCACTTGGTGATACTCGGCCCAATTAAGGATTCGAGCTACTTCCCGCATTGCCATGCGGCTTTTCGTTCCTCCTTGTTTGTTGATGTATGCGTTTCCCTGCAGTTAGATTCTGTACTTTGAGCCACCAGAGTAGAGACACTCTCGCCCGAGGAGACAACCTCACCCTGCGGTGAATCTGCAGATGCGAGCCCGACCACTGTGCGAGCACATCCAGTTGAAAAGGACGTGAGTGAAGTCTTCCGAACTGAAGCGCTTCGAAAGCCGCCACCATTGTGCCTAAGAGGCGAATGCACAAATGAACCGAGACTGTGCGTGGCTTGAGCACTAATTGTACCAGATGACGAATGACCTGTACTTTCTGTTCTGGTAGGTAAATTCTTTGATTTACCGTATCGAGAATCATACCTAGGAATTGAAGTCGTTGAGACGGAATTAGATGCAATTTCTTGAAATTGACAATCCAACCGTGGTGAACCAGTACATTGTATGTTAGCAACGCCTGTTGGAGGATGATTTGTTGAGACGGAGCTTTGATGAGCAAATCGTCTAAGTACGGAACTATTATCACTCCCAGGGATCTGAGATGAGCTATCATCACAGACATCACCTTGGTGAATACCCGAGGCGCTGACGAGAGGCCAAACGGTAAAGCCTGAAACTGGTAATGGTTCTGCCGTATTGCAAACCGCAAGAACCTCTGATGAGGTGGCCAAATCGGAATGTGTAAGTATGCATCCTTGAGATCCAGTGCAATCAAGAATTCCTGTGGCTCTAGACCTGCAATTACTGACTGCAGAGATTGCATCTTGAATCTGTAGTAAGTGACGTACTGATTGAGACCCTTTAAGTTCAATATTGGCCTGACCGAGCCATACGGCTTTGGTACCACAAACATACTGGAATAATAACCCTGACCCTATTGGTGTACAGGGACCGGAATCAAAACTGCTGCATCCAGCAGAGACTGAATGGCAATCTGCAGAACCGCCTTCCTGTCGTCCGACACAGGCAGTCCTGTCTTGATAAACCGTATTGGCGGGAGACAGTCAAACTCTATTTTGTAACCTTTTAAGACTAAATTGCGGATCCACCCATCTGTGGACGTCTGAAGCCACGCCAACTGGAACGTCTGAAGGCGTGCTCCCACAATTGGAGATCCGAGATGGGCTGGGAGCCCGTCATGCCACTGGCTTGCCGGTGACCTTAGAGTCCTGACGAATGGTGTTGGTTTGTTGGAAACCACGTCCCCGACCTCGTCTACCAGTTGTGGCCGTTCCTCTGCCATGCCCGCGAAAGGACTGGGGTCTAAAGGATTTGAACGCAGGTACAGAATACCTCCTTCTAGGTACTGTTGGGAGACAATGGTAAGAAAACAGACTTTGATCCCATGGCCTCAGAAATCCATTTGTCCAATTCAGGACCAAACAACATCTCGCCACCGTAAGGTAACGCTTCTATACCTCTTTTGACCTCCGCCTCCGCTTGCCAAGAACGCAGCCAGAGTGCTCGTCATGCTGTAACTAGCAATGATGAAAGGCGAGAAGTGAGCGAACAGACGTCAGTAGAAGCTGTACATAGATAGTCAGCAGCTTCCCAGATTTGATCAGCGAGAAGTATAAGGTGATCATCACTTAAGGCAGACTTGAGTTCTGTTATCCATACCATTAGCGCTTTAGTTACCCAAATGCCAACCAACCCAGGTCTAAGCAACACCCCTGCTGCTATATACATGGATTTTAGCATAGCTTCTATTTTACGGTCCGAAGGGTCCTTAAGCGTAGTAGCAGTTGGTACTGGTATGGTTAATTTCTTTGTAAGTTTAGACACAGACGAAACCACCAATGGCGGATTCTCCCATGTAGCTGTTACAGACTCTGGAAACGGGTAACTAGACTTAAATCTGTGAGGTATAGAAAACCGTTTATCCGGATTCTTTCGTGTTTCTAGTAACATCTTATTAAGAGATTCCGAAACAGGAAAACACATTGGAGTTCTCGGTCATTTAGTAAAGACGACCTCATCATTTGTCAGAGGCTCCTCAGTTTCTGTAAATTTCAGGGACTGACGCACCGCTCTGATGAGATTATCAATGCCCGGGCTGTCAAAATCGTCACCATCTGACTGCTGGTCTACTTCGCCCTCCTCACACTCATCTTGCGCAGTGAGGTCTGGCATAGAATCATCAGAAAGCAACATAGCAGAAACCGGTAAATTATAAGACAAATGAAACTTATCCCTTCATACCTAAAGAGGATTTGGACTTTTGGTAAGGCTGAGACCCCTCCGGTACTTCTAGTGGTCTCACCCTAGACTCCGATCTTGCCGCCTCCCGCTCTTGCCGAGTGGCGGCCAATTCTGATTGCAATCCAGCCAGGACATCTGCTAGCATAGCCCATGGAGGGTCCGGGGTTGAAATTGGCTTTGAACCCGGAGCGGAAATTTTATTTGTAGCAGAATTCACCAAACATACTGTACATGTTGTAGATTCATCCGGTAACACACTGTTACAGACCTTGCAGTGAAACTGCTTTTTAGTTTTTGCTGGTTTCTTACTCATTATGCCGACAGACAATACAAAATACAAAGACAGACAACTTGTGCGACTCTATAGGTGTCTCTATAAATATATATTTGGTCAAGTGCAGTGCACGCCAGCAATATGAAATCTCATCCCAAAATCCCCCTACAACCCTGCGCCTTCAATGGAGTAGAGATGTAGTACAGGAAATTCTGGAAACACAACAGGAAAAAACAGGAAGCATGGTTAAATATGTCCCTCATGCTTACAGTATAACACAAAGTGCAGACGTATAACTTATCCAAGCAGATTTAAATAAAAACATACATATGCTGTATTTAAAACTTTAGTGTAAGACCTACACTCCCATCTGCACCTATAAGTGAAACCTGTTAACAAAGGGCTTAATAGCCTATTCTAATAACATATGCAGCGCAGCTGCTGCTAAGACACACTTCTCATCTTTCTGTGTGCTTCCACCCCCGTGCTCCGTGTACCGCTCTCTATTACACGGAGCCGGGCTTACATATGCTGAAGAGGGTGCCGGGAAGCGGAAGCGGGAGCCGGGGAGCGCGCTGCATAGAGCCGTGGAGCAGCCTATGCATGAAGAACATGGCCGGCGCGGCTCAGTGAGCGGCGGGAGGCAGCAGTAATCAGGTAGCGGCAGCGGGCGCTGGAAGCGGTGTCGAGTGGCTGGAAGCAGCGGCGGGCGGCTCGCACACACACACACACACAGTGTCCCCACACAGCGGGCGGCAGCATGAGCTGACCGCCCCGTCCCAACATACTTGGACCCTGTGGTGAGGGCTATGACGGGGCTTCTTCTGTAAGGTAGGTAGTCCTGCACGTGGTTGTGAGGGAGCTCTTTCAGTAAGGCCCAACACGCCACAGCTGCTTGTAGCAGCTTCCACTATCCCGGACTCACACCTATTGGAAGGGGGGAAGGGATGTGGAACAGTCGAAAAAATAAAAAAAATGTAAAAAAAAAATACAATAAGTGTGGATCAGCTCCACACAAGCCTTGCTACTGTGAGCACCGAAAAAACACTGAGGTACTCTGGGATATGGAAGGGAGGAGTAGTTTCAGATTTTAATTTATTCAGTGCCATGTTCCTGCGGAACCGTCCATATCCCTAAGAGTACTCCAGTGACCCCTAGTGGATGAAAAAGAAATATGACAAAATAGTGTAGTACGTACTTTGTACCGGAGTGATGTTTAAACCCAACACTCACAGTAACAAGCTCCGCCCCAGACTACAAGAGGAGCTGCAGCTGCATGAAGCCTGAGTGAAGAACTCACTGTCAGACTGAAAGAAAGGGAATACAGCTCCAGATCATTCAAGAAAGCAGAAGACGGCGATGGAAAATTACCTGGCCAGACGCGTCAAGAGATCTGAATGCTACTTTCACTCGGAAGCAAGCTCCACCTTTTGCGTGTGCACACTGAGCAAATAGAACTGTCCAAGTTTCTATATCCTGGGAGCAACTTCAAGTTTTCCGGATACCTCAGGAAAGAAAAATCCCATCCAGGACTCAGGCAAAATATCTATCACTTTGCATTATTTAATCTGTGGAGCCCAACAACCCGCATTACAACAAAATTCAAAAAATGAACAGACAAAGCCGGAGTTGAGAGGAAAGATCACTTGATGATGTGGAATTGGAGGAGGGGTTGTAGGTTAACACCTCATAAAGACAACCAGATACGAGGATCATCTCCTGAGAACGAGTGAGTATGGTATGCACCCTTACCTGTGGTAACATACTCGGTGTCACAACTGAGGGCCTGAGCTGACGGGAGGCAGCCTCAGTTGTAGGGGCTGAGATGTACCGGAACCTGGGAGGTTGTATCAGACCCCTGGACATGTAAGTAACATGAATAATAACTGCCCGAAGGCGTGACCACGACAACTTGGATAAAAGTCAATGATGTTTATTATGACAACTCCGCAACACAGCAGCAGTAAAAGAAAACGTAAAAATCAGCAAAGAATAAATACAGTTCCTGGGTACTACAGGATGGCAGGAGTCACAGGGCACTGGTAGTGTGAGATAGTTCTTATGATCTTCTAGATGGAAAGTCCTTACCAGGCCCGACTGTAGCAATGGAGATAACCCAGGATTGTGCCAGCTGGTGTTCCAGGAAAAGCTGGGTTGCTGAAGATAAAACAGCTGCTGTGGATACTGGCTGGAACCAGACTGTTGTTAGCACGGAGTGGATACTGGCTGGAACCAGTTAAATAATAAATGAACTTGGGAGCGATGAAATATGAACTGAAATGTAGAACTTGAGAGCGGAGAAATAATAATACCGGTGGAGAGTGGTAAAGTGTAGAAAGGACACCGGCCCTTTAAGGGAAGCTGTACTCTGCTGGAAGCTGAGCTGGAAGCAGGTAATGTTGTAGCTGGAAACAGATGAATCCACAATGGATTGGAGAGTCAGGCTACACCGCAGGTGGAATGCTGGTGCGGGTCTCTATGGTGGAAGTCTTGAGACAGGAGCTGGAACCTGGAAGACAATCACAGGAGAGAGACAAACAGGAACTAGGTTTGACAACCAAAGCACTGACGCCCTCCTTGCTCAGGCACAGTGTATTTATACCTGCAGCAAGGAAGGGATTGGCTAGGCAATTATGCAGATAAACAATACTGACAACAGATTGGAGGAAATGATCAGCTGACAGAATCCAAGATGGCTGCGCCCATGCAGACACTTGGAGGGAGTAATGAAAACAGTAATGGCGGCGCCGGCCACTGGAGACAGGAGACGCCAGGCTGACAAGTGCACATCCAACCACGCGGACACAGCGGAGGCCGCGGCTGACGTAATCGCCACTCTGACACTCTGCATGCAGAAGCTCAGGGACGGCGGCGGAGGCCGCGGGAGACGCCATGCCAGATGTAATAAGGCATTACTGTGACAGCGTCTCAGAGAGACAGGAGAGGATGCAGGAATGTGAACATTAGGATAACAGATGGGATCCGGTCCTGGAGCGCTGAGCCAGCCTTAGGAGGCATCTGATGGGTAAGAAATGGCGTCCAGATACCCGGATCGTGACAGCACCCCCCCCTTTAGGAGTGGCCCCAGGACACTTCTTTGGCTTTTGAGGAAACTTGGAATGGAATCTCCGGACCAAGGCAGGAGCATGGACATCAGAAGCATTGGTCCATGAACGTTCCTCAGGACCATAACCCTTCCAGTCAATAAGATATTGTAGTTGACCGTAACGGTGACGTGAGTCCAGGATCTTGGCCACTTCATACTCAACGCCTCGTTGAGTTTGGACTTTCGGAGTTGGAGGAAGTGAGGAATGAAACCGATTCAAGATCAGCGGTTTCAACAGGGAAACATGGAATGTCCTGGGTATTTTTAAGAAGGGAGGCAACTGGAGTCTGTAAGCAACAGGATTGATGACTTGTTCAATCTTGAAAGGACCGATATAGCGAGGTGCAAACTTCATACTGGGAACTCTTAACCTCAAATTCTTCGTGGATAACCATACCCGATCACCCACCTTGAGAGCAGGAACTGCTCGACGCTTCTTATCCGCAAACTTCTTGTACCTGAACGATGCCTTGAGCAGAGCTGATCGTACGCTCTTCCAGATATTGGCAAACTGATGCAAGGTGATATCCACTGCGGGAACAGAAGTTGCTGGAAGCGGTTGGAACTCAGGGACTTTAGGGTGGAATCCAAAGTTAGTGAAGAATGGTGTTGAAGCAGATGAAGAATGATACTGGTTGTTATGACAGAACTCGGCCCAGGGAAGTAATTGAACCCAGTCATCTTGAGAGGAGGACACATAGATGCGGAGGAAGGCCTCCAAGTCCTGATTCACCCTCTCGGTTTGACCATTGGTCTGAGGATGGTAAGCCGTGGAAAACTTTAGCTTGACTTGGAGGACTTGACATAAACTTCGCCAGAATTTGGCTGTGAATTGAACTCCTCGATCTGAGATAATTTCTTCAGGAAGACCGTGGAGTCGGAAGATCTCTTGTATGAATACTTGAGCCAACTTGGAAGCTGACGGAAGACCGGTGAGAGGAATGAAGTGTGCCATCTTGGTGAACCGGTCAACTACCACCCAGATGGTATTGAACTTGTTGCACATGGGTAAGTCTGTAATGAAATCCATCGACAAGTGGGTCCATGGTCGACGGGGAACGGATAGTGGAACCAGTTGCCCCGCAGGCGACTGGCGGGATACTTTATGTTGGGCACACTTTGGGCAAGATGCAATAAACTCCAAGACGTCCTTTTTCAGAGTTGGCCACCAATAGGACCTAGAGATAAACTCCAGGGTTTTTTGGATACCTGTATGTCCGGCAAAACGGGAAGCATGGGCCCAATGCATGAGCTTCTTCCTTAGCATCGGCTTCACAAAACTTTTCCCTGATGGGGGCGTAGAGTCCATCCCTACCGTGGAGAATGCCAACGGATTTATAATAGGATGCTTGTCTGAAGACTCTGACTCATTTTCTTGCTCCCATGAGCGGGAAAGGGCATCGGCCTTGCGATTCTGAGAGCCCGGACAGAACTGGAGTTTAAAGTCGAACCTGGAAAAGAAAAGTGCCCATCTGGCCTGACGAGGGTTGAGACATTGTGCGCCCTTCAGGTATAAAAGGTTCTTGTGGTCTGTAAGTATGGTGATTGAATGAGAAGCTCCCTCCAACAGATACCTCCACTCTTCTAGAGCGAGCTTGATGGCTAGCAACTCCTGGTCGCCAATGGCATAGTTGCGCTCAGCTGGGGAGAACTTCCGGGAGAAGAAACTGCAAGGGTGTAAATGGCCATCTTTAGCCCTCTGAGATAACACCGCTCCTACTCCAACGGAGGAGGCATCCACCTCTAAGATGAAAGGAGAGTCGATGTCAGGCTGTTTCAGAACAGGCGCAGAGATGAACCTTTGTTTTAAAAGATGAAATGCTTGCATGGCTTCTTCAGACCACTTGGACGGGTTAGCACCCTTCTTAGTGAAAGCAGTAATAGGCGCCACAATGGTGGAAAAGTCTCGTATAAACTTTCGGTAATAGTTGGCGAACCCTAAGAACCTCTGGACCCCTTTGAGGGTTAAGGGTACCGGCCAATTTTGGATTGCTTGTAGTTTCTCAGGATCCATCTCTAGTCCGGAACCGGACACAATGTACCCTAGAAACGGAATGGACTTGACTTCAAAGACGCATTTTTCTAATTTGCAATAGAGATGATTGACACGGAGACGGGACAGAACCTCTTTAACCCAAAAACGATGTTCCTCTAAATCGTTGGCAAAAATGAGGATATCGTCTAGATAGACCACGACATGACGGTATAGAATGTCTCTGAAGATCTCATTGACAAAATGCTGGAAGACAGCTGGAGCATTGCTCAATCCGAAGGGCATGACGAGGTACTCATAATGTCCGTCACGGGTGTTAAAGGCGGTCTTCCACTCGTCACCCTCACGGATCCGGATGAGATTGTATGCACCTCGCAAGTCCAGCTTTGTAAAGATGGTAGCTCCGCTAACTCTGTCAAAGAGCTCAGTAATCAGGGGTAAAGGATAACGGTTCTTGATGGTAATGTCGTTCAAACCTCTGTAGTCGATGCACGGCCGCAGACCACCATCTTTCTTTTTTACAAAAAAGAAGCCTGCGCCGGCTGGAGAAGAAGGTCGAATAAACCCCTTTGCTAGGTTCTCTTTAATATATTCCTCCATAGAATGCGTCTCAGGCAGAGACAACGGATAAGTTCGGCCTCGAGGTGGAACCTTCCCTGGAACGAGATCAATCGGACAGTCCCATTCTCTATGAGGAGGAAGGATATCAGCAGAAGCTTTACTGAACACATCCGTGAAATCTTGATATGGAGGAGGTGGAACATCAGACGACCTGGGGGAGGAAGAACAGACAGGCAATACTTTAAACAAACATGTCTCAGCACAGGAGGAACCCCATGCCAGGATTTGCGTAGTCGTCCAATCAATTGTAGGATTGTGAAGACGGAGCCATGGAAGGCCCAGGACCACAGGATGTGTGGCTCTTGGAATCACTAAAAAAGAAATAAGTTCGGAATGAAGAACTCCCACTCTCAGACGAACTGGTAGAGTCCTTAAAGAAATAACTGCATCAAAAATTTTGCTGCCATCCACGGCAGTTAAAGAAATGGACGAAGGAAGTCTCTCGGTGGGTAGGGACCACCGTTTAACATAGGCTTCGGTAATAAAGTTCCCAGCTGCTCCGGAATCAAGGAGGGCAATGACGTTCCGATAACGTTGAGCAACTTGAAGCGAGACTGGGAGATTACAATCTTGAGGAGATGGAGAGGAGATCATTACTCCTAGCCGGCCCTCTCCTTGGCGAGCTAGGATTTGGAGTTTCCCGGACGTTTGGGACAGGCATTAATGGTGTGAGACGGAGCTGCACAATAGAGACAGAGAAACTCGGAGAGACGTCTTCGGCGCTCAGCAGGAGTTAAACGGGAACGGCCAAGTTGCATGGGCTCATCTTTAGATGGTGACAGTTGACGAGGAGGAGGAGCAGAAGATTTTGGAGCAGATGATCTTCCACGCTCAGTTGCTCTCTCTCTGAAACGTAAATCAACTTTCGTGCAGAGTGAGATTAGCTCATCTAACTTAGAAGGTAAGTCTCTGGTAGCTAACTCATCTTTAATACGCTCAGATAAGCCATGCCAGAATGCAGCATACAGGGCCTCGTCGTTCCATGCCAGTTCGGATGCCAGGATCTGGAACTGTATCAGATATTGTCCTACAGTACGTGACCCCTGGCGTAAACGGAGAATCTCGGATGAAGCTGAGGTTACCCGGCCTGGCTCGTCGAAGATGCGCCTGAATGTTGACACGAAGGCAGTGTAGGAAGATAGCAGGGTGTCGGACCTCTCCCATAACGGTGATGCCCAATCAAGGGCTGAGCCACTGAGAAGAGAAATAATGTAGGCAATTTTTGTACGGTCACTGGGAAAATTGCCAGGTTGTAGCTCAAACTGAATCTCACACTGGTTGAGAAATCCCCTGCAGAATCTTGGAGATCCGTCAAATTTTGCTGGCGTTGGAAGATGAAGACGTGGAGCAGAAATGGGTAAGGTGGGTGGGGTTATAGCTGGAGTCACTGTGGTTGACGCATCAGACGCGCCTGATCCACGGAGAGTTGTCTGAATCCCATCCAGCCGAGTAGAGAGATCCTGAAGACAGCGGATGATGTGGCCCTGTGCAGCCTCCTGATGTTCTAGTCGGGCTGCCAGTTCTTGCATCGGCCTGGCCGCTTGATCCTGGTCTCCGGCTGGATTCATTAGGTCAGTGCTTACTGTCACAACTGAGGGCCTGAGCTGACGGGAGGCAGCCTCAGTTGTAGGGGCTGAGATGTACCGGAACCTGGGAGGTTGTATCAGACCCCTGGACATGTAAGTAACATGAATAATAACTGCCCGAAGGCGTGACCACGACAACTTGGATAAAAGTCAATGTTGTTTATTATGACAACTCCGCAACACAGCAGCAGTAAAAGAAAACGTAAAAGTCAGCAAAGAATAAATACAGTTCCTGGGTACTACAGGATGGCAGGAGTCACAGGGCACTGGTAGTGTGAGATAGTTCTTATGATCTTCTAGATGGAAAGTCCTTACCAGGCCCGACTGTAGCAATGGAGATAACCCAGGATTGTGCCAGCTGGTGTTCCAGGAAAAGCTGGGTTGCTGAAGATAAAACAGCTGCTGTGGATACTGGCTGGAACCAGACTGTTGTTAGCACGGAGTGGATACTGGCTGGAACCAGTTAAATAATAAATGAACTTGGGAGCGATGAAATATGAACTGAAATGTAGAACTTGAGAGCGGAGAAATAATAATACCGGTGGAGAGTGGTAAAGTGTAGAAAGGACACCGGCCCTTTAAGGGAAGCTGTACTCTGCTGGAAGCTGAGCTGGAAGCAGGTAATGTTGTAGCTGGAAACAGATGAATCCACAATGGATTGGAGAGTCAGGCTACACCGCAGGTGGAATGCTGGTGCGGGTCTCTATGGTGGAAGTCTTGAGACAGGAGCTGGAACCTGGAAGACAATCACAGGAGAGAGACAAACAGGAACTAGGTTTGACAACCAAAGCACTGACGCCCTCCTTGCTCAGGCACAGTGTATTTATACCTGCAGCAAGGAAGGGATTGGCTAGGCAATTATGCAGATAAACAATACTGACAACAGATTGGAGGAAATGATCAGCTGACAGAATCCAAGATGGCTGCGCCCATGCAGACACTTGGAGGGAAGTTTGGTTTGTAATCCATGTGGTAATGAAAACAGTAATGGCGGCGCCGGCCACTGGAGACAGAAGACACCAGGCTGACAAGTGCACATCCAACCACGCGGACACAGCGGAGGCCGCGGCTGACGTAATCGCCACTCTGACACTCTGCATGCAGAAGCTCAGGGACGGCGGCGGAGGCCGCGGGAGACGCCATGCCAGATGTAATAAGGCGTTACTGTGACAGCGTCTCAGAGAGACAGGAGAGGATGCAGGAATGTGAACATTAGGATAACAGATGGGATCCGGTCCTGGAGCGCTGAGCCAGCCTTAGGAGGCATCTGATGGGTAAGAAATGGCGTCCAGATACCCGGATCGTGACACTCGGTAAGGGTGCATACCGTGGAGCCTCACACATTATCTTGCGAGTTGGGTACGCATATATATGTAGAGCCTCACACATTATCTTGCGAGTTGGGTACGCATTGGATATTGAGTGCACCGTGGGCTATAAGATGACTGGGTTTAAACATCACTCCGGTACAAAGGACATACTAAACTATATTGTTGTATTTTTCTTTTCCATATATATGTTGTAAACGCCACAAGATGTACATCTGGACAAAAGGACTGCATCTGAAAGGGAGACATATGAATTATGTGACCTGTGCCTCATATATGGACACTAAGTATTTTTTATATATGTTATGGTAAGAGCTTACCATTGATAACGTGATTTCTCTTATGTACACAGGTATCCACAGGATAACATTGGGATATGCCGAAGCGACAGCAGAAATGGCACCAAAATGGTCACAAGCTTTCTGGCCACCCAGGATGCATCCAGGCTTCTCCATCTAATCCCACCCACTGACTCAGTCAAATCAGTTCTTTACACAGCAATTTAGGCAGGAGCATCAGGGAGAAACCTATTCAGGCAATAAGAACACACATGCACACCCTTCCATGCAAGAGGGAAGAGGTTTAGTGATTGTAAAGATCCTCAAATCAGGTGCGTCAGGGTGGTACCCTTGTGGATACCTGTGTACATAACGTGATTTCTCTTATCAATGTTAAGCTGTTACCATAACGTATATTTCTCTGGCTGGGTCCACAGGTTATCCACAGGATAGCATTGGGATTCCCAAAGACAGTTTTAGTGGTGGGGACGCTCCTGATTCCACAGGAGGACCTTTTGCCCGAAGTATGCGTCATGAGAGGCAAAAGTATCCAAGGCATAATGTCTGATGAATGTGTTTATGGAAGACCATGTGGCTGCCTTACAAATCTGTTCTGCTGAAGCACCCTGTTGTGCTGCCCATGAAGGACCTACCTTACGTGTAGAGTGAGCAGAGACATTAGCCGGAGTAGGGAGATCTGCATGAGAATAAGCTTCTGACATTACCATTCGGAGCCATCTTGCCAGTGTCTGTTTACTAGCAGGCCATCCTCTTCTATGAAATCCATAGAGGATGAAGAGAGAATCTGTTTTTCTGATGGCACTAGTACGATCTATGTAGATTCTTAATAATCGGACTACGTCCAGCGACGCTTCTCCCGCAGAAAGTCCCGGTACCTGAAAAGCTGGGACTACAATCTCTTCGTTAATGTGAAACTTTGAAATCACCTTCGGAAGATAACCAGGTCTAGTTCTGAGAACTGCTCTATCTGGGAAAAAAAAAAACTTAGGAAAGGAGATTTACACGATAATGCTCCTAAATCTGACACTCTTCTGGCTGACGCCATTGACAGTAGAAAAAGTACTTTAGTCGTTAACGATTTAAGATCTGCTCTCTTAAGTGGTTCGAACGGAGGTCCCTGAAGGAATCTAAGAACTAGATACAAATCCCAGGGAGCTGCAGGAGGAACAAATGGAGGTTGAATGTGTACGAATCCCTGAAAGAAAGTACACACATCCTGTAAATTAGCAATCTTTCGCTGAAACCATACAGTTAACACTGATACTTGAACTCTCAAGGAAGCTACTGTCAAACACTGATACTTGAACTCTCAAGGAAGCTACTGTCAAACCCTTATCCAATCCTGCTTGAAGGAAATCCAAAATCATGGATACATTAAAAGATCTTGGATTCAAACTTTTTTCAGTACATTAATGAACATAGGCTTGCCATATTCGATGATAAACACGAGTTGAAGAAGACTTTCTTGCTCTAAGCATAGTTTGGATTACTTGTTTTGAAAATCCTCTAGCTTCTAAGATAGAGGTTTCAACAGCCACACAGTCAAAAGACAGATGATCCAGATGGCTGTGACAACAAGGACCCTGCATTAGCAGATCTGGACGTTGAGGGAGCAGTATTGATGCTTCCACGGACCTTCTCAGTAGATCTGTGTACCAATGTCTTCTTGGCCAAGCTGGAGCTATTAGAATTATGGCTCCCTTCGCTTGCTTTATTTTTCTCACTAGTCTGGGTAACAGAGAGATTGGAGGGAACAGATACGCCAGATGAAATTTCCATTCTACTGACAGTGTGTCTACAAGGACCGCTCCGGGATCCTTTGTTCTTGATCCGTACATCGGAACTTTGTTGTTTAGACGAGACACCATGAGATCCATCTCCGGTAGACCCCATCTGTTCACTATAGTCTGAAACACTTCTGGGTGTAATGCCCATTCGGTTTCCTGAATGGTGTGTCGACTGAGAAAATCCGCTTCCCAGTTCAGTACACCTGGGACAAACACTGCTGACAATGCTGGGAGATGGAGTTCTGCCCAACTTAGAATGGGAGATACTTCCTCCATCAGTCTCTTGTTGTGAGTTCCTCCTTGATGATTGAGGTACGCTACTGCTGTCGCATTGTCTGAACGAATCTGGACCGGTCTTCCTTGCAGACTGTCCTTTGCCTGAACTAGAGCCATATAAATGGCCCTTATTTCCAACAGATTTATTGGCAGGAAACTTTCCCTTGCGGTACATTTTCCCTGGAACCAAAGGCTTCCGAGTACCGCACCCCAGCCTTGCAGACTGGCATTTGTGGTCAGGACTTTCTATTTTTTTATTAAAAGGGTCTCCCCTTGTTTAAATGGTCTGTCTGTAGCAACCACGCTAGAGACCTTTTAACGTTTACTGGAAACTTTATCATCTGCTTTTTTATCGTCTGATGATTTTTGTTCCATTTGGTCAGAATAAGGTGCTGTAAAGGTCTGGAGTGGAATTGCACATATCCCAACAATCGCATTGCTGCATGGACTGACATTGTCTGGGTGTGCAACACTTCCTGAGTCATGAGCTGCACCTTGACTATCTTTTTCTCTGTTAAGAAAACTTTCTGTAGACCTGAATCCAATATGGCCCCCAAGTGAACCATCCGCTGTGACGGATTCAGAGACGACTTTTCCCCATTTATGAGCCACCCGTGTCTCTGTAAACAAACTACTGTCTGTTGAAGATGGCTCAAAAGTAACTCCTGCGAATTTGCTAGGATTAACAGGTCGTCTAGGTATGGGAATATCCTTATCCCCTTCTTGCGGAGATAAGCTGCCATAACCACCATCATTTTGGTAAACACCCTGGGTGCTGTTGCTAGCCCGAAGGGCAAGGCTTGGAACTGAAAGTGTTCCTGGAGGATGGCAAACCTGAGGTAACACTGATGAGACAGTGCTATAGGCACATGTAGGTAAGCATCCTGTACATCCAGAGATACCATGTAATCTCCCTGTTCCATAGCCAACATTATGGAGCATAATGTCTCTATGTGGAACTTTGGAATCCAAATGTATTTGTTTAACCTTTTTTTAGATTGAGAATTGGTCGAAATGACCCATTTGGCTTCTGGATCAGAAATAGATTGGAGTAAAACCCCTGTCCCCTTTGTGATGGAGGTACTGGGACAATCACACCTGACTGCAGTAATTTTTGGAATGCTTCTTGCAGGGCATTGGCCTTCGACTCTATACGGGACAGGCTGGTGCAAAAAAATCTTTGAAGAGGCTGCCTCCTGAATGGGAACCCATACCCCTGAGATACCACCTTCTGCACCCAAGCATCTGTTGTCGACTGTTGCCATATGTGTGCAAAATGATGGAGACGGCCCCCAACCCTGGTTTCTGTTCAGGCTTGGAAGCTGGCTTTCTACTAGCCCATTGCTTCCTACCCCTGGCCGATCTATTGGACTGGGGTTGCTTAGACTCCTCTTTAGCTTTCACTTTGCCTTGCCATCGAAATGGCCGAAACTTCGAACCCTTAGTCTTAGGGTTATAACTAGCCGAAAATCTGACCTTCTTTGATTCAGCTTCCGATTCTAGAATATCAGACAATTGTTTTCCAAACAATATATTGCTCATGAAAGGCAATGCTTCGAATTCTTTCTTGGATTCCGCATCTGCTTTCCAGGTACGTAGCCAAACTGCTCTACGAGTGGCCACTGTCAAGGCTGAAGCTTTAGAAGCAATTGTACCCATATCAATTGCTGCTTCTTCCAAATATTGGGCGGCTTGTCTTAAACGGATCAAATAATACTCTTGCTCCCTATTAGGAGGAGAGAGGCCATTATCTAGTTCCTCTAACCATTCGCCCATTGCCTTTGCTATCCAGGCCGAAGCCATAGCAGGTCTTACCACTGCTCCTGAGAGAGAAAATATATTTTTCAAGAAGCTATCTACCCTTCTGTCTATGACATAATTTAGTGAGGTAGATGACAGTGGTAAAGCAGATTTATGCACAAGTCGCAGTACATGTGCATCTACTTTTGGAGGAACTTCTCTTTTAGAACAATCTGCAGCTGGAAATGGATAATAAGAATCCCATCTTTTCGGAAACTTATACTTTTTACTGGGCGTCGCCCCAAGACTCTTCCATCATTTCCGTCAGCTCATCTGTCGCTGGGAATTCAGTTTTAACAGTCTTTGTTTGTTTAAACACAAGTGCTTTAGATTTTTACACTGTTTTGGTTGACTCTTCCAAAGAGATAATAGCCTTCATGGCATCAATAAGTTCAGCTACATCCTCTGAACTAAAACTCTGCGACTGATCTTCATACAGAGTATTTGAATATACTCGAAAAAATACAAGAAAAGGATAGCAGCGCTAAATGAAATGTTGTGAACAATTAATATGAGAGGGATTGAGTGATAAATTGATTATACAATTTAATAAAAATAATAATAATAATAACGGCCTTTATATAAAAATGGATACACATCCATGAAACAATTAAAAACAATTCATATGGGTCTAATAAAAATATTGACTGCCTAGCACATTGATATCCGTTCCTGATTTAGAAACCTGGAAATTTAGCAGATAGAGACAGACTGACGGCGCAGTCACACCAAAGCACTTTACCCAGAACCGCTAGAGGTGTAGTCCCTTTGAGAACGTCACTGATATTTTAGCTTACAATCAGCCAGATTCGGGATCCTCATTTAGCACGGTGTCCTCTTTGTGAAAATGGGGTAGATGGTGCTCCTTAATCAGGAAATAGTTGTCTCAATTGAACTGCAGATGGTAAAGTCCAGTGTTTGGTCCGGATGTAATACGGCAGTCAAAAATGGCGTAATAGTTGACCCAGGTAGCCTCCTCCTAACGCGTTTCACTGCAAGGCACTGCAGCTTTATCAAAGGTGACTTAGGTAGGCCACTGGCAGGATATTTATACCTTAGGTAATTACCAAACAATAAACAGCTGTTTCACTCAATCCTTCTATTTAATCAAATTATACATAAAAACATTCATCCTAACCCTTCATTGGGTTGTTTGTATGTAATAGGGACAGACTCAAAGATGAAAACTCTACTTATTAATAAACAATTTGGTCCAAAAAACGAATCTATTCATTATGTTTGACCTCTATAATAGTACTTCCGGGTCACAAGAACCTATATATTAAATATAAATGTTTATTTGCACCTCATATTTTCATTGAACTTGTTTCAAAGATTATTTATTTATATACCTATACTCTGTTAACAATGACCTATAGTAATAACTACCGGGGGAGTTCTTTTTAATATCGTATTCCCCGCTGTCACAAGTGTGGTATTTCCGCTCAGAATATACTGAGGATGTTATAGGGATGTAATTTAATCATAATGATGAAATGACATCCCTATAACATCCTCAGTATATTCTTGCAGTATCTGTTCTGACAAACAAGCCAATTGACGTTAGAATTGTTTATTGGTGACCATGGCAACGGGTGCGAGTGCCCGGTTTTTTATTGTTATGTATATTCCACTCTTTTCATATCCACCGCTACAGTGTGGAAGAAAAAGATATGAAACTTTATATGTAGTGAAATTGTGCCTTTATAGGTAAAACATAATGTTGATTAGGGATTATGCCAACGGACTTCACTGTCCGGTCACGTGGACTCCGCCGTTCAGCTATTCACTACGATTCCCAGAGGCAGCGGGACGACGTAACACCACGTGACCGGAAGACGCATAAAGACATATTCCGTCTGATGGAACGCAAATGCGCTCCACTGAGCGGAAATACCACACTTGTGACAGCGGGGAATACGATATTAAAAAGAACTCCCCCGGTAGTTATTACTATAGGTCATTGTTAACAGAGTATAGGTATATAAATAAATAATCTTTGAAACAAGTTCAATGAAAATATGAGGTGCAAATAAACATTTATATTTAATATATAGGTTCTTGTGACCCGGAAGTACTATTATAGAGGTCAAACATAATGAATAGATTCGTTTTTTGGACCAAATTGTTTATTAATAAGTAGAGTTTTCATCTTTGAGTCTGTCCCTATAACATACAAACAACCCAATGAAGGGTTAGGATGAATGTTTTTATGTATAATTTGATTAAATAGAAGGATTGAGTGAAACAGCTGTTTATTGTTTGGTAATTACCTAAGGTATAAATATCCTGCCAGTGGCCTACCTAAGTCACCTTTGATAAAGCTGCAGTGCCTTGCAGTGAAACGCGTTAGGAGGAGGCTACCTGGGTCAACTATTACGCCATTTTTGACTGCCGTATTACATCCGGACCAAACACTGGACTTTACCATCTGCAGTTCAATTGAGACAACTATTTCCTGATTAAGGAGCACCATCTACCCCATTTTCACAAAGAGGACACCGTGCTAAATGAGGATCCCGAATCTGGCTGATTGTAAGCTAAAACATCAGTGACGTTCTCAAAGGGACTACACCTCTAGCGGTTCTGGGTAAAGTGCTTTGGTGTGACTGCGCCGTCAGTCTGTCTCTATCTGCTAAATTTCAAGGTTTCTAAATCAGGAACGGATGTCAATGTGCTAGGCAGTCAATATTTTTATTAGACCCATATGAATTGTTTTTAATTGTTTCATGGATGTGTATCCATTTTTATATAAAGGCCGTTATTATTATTATTATTATTTTTATTAAATTGTATAATCAATTTATCACTCAATCCTTCTCATATTAATTGTTCACAACATTTCATTTAGCGCTGCTATCCTTTTCTTGTATTTTTTCGATTGTGTGGTTGGGGTGTAACTATCCCCAGATATTATAGCAGTAGCATTAGAAACACAGCACCTGAAAGCGCCCGATCTTCCATTCATTTGGTAAAATTCCTTCTTATTTGAATATACTGTATCATCATCTGTTGTATCATTTTGTGCAGTCTGCCACTTAGACGCATCTGTCTTAGTCTTACCTGTCCCTTGGTTACTTGTAGAGGCTACTGGAAGCAACCCGTAAGAAGGGAGCTGCATGTATGGATTAATAGTGTAACCTAACCCCTGGGGTGGTGCTGCAGGAGTTAACCTGTCCGCTATTGAAGACAAAGTCTTTGCGAACATACTCCATGGTGGCTCTGCTGGTTGTTGAACCAAATCCTGTTTTTTACTTTGCTGAAAAGCAAAACAGTTCGCACACAACGCCTCATAAGTGACCACCTGGCCTATACCAATGAACCCTGTTTTACAAGATAAACATGTTAGGGATGTAGGAGTGCCTGATAAATTATCCTCGTCACTTTTGCCGCTCACAGGCATGGTAATATTCTGTTAATGACTACACAATTTGTGACTGAAAATCACCTATACAGTATATGGATATATAGAAGTGAGATCAATCTGACCACAACTGTGCACCTGAATTGAGGTTCAGAACAGGACTGATGACATAAAAAAGTCAGCACACATACTAGCAGTCAGTCACATGTTAAGGCATTAAACATTGCCATATGAGAATACAACCCCCATAACAACTTACAAGTAAGTAGGAAAATTGTACTTCTGTTTTTAACTGTTTTTTTTCAAACATAACATGCAGAAACAACAGTAATATACAGGTCTCATATGCAATATCTACTAAAATTAACAATTCATACTAACAAGTAGAGAGAATTTTTAGTACTGTATACCCTTCCTCCATACAGCGGGATACAGCGAGAATCACCACACTTCCATATCCAAACAAGTACGCTCGCAAGACGCTGAGTGGATTCAGACGCTACTGGTGTGAACTGCCGTTCTGATAACTGATGCAAGACATGGATGCTCACTAACGGACACGGACACTCAGTGAAATGCCACATGTATGCAGATGCTAAGGCCTGCAACTCGGTATGGCAATCTCTAGTGTACACAACCGCGGCGTCTAAGCTGCGACAGAGTACCCTCGTGGTAGCGTCTGAGACGGAAGTGAGGTCATTCAGTTCATGGACGGGAGACGCGCGGAAACTGGTCATTAACTTGGGGGAGGGGCGGCCAGGAGAGCGTTTGATTCCCCCCGTTGACTTAAACTTTAAGGATCGCGGCCTCAACCTAGTCCTGGCGCCTATGATCCCTAGAGCGTAGCGCTGTCACACCAGAGAGTGTTCGGCGCATTAACACAGTTTGTAGTCTCCACCAAAAGCAGTGTAGCTGTGTCCGGACCCCCTAGTAAGAGGAAATCCATAGACTTACCTCCCCCCCCCATGCTCCGGCCACAGCCTGGTTACGTCTGCTGGACCTGCTAGAACATCCAACACAGATGCCCGTCGAGACAGCACTGTACCGCGAAGGTAAGCAGTGTTGCGACCCGGTGGGGAGTTGTTGGAGCGACTCTTTCTAATATGCGTTTAAGACGCTGTTCAGAAAAGTCACTCAAAAACATAGTAAGACTATAAAAATAACATAATAAAAGCTTCAGGCTGCTTTATTAACAGCGGCACTGTGACCATGGTCCGGCTCCTGCCGCACCAAACAAAAAACTGATTTGACTGAGTCAGTGGGCGGGATTATATGGAGAAGCCCCGATGCATACTGGGAGGCCAGAAAGCTTGTGACCGTTTGGTGCCATTTCCGCTGTCGCTCCGGCATATCCCAATGTTATCCTGTGGATAACCTGTGGACCCAGCCAGAGAAATTAGACATTGTCATATAAGAATACAATCACCATCATAATAACTTACAAGTAAGTGGGAAAATTGTATTTCTGTTTTTAACCAATTTTTCAGACATATCATGCAGAAAACAACAGTAATATACAGGCCTCATATGCAATATGTACCAAAAATTAACAATTCATACTAACAAGTAGAGAAAATTTTTAGTACTGTATAACCCATTTCTCCATAGAGTGGGATACAGGGAGACTCACCACACTTCCATATCCATCAATACGCTCTCAAGACGCTGAGTGGATTCAGACGCTACTAGTGTACACTGCCGCACTTGATGACTGATGAGAGACACAGACGCTCTTTGACCGATAAGTGTATGCAGACGCTCCTGTCTGCGACCGGGTCTAGGCGGAAAGTCTAGTGTACACCATCGCAGCGTCTAAGCTGCGACCAAGTACCCTTGTGGTAGCATCTGAGTCGGAAGTGAGGTCATTAGTTCATGGACGGGATACAAACGGAAACTGGTCATGAACTTGGGGGAGGGGCGGCCAGGAGAGCGTCTAACTCCCCCTGTTGACTTGAACTCTAAGGATCTTGGCCTCACCTAGTCCTGGCGCCTATGATCCCTAAAGCACTTAAGAGTGGCGGCGCATCTACCACTGTTTGTAGTCTCCTCCAATACAGTGAAGCTGTGTCCGGACCCCCCAGTAAGAGGAAACCGATGCTTTACCTTCTCCCCATGCTCCGGCAACAGCCTGGTTATGTCTGCTGGACCTGCTAGAATCATCCGACACAGACGCCCGTTGAGACAGCACTATACCGCAAAAGTAAACGTTGTTGCGACGCGGTGGAGAGTTGTTGGAGCGACTCTTTCTAGTATGCGTTTAAGATGCTGTTAAGAAAAGTCACTCAAAAAAAAAAAACATAGTAAGACTATAAAAGTAAAATAATAAAAGCTTCAGGTTGCTATTAACAGCAACCCAGTTGACCATGGTCCGGCTCCTGCCGCACCAAACAAAAAACTGATTTGACTGAGTCAGTGGGTGGGATTATATGGAGAAGCCCCGATGCATCCTGGGAGGCCAGAAAGCTTGTGACCGTTTGGTGCCATTTCCGCTGTCGCTCCGGCATATCCCAATGTTATCCTGTGGATAACCTGTGGACCCAGCCAGAAAAAATAAGAATTTACTCACCGGTAATTCTATTTCTCGTAGTCCGTAGTGGATGCTGGGGACTCCGTCAGGACCATGGGGAATAGCGGCTCCGCAGGAGACAGGGCACAAAATTAAAAGTTTGACCACTAGGTGGTGTGTACTGGCTCCTCCCCCTATGACCCTCCTCCAAGCCTCAGTTAGGATACTGTGCCCGGACGAGCGTACACAATAAGGAAGGATTTTGAATCCCGGGTAAGACTCATACCAGCCACACCAATCACACCGTACAACTTGTGATCTGAACCCAGTTAACAGTATGATAACCGAAAAGAGCCTCTGAAACGATGGCTCCCAACAATAATAACCCGATTTTTGTAACAATAACTATGTACAATTATTGCAGACAATCCGCACTTGGGATGGGCGCCCAGCATCCACTACGGACTACGAGAAATAGAATTACCGGTGAGTAAATTCTTATTTTCTCTGACGTCCTAAGTGGATGCTGGGGACTCCGTCAGGACCATGGGGATTATACCAAAGCTCCCAAACGGGCGGGAGAGTGCGGATGACTCTGCAGCACCGAATGAGAGAACTCCAGGTCCTCCTTAGCCAGGGTATCAAATTTGTATAATTTTACAAACGTGTTCTCCCCTGACCACGTAGCTGCTCGGCAGAGTTGTAATGCCGAGACCCCTCGGGCAGCCGCCCAAGAGGAGCCGACCTTCCTTGTAGAGTGGGCATTGACAGATTTAGGCTGTGGCAGGCCTGCCACAGAATGCGCAAGTTGAATTGTGCTACAAATCCAACGAGCAATCGTCTGCTTAGACGCAGGAGCACCCAGCTTGTTGGGTGCATACAGTATAAACAGCGAGTCAGACTTCCTGACTCCAGCCGTCCTTGAAATATATATTTTTAATGCTCTGACAACATCCAGCAACTTGGAGTCCTCCAAATCGCTAGTAGCCGCAGGCACCACAATAGGCTGGTTCAGGTGAAACGCTGACACCACCTTAGGGAGAAACTGAGGACGCGTCCGCAGTTCTGCCCTGTCCGAATGGAAAATCAGATATGGGCTTTTGTACGATAAAGCCGCCAATTCTGACACTCTCCTGGCCGAAGCCAGGGCCAGTAGCATGGTTACTTTCCATGTAAGATATTTCAAATCCACCGATTTGAGTGGCTCAAACCAATGGGATTTGAGAAAATCCAAAACTACATTGAGATCCCACGGTGCCACTGGAGGCACAACCGGGGGCTGTATATGTAGTACTCCTTTGACAAAAGTTTGGACTTCAGGAACTGAAGCCAATTCTTTCTGGAAGAAAATCGACAGGGCCGAAATTTGAACCTTAATGGACCCCAATTTGAGGCCCATAGACAATCCTGTTTGCAGGAAATGTAGGAATCGACCCAGTTGAAATTCCTCCGTGGGGGCCTTCCTGGCCTCACACCACGCAACATATTTTCTCCAAATGCGGTGATAATGTTGTGCAGTCACTTCCTTCCTGGCTTTAATCAGGGTAGGGATGACTTCCTCTGGAATGCCTTTTTCCTTTAGAATCCGGCGTTCAACCGCCATGCCGTCAAACGCAGCCGCGGTAAGTCTTGGAATAGACAAGGTCCCTGCTGAAGCAGGTCCCTTCTTAGAGGTAGAGGCCACGGATCTTCCGTGAGCATCTCCTGAAGTTCCGGGTACCAAGTCCTTCTTGGCCAATCCGGAGCCACGAGTATCGTTCTTACTCCCCTTTGCCGTATAATTCTCAGTACCTTGGGTATGAGAGGCAGAGGAGGGAACACATACACTGACTGGTACACCCATGGTGTTACCAGAGCGTCCACAGCTATTGCCTGAGGGTCTCTTGACCTGGCGCAATACCTGTCCAGTTTTTTGTTGAGGCGGGACGCCATCATGTCCACCATTGGTCTTTCCCAACGGACCACAATCATGTGGAAGACTTCTGGATGAAGTCCCCACTCTCCCGGGTGAAGATCGTGTCTGCTGAGGAAATCTGCTTCCCAGTTGTCCACTCCCGGGATGAACACTGCTGACAGTGCTATCACATGATTTTCCGCCCAGCGAAGAATCCTTGCAGCTTCTGCCATTGCCCTCCTGCTTCTTGTGCCGCCCTGTCTGTTTACGTGGGCGACTGCCGTGATGTTGTCCGACTGGATCAACACCGGCTGACCCTGAAGCAGAGGTTTTGCCAGGCTTAGAGCATTGTAGATTGCTCTTAGTTCCAGTATATTTATGTGAAGAGACGTCTCCAGGCTTGACCACACGCCCTGGAAGTTTCTTCCCTGTGTGACCGCTCCCCAGCCTCTCAGGCTGGCATCCGTGGTCACTAGGACCCAGTTCTGTATGCCGAATCTGCGGCCCTCTAACAGATGAGCACTCTGCAACCACCATAGCAGAGACACCCTTGTCCTTGGCGACAGGTTTATCCGCTGATGCATCTGCAGATGCGATCCGGACCACTTGTCCAGCAGATCCCACTGACAAATTCGTGCATGGAATCTGCCGAATGGAATCGCTTCGTAAGAAGCCACCATTTTTCCCAGGACTCTTGTGCATTGATGCACAGACACTTTTCCTGGTTTTAGGAGGTTCCTGGCGAGTTCGGATAACTCCCTGGCTTTCTCCTCCGGAAGAAACACCTTTTTCTGAACAGTGTCCAGAATCATCCCTAGGAACAGCAAACGTGTCGTCGGGATCAGTTGGGATTTTGGAAAATTCAGAATCCACCCGTGCTGTTGGAGCACTACTTGAGTTAGTGCTACTCCGACCTCCAGCTGTTCTCTGGACCTTGCCCTTATCAGGAGATCGTCCAAGTAAGGGATAATTAATACGCCTTTTCTTCGAAGAAGGATCATCATTTCGGCCATTACCTTGGTAAAGACCCAGGGTGCCGTGGACAATCCAAACGGCAGCGTCTGAAACTGATAATGACAGTTTTGTTCCACGAACCTGAGGTACCCTTGGTGTGAAGGGCAAATTGGGACATGGAGGTAAGCATCCTTGATGTCCAAGGACACCATAAAGTCCCCTTCTTCCAGATTCGCTATCACTGCTCTGAGTGACTCCATCTTGAACTTGAATTTTTGTATGTACAGGTTCAGAGATTTCAGATTTAGAATAGGTCTTACCGAGCCGTCCGGCTTCGGTACCACAAATAGCGTGGAGTAATACCCCTTTCCCTGTTGTAAAAGGGGTACCTTGACTATCACCTGCTGAGAATACAGCTTGTGAATGGCTTCCAATACCGTCGCCCTGTCGGAGGGAGACGTTGGCAAAGCAGACTTTAGGAACCGGCGAGGGGGAGACGTCTCGAATTCCAACCTGTAACCCTGAGATACTACCTGCAGGATCCAGGGGTCCACCTGCGAGTGAGCCCACTGTGCGCTGAAATTCTTGAGGCGACCCCCCACCGCCCCTGAGTCCGCTTGTAAGGTCCCAGCGTCATGCTGAGGCCTTTGCAGAAGCCGGGGAGGGCTTCTGCTCCTGGGAGGGAGCTGCTTGCTGCAGTCTCTTACCCTTTCCTTTGCCTCGGGGCAGATATGAATGTCCTTTTGCCCGCTTGTTCTTATAGGAACGAAAGGACTGCGGCTGAAAAGACTGCGTCTTTTTCTGCTGGGAGGTGACCTGAGGTAAAAAGGTGGATTTCCCGGCTGTTGCCGTGGCCACCAAATCCGATAAACCGACCCCAAATAATTCCTCCCCTTTATACGGCAATACTTCCATATGCCGTTTGGAATCCGCATCACCTGACCACTGTCGCGTCCATAAACTTCTTCTGGCAGATATGGACATCGCACTTACTCTTGATGCCAGAGTGCAAATATCCCTCTGTACATCACGCATATAAAGAAATGCATCCTTTAAATGCTCTATAGTCAATAAAATATTGTCCCTATCCAGGGTATCAATATTTTCAGTCAGTGATTCCGACCAAGCCACCCCAGCACTGCACATCCAGGCTGAGGCGATTGCTGGTCGCAGTATAACACCAGTATGTGTGTATATACTTTTTAGTGTCTTCTCCAGCCTCCTATCAGCTGGGTCCTTGAGGGCGGCCGTTTCTGGAGACGGTAACGCCACTTGTTTTGATAAGCGTGTGAGCGCCTTATCTACCCTAGGGGGTGTTTCCCAGCGCGCCCTAACCTCTGGCGGGAAAGGGTATAACGCCAATAACTTCTTTGAAATTAGCAGTTTTCTATCGGGGGTAACCCACGCTTCATCACACACTTCATTCAATTCCTCTGATTCAGGAAAAACTACAGGTAGTTTTTTCACACCCCACATAATACCCCTTTTTGTGGTACTTGCAGTATCAGAGATATGCAAAGCCTCCTTCATTGCCGTGATCATATAACGTGTGGCCCTACTGGAAAATACGTTTGTTTCTTCACCGTCGACACTAGATTCGGTGTCCGTGTCGGTGTCTGTGTCGACCGACTGAGGTAAAGGGCGTTTTACAGCCCCTGACGGTGTTTGAGACGCCTGGACAGGTACTAACTGGTTTGCCGGCCGTCTCATGTCGTCAACCGACTTTTGCAGCGTGCTGACACTATCACGTAATTCCATAAACAAAGCCATCCATTCCGGTGTCGACTCCCTAGGGGGTGACATCACCATTACAGGCAATTGCTCCGCCTCCACGCCAACATCGTCCTCATACATGTCGACACACACGTACCGACACACAGCAGACACACAGGGAATGCTCTGATAGAAGACAGGACCCCACTAGCCCTTTGGGGAGACAGAGGGAGAGTTTGCCAGCACACACCCAAGCGCTATAAATATATAGGGACAACCTTAAATAAGTGTGTTCCCCTTATAGCAGCTTAAATATTATTAATATCGCCAAATAAGTGCCCCCCCTCTCTGTTTTTACCCTGTTTCTGTAGTGCAGTGCAGGGGAGAGCCTGGGAGCCTTCCTAGCAGCGGAGCTGTGTAGGAAAATGGCGCTGTGTGCTGAGGAGAATAGGCCCCGCCCCCTTTTCGGTGGGCTTCTTCTCCCGTTTTTCTGACAACCTGGCAGGGGTTAAATACATCCATATAGCCCCAGGGGCTATATGTGATGTATTTTTAGCCAGAGTAGGTACTTTCATTGCTGCCCAGGGCGCCCCCCCCAGCGCCCTGCACCCTCAGTGACCGTTGGTGTGAAGTGTGCCGAGAGCAATGGCGCACAGCTGCAGTGCTGTGCGCTACCTCATGAAGACTGAGAAGCCTTCAGCCGCCGGTTTCTGGACCTCTTCTCTCTTCGGCATCTGCAAGGGGGTCGGCGGCGCGGCTCCGGTGACCCATCCAGGCTGTACCTGTGATCGTCCCTCTGGAGCTAGTGTCCAGTAGCCTAAGAAGCCAATCCATCCTGCACGCAGGTGAGTTCACTTCTTCTCCCCTAAGTCCCTCGTTGCAGTGAGCCTGTTGCCAGCAGGACTCACTGAAAATAAAAAACCTAACAAACTTTTTCTAAGCAGCTCTTTAGGAGAGCCACCTAGATTGCACCCTGCTCGGACGGGCACAAAAACCTAACTGAGGCTTGGAGGAGGGTCATAGGGGGAGGAGCCAGTACACACCACCTAGTGGTCAAACTTTTAATTTTGTGCCCTGTCTCCTGCGGAGCCGCTATTCCCCATGGTCCTGACGGAGTCCCCAGCATCCACTTAGGACGTCAGAGAAATAACCATTTATTCTTTTATGAGACAACACTGAGCTCTTTGACTTGGGAATATGTGTGTTTATATGTATTGTTTATATGTATCGTGTATAAAGGTTGAAGTGGCCCTTGTTATTCCCAGGTGGCTGCACAAGTGTGTTTGTGCCTTGGGCATCTGATTATTTTTTGCAGTAGTGGTTCTTTTCACAATATCTTTCATGGGGTTATACTATAGCTGCAATGCAGTACTTGAAGAAAAAGAAACACAGGTTGACAATAATTTTACACTCTACTTCTCCTGCAGGGAGCCCCCAGTTTCTGAATCAGTAATAAAGAAAGACTTTTGAAGGTCTGCTTTGATTGATGTGCCTTAAACCAAATAACTATATATAACCACTACCAACTCTCTTTTATTACTCAGGTATTTATTTAAACATCTGAACAGACAAGCTTTTCAGTTGACCTGACCACAGAGTTTAATATCCAAAGAGTCAGACTAAATGGTAGACGGAAAACTGGACTTCGCAACACTAAGTACCGCATCAAGCCCTTGGTTTTCTGTTGATGCACCTGCTTCCTTCTGGCATGTCATCTAAAAATAAGATTTTACTCACCGGTAAATCTATTTCTCGTAGTCCGTAGCGGATGCTGGGAACTCCGTAAGGACCATGGGGAATAGACGGGCTCCGCAGGAGACTGGGCACTCTAAAAGAAAGATTAGGTACTATCTGGTGTGCACTGGCTCCTCCCTCTATGCCCCTCCTCCAGACCTCAGTTAGGATACTGTGCCCGGAAGAGCTGACACAATAAGGAAGGATTTTGAATCCCGGGTAAGACTCATACCAGCCACACCAATCACACCGTATAACTCATGATACTATACCCAGTTAACAGTATGAAATATAACTGAGCCTCTCAACAGATGGCTCAACAATAACCCTTTAGTTAGGCAATAACTATATACAAGTATTGCAGACAATCCGCACTTGGGATGGGCGCCCAGCATCCACTACGGACTACGAGAAATAGATTTACCGGTGAGTAAAATCTTATTTTCTCTGACGTCCTAGTGGATGCTGGGAACTCCGTAAGGACCATGGGGATTATACCAAAGCTCCCAAACGGGCGGGAGAGTGCGGATGACTCTGCAGCACCGAATGAGAGAAGTCACGGCCCATCCGTAGCCAGGGTATCAAATTTGTAGAATTTAGCAAACGTGTTTGCCCCTGACCAAGTTGCAGCTCGGCAAAGTTGTAAAGCCGAGACCCCTCGGGCAGCCGCCCAAGATGAGCCCACTTTCCTCGTGGAATGGGCTGTTACTGATTTAGGATGCGGCAATCCAGCCGCAGAATGCTCCAGCTGAATTGTGCTACAAATCCAGCGAGCAATAGTCTGCTTAGAAGCAGGAGCACCTATTTTGTTGGGTGCCTACAGGATAAAAAACGAGTCAGTTTTCCTGACTCCAGCCATCCTGGAAATATAAATTTTTAAGGCCCTGACTACGTCCAGTAACTTGGAATCTTCCAAGTCCCTAGTAGCCGCAGGCACTACAATAGGTTGGTTCAAGTGAAAAGCTGATACCACCTTAGGGAGAAACTGGGGACGAGTCCTCAATTCTGCCCTATCCATATGGAAAATCAGATAAGGGCTTTTACATGACAAAGCCACCAATTCTGACACACGCCTGGCCGAAGCCAAGGCCAATAACATGACCACTTTCCACGTGAGATATTTCAAATCCACAGTTTTAAGTGGCTCAAACCAATGTGATTTTAAGAAACTCAACACCACGTTGAGATCCCAAGGTGCCACAGAAGGCACAAAAAAAGGGTCTGAATATGTAGCACTCCCTTTACAATTGTCTGAACTCCAGGCAGTGAAACCAGTTCTTTCTGGAAGAAAATCGACAGAGCTGAAATCTGGACCTTAATGGAACCCAATTTTAGGCCCATAGTCACTCCTGACTGTAGGAAGTGCAGAAAACTACCCAGCTGAAATTCCTCTGTTGGGGCCTTCCTGGCCTCACACCACGCAACATATTTTCGCCAAATACGGTGATAATGGTTTGCGGTTACTTCTTTTCTGGCTTTTATCAGCGTAGGAATGACTTCCTCCGGAATGCCCTTTTGCTTTAGGATCCGGAATTCAACCGCCATGCCGTCCAACGCAGCCGCGGTAAGTCTTGGAATAGACAGGGCTCCTGCTGTAGCAGATCCTGTCTGAGCGGTAGAGGCCATGGGTCCTCTGATATTATATCTTGAAGTTCTGGGTACCAAGCTCTTCTTGGCCCATCCGGAACCACGAGTATCGTTCTTACTCCTCGTTTTCTTATTATTCTCAGTACCTTTGGTATGAGAGGCAGAGGAGGGAATACATAAACCGACTGGTACACCCACGGTGTCACTAGAGCGTCCACAGCTATTGCCTGAGGGTCCCTTGACCTGGCGCAATATCTAGTTTTTTGTTTAGGCGGGACGCCATCATGTCCACCTGTGGCCTTTCCCAACGGTTTACCAACAGTTGGAAGACTTCTGGATGAAGTCCCCACTCTCCCGGGTGTCGGTCGTGTCTGCTGAGGAAGTCTGCTTCCCAGTTGTCCACTCCCGGAATGAACACTGCTGACAGTGCTAAGACGTGATTTTCCGCCCATCGGAGAATCCTTGTGGCTTCTGCCATCGCCATCCTGCTTCTTGTGCCGCCCTGTCGGTTTACATGGGCGACTGCCGTGATGTTGTCTGATTGGATCAGTACCGGCTGGTTTTGAAGCAGAGGCCTTGCCAGACTTAGGGCATTGTAAATGGCACTCAGTTCCAGAATATTTATGTGGAGGGACGACTCCTGACTTGACCAAAGTCCTTGGAAATTTCTTCCCTGTGTGACTGCCCCCCAGCCTCGAAGGCTGGCATCCGTGGTTACCAGGACCCAGTCCTGTATGCCGAATCTGCGGCCCTCTTGAAGATGAGCACTCTGCAGCCACCACAGTAGAGATACCCTGGTCCTTGGAGACAGGGTTATCAGCCGATGCATCTGAAGATGCGATTCCGACCACTTGTCCAAGAGGTCCCACTGAAAGGTTCTTGCATGGAACCTGCCGAATGGAATTTTGCTTCGTAAGAAGCTACCATTTTCCCCAGGACTCGTGTGCAGTGATGCACCGATACCTGTTTTGGTTTCAGGAGGTCTCTGAGATGACAGCTCCTTGGCTTTCTCCTGCGGGAGAAACACTTTTTTTTTTTCTGTTCCGTGTCCAGAACCATCCCCAGGAACAGCAGGCGTGTGGTAGGAACCAGCTGTGACTTCGGAATGTATAGAATCCATCCGTGCTGTTGTAGCACTTCCCGAGATAGTGCTACTCCGACCAACAACTGCTCCATGGACCTCGCCTTTATAAGGAGATCGTCCAAGTACGGGATAATTAAAAACTCCCTTTTTTCGAAGGAGTATCATCATTTCTGCCATTACCTTGGTAAAGACCCTCGGTGCCGTGGACAGTCCAAACGGCAGTGTTTGGAATTGGTAATGGCAATCCTGTACCACAAATCTGAGGTACTCCTGGTGAGGATGGTAAATGGGGACATGTAGGTAAGCATCCTTGATGTCCAGGGATACCATGTAATCCCCTCCTCCAGGCTTGCAATAACCGCCCTGAGCGATTCCATCTTGAACTTGAATTTTTTTATGTATGTGTTCAAGGACTTCAAATTTAAAATGGGTCTCACCGAACCGTCCAGTTTTTTTTTCTGTTCCGTGTCCAGAACCATCCCCAGGAACAGCAGGCGTGTGGTAGGAACCAGCTGTGACTTCGGAATGTATAGAATCCATCCGTGCTGTTGTAGCACTTCCCGAGATAGTGCTACTCCGACCAACAACTGCTCCATGGACCTCGCCTTTATAAGGAGATCGTCCAAGTACGGGATAATTAAAAACTCCCTTTTTTCGAAGGAGTATCATCATTTCTGCCATTACCTTGGTAAAGACCCTCGGTGCCGTGGACAGTCCAAACGGCAGTGTTTGGAATTGGTAATGGCAATCCTGTACCACAAATCTGAGGTACTCCTGGTGAGGATGGTAAATGGGGACATGTAGGTAAGCATCCTTGATGTCCAGGGATACCATGTAATCCCCTCCTCCAGGCTTGCAATAACCGCCCTGAGCGATTCCATCTTGAACTTGAATTTTTTTATGTATGTGTTCAAGGACTTCAAATTTAAAATGGGTCTCACCGAACCGTCCGGTTTCGGTACCACAAACAGTGTGGAATAGTTACCCCGTCCTTGTTGAAGTAGGGGCACCTTGACTATCACCTGCTGGGAATACAGCTTGTGAATTGCCTCTAGCACAGCCTCCCTGCCTGAGGGAGTTGTCGGCAAGGCAGATTTGAGGAAACGGCGGGGGGGAGACGCCTCGAATTCCAGCCTGTACCCCTGAGATACTACTTGAAGGATCCAGGGATCCACCTGTGAGCGAGCCCACTGATCGCTGAAATTTTTGAGGCGGCCCCCCACCGTACCTGGCTACGCCTGTGGAGCCCCCGCGTCATGCGGTGGACTCAGAGGAAGCGGGGGAAGAATTTTGATTCTGGGAACTGGCTGACTGGTGCAGCTTTTTCCCTCTTCCCTCGTCTCTGTGCAGAAAGGAAGCGCCATTGACCCGCTTGCTTTTCTGAAGCCGAAAGGACTGTACCTGATAATACAGTGCTTTCTTAGGCTGTGAGGAAACCTGAGGTAAAAAATTTTCTTCCCAGCTGTTGCTGTGGATACGAGGTCCCAGAGACCATCCCCAAACAATTCCTCACCCTTATAAGGCTCTATGTGTCTTTTAAAGTCAGCATCACCTGTCCAGTGTCGGGTCTCTAATACCCTCCTGACAGAATGGCCATTGCATTAATTCTGGATGCCAGCCGGCAAAATATCTCTCTGTGCATCCCTCATATATAAGACGACGACTTATGTTCGCAAAATAGTATTCCTGTTTGACAGGGTTACAGACCACGCTGCAGCAGCACTATCTGCAGGTCTCAGTCTAGTACCTGAGTATGTAAATACAGACTTCAGGATAGCCTCCTGCTTTTTATCAGCAGGTACCTTCAAAGTGGCCGTATCCTAAGACGGCAGTGCCACCTTTTTTGACAAACGTGTGAGCGCCTTATCCACCCTAGGGGATATCTCCCAGCGTAACTTATCCTCTGGCGGGAAAAGGTACGCCATCAGTAACTTTTTAGAAATTACCAGTTTCTTATCGGGGGAACCCACGCTTTTTCACACTTCATTCACTCATTTGATGGGGGAACAAAACACTGCCTGCTTTTTCTCCCCAAACATAAAACCCTTTTTTAGTGGTACTTGGGTTAATGTCAGAAATGTGTAACACATTTTTTTTATTGCCGGGATCATGTAACGGATGTTCCTAGTGGATTGTGTATATGTCTCAACCTCGTCGACACTGGAGTCAGACTCCGTGTCGACATCTGTGTCTGCCATCTGAGGGAGCGGGCATTTTTGAGCCCCTGATGGCCTTTGAGACGCCTGGGCAGGCGCGGGCTGAGAAGCCGGCTGTCCCATAACTGTTACGTCATCCAGCCTTTTATGTAAGGAGTTGACACTGTCGGTTAATACCTTCCACCTATCCATCCACTCTGGTGTCGGCCCACAGGGGGCGACATCCCATTTATCGGCATCTGCTCCGCCTCCACATAAGCCTCCTCATCAAACATGTCGACACAGCCATACCGACACACCGCACACACACAGGGAATGCTCTGACTGAGGACAGGACCCCACACAGCCCTTTGGGGAGACAGAGAGAGAGTATGCCAGCACACACCAGAGCGCTATATAATGTAGGGATAAACACTATCACTGAGTGAATTTTCCCCAATAGCTGCTTGTATAAACAATATTGCGCCTAAATTTAGTGCCGCCCCCTCTCTTTTTAACCCTTTGAGCCTGAAAACTACAGGGATAGCCTGGGGAGCTGTCTTCCAGCTACACTGTGAAGAGAAAATGGCGCCAGTGTGCTGAGGGAGATAGCTCCGCCCCTTTTTCGCGGCCTTTTCTCCCGCTTTTTTATGGATTCTGGCAGGGGTAATTATCACATATATAGCCTCTGGGGCTATATATTGTGATTATTTTGCCAGCCAAGGTGTTTTTATTGCTGCTCAGGGCGCCCCCCCCCCCCCAGCGCTCTGCACCCTCAGTGACCGGAGTGTGAAGTGTGTATGAGGAGCAATGGCGCACAGCTGCAGTGCTGTGCGCTACCTTGGTGAAGACTGAAGTCTTCTGCCGCCGATTTTCCAGACCATCTTCATGCTTCTGGCTCTGTAAGGGGGACGGCGGCGCGGCTCCGGGAACGAACACCAAGGACGGGTCCTGCTGTCGATCCCTCTGGAGCTAATGGTGTCCAGTAGCCTAAGAAGCCCAAGCTAGCTGCAAGCAGGTAGATTCGCTTCTTCTCCCCTTAGTCCCTCGTTGCAGTGAGCCTGTTGCCAGCAGGTCTCACTGTAAAATAAAAAACCTAACATATACTTTCTTTCTAGGAGCTCAGGAGAGCCCCTAGTGTGCATCCAGCTCGGCCGGGCACAGAAATCTAACTGAGGTCTGGAGGAGGGGCATAGAGGGAGGAGCCAGTGCACACCAGATAGTACCTAATCTTTCTTTTAGAGTGCCCAGTCTCCTGCGGAGCCCGTCTATTCCCCATGGTCCTTACGGAGTTCCCAGAATCCACTAGGACGTCAGAGAAACATACAGTATTTAGAGACTTTCTAGGGCTAGTCAGGATAAGGTATACTTACTCTAGAAGTGGGGAGCAAGCAAGTGCGCATAGCCCCTTTCTACTAACTAAAACCAATCCTACCCTGCACTTGCAAACGCACTGTTTCCTGTTGCAGTGGTATTTAGTAAAAATGAAAAAACCCATAAGAAGTGGCATCAATAAGAAATCAGCCAAACTCATAGCTAAACAAAAACAAACACAAATTAACTATAAAACACATATTAAAATGCCTCTCTTTAAAGTCTTGCATGCTTTTTGTCTTCATTTTTAATCTTATTTCTTCAGCAGAGTGCTTGTACATACAGAAAATCTCAGGAATCCCAGGAAATCTCAGTAAAACTAGATTCTCCTCCAGGCACTGACTGGTTGAAAGTTTTAATCAGATAATGTTTGGACCCATTCAAATAAATTTTCTACTGCACACAGGCCCTCATTCCGAGTTGTTCGCTCGCTAGCTGCTTTTAGCAGCATTGCACACGCTAGGCCGGCCGCCCTCTGGGAGTGTATCTTATCAGAATAGCGAACGAAAGATTAGCAGAACTGCTACTAAATAATTTGCTGCAGTTTCTGAGTAGCTCCAGACCTACTCCTAGACTGCGATCACCTCAGTCCGCTTAGTTCCTGGTTTGACGTCACAAACACGCCCTGCGTTCGGCGAGCCACTTCCCCGTTTCTCCAGCCACTCCTGCGTTTTTACCTGGCACGCCTGCGTTTTTTAGCACACTCCCTAAAAACGGGCAGTTTCCGCCCAGAAACACCCACTTCCTGTCAATCGCACTACGATCACTCGAGCGATGAAAAAACGTTGCTCGAGCTTGTGTAAATCTACTAAATTTTGTGTGAAAGTACTTAGCGCATGCGCGCTGCGTACCATGCGCATACACATTGTTGCCGTTTTTTCACTTGACCGCTGCGCTGCGAAAATCGTCAACGAGCGATCAACTCGGAATGACCACCACTGTGTGATAGGTTGATCAAATACCACTTAACAAATTGCATGTCTAAGGAGATATTTAGAGGAGAATCTCTTGGGTAAATAAGAGTAACATAGTAACATAGTCGGTGAGTTTGAAAAAAAAAAAAAAAAAAAAAAGACTAGTAGTCCATCTACAGTTCAACCTGAATTACATTGCATTCCCTAATCTATTTGATGATAAAGGCTATAACCTCGTATATCTTTTTCCATTGGAAATTTGTCTAACCCAATTTTAAATACATCGACTTAGTCTGTCATTACAACCTTCTCTGGCAGTGTATTCCATATTCGTATTGCCCATACAGTGAAGAATCCCTTCCTGCGCCGAGTACGAAATTTCCTTTCCTCAAGCCTTAGTGTTTTATGTAGAGGTCTCTTAGTAAACAACTCACATGATAGCTCCGCATATTGCCCCTTTATATATTTGTAAATATTAATCATATCTCCTCTTAGTCATCTCATTTCTAGTTTAAACATATCTAACCTAGAAAGCCTCTCCTCATAGTCCAGTGTCTCCAACTCCTTAATCAATTTGGTGGCTCGTCTCTGAACCTTTTCAAGTTCTAACATGTCTCTATTATAGTGTGGTGCCCAGAACGGTACACAATACTCAAGATGCAGCCGTAACAATGATTTGTACAGTGGCAGGATTACGCTGTCATCCCTTGTTTAAATTCCCCTTTTCATGTATGCTAACACCTTATTTGCCTTTGTTGCTGCACTTTGACATTGTGTGTTGCTGCTAAATCTACTATCATAGGCACCCCCAAATCCTTTTCTAATACAGTTTCCCCTATTTTTCCCCATTTAATTGGTAGGTTGCCTGTTTATTCTTAGTCCCAAACTTGACATTTTTACACATTAAACCTCATACACAATTTCATTGCACAAGCTTCCAGTTTAAATAAATCGGTCTAAATAGACTACACATCTGACTTGATTACCCTACAGTACATATTTTAGAATCGTCTGCAAAAATTGACACTATGCTTTCTAGTCCTACTCCTAAACCATTAATAAATATATTAAACAATAGTGGCCCCAGCACAGAACCCTGCGGTATTCCACTAATTACTTTAGCCCAGGTGGAAAACATCCCATTAATTACCACTCGCTGTTCCCTGTTATCAAGCCAATTACTCACCCATGTACAAATAGTGTCTCCTATACCGAGCTCCCTTAATTTGAAAATCAGCCTCCTGTGAGGTAGTGTCGAAAGCTTTTGCAAAATCCAGATAAACAATATCTATTGCGTTGCCCTGGTCTAGATTGTCGCTTACTATGTCATAAAAGCTAATCAAATTAGTTTGGCATGACCTATTTCTCATAAAATCATGCTGGTTCTTATCAACAGCATGGGTGTTCTCCAAGTAGTTCTGTATTCTGCCCCTTAGTATACTCTCCAATAGTTTCCCCACTATTGATGTCAGACTAACTAATCTATAGTTACCAGGATGAAGTTTAATACCCTTTTTAAATATTGGGACTACATCCGGTATACATCAGTCCTTTGGTACCATGCCTGATCTAACCGACTCAGCAAAAATCAGATACAGAGGCCTTGCTATTGCAGCATTTAGCTCCATCAAACCCTAGGATGTAAGCCATCTGGACTATGGGGATTTATTAGTTTTAATTTTTTTTTTTTTTTTAGTCGTTCACAGACTACTTCTTCAGACAGGTATTAAGTAATGGGCCTTTATCAATACTATTGTTATTCACCAATACCAAAATCTGGTCCTCTCTAGTAAACAATGAGAAAAATGTGTTCAATATTTCAGCTTTTTCTTTGTCGTCATTTATCAGGAATTCCAGTTTGCTTTTTAATGGTCCTATATTCTCTTTTTTTAGCCTCTTACCATTTAAGTACTTATATAACATTTTAGGGTTAGTTTTACTCTCCTTAGCGATTTGCTTTTCATTTTCTATTTTAGCTGCTCCGACTTCCTTTTTGCATTTTTTGTTAGATTCCTTGTAGTACTGGAATGACTCCGCCTTCCCGTCTGATTTTAAAGCTTTGAATGCTCATCTCTTTTTATCCATCTCTTCATTAACTTTTTGGTTTAACCACATTGGTTTGAATTTAGTACTCTTATTTTTACTGCCCAAGGGGATGCACTTATGGGTATATTTGAAAAGCATCGTTTTAATAACATCCCACATTTCGGCCTTGTTTTTTCCCTGGAACAAAGTTCCCCAATCTATATCCTTTAGTGTGTGTTTCAGCATGTTAAAATTAGCTTTTTTAAAGTTAAGAGTCTTAGTTGTACCCTTAGAGTACTGCTTTTGAATGCTAATGTCGAATGTGATCATATTATGATCACTGTTACCCAAGGTCTCGCCTACTGTGGTATTCGCTATTATCTCCACATTGTTAGTTAATAACAGGTCCAGTATAGTCCAAAATCTTAATGTTCATTCAGCTGAAGTAATGATTGGAATGTAATCGATTTGGGTTTTCCACTTTACCTTAAATGGCCGCATGATACTACAACATTTCGTCCAGCAATTCTTTTCATGATATTCAAGATGTCGCTCTCTCCTTTGCAACGTCTTCAGCTTTTCTTCAAGTTTATAAAGGCTTTGTCTGTCCTTACTTGATAATGGTCTGCCATCCTTGCACTGGGAATAATAATAATAAATTACATTCCAAACTTAAACCAGTAAGTCAAACTTTTCTTGCAAATTACTTCCCTTACTTTCATACAAGATCAAAATATGGATAAATGTTTTTCACTAGTCTAGACAGTAATAGTCAATGAAGAGTCTAAATAATAAGGAATTTCCTATCCGCCAATTGAAAATAAATATGCTACAAAATGATAAATATAATATACAGTATACACTATATTAGTGTTCCCACAAGCATTAAGGCAGGGCGCTATGGTGTGGTAGGGCAACTGTGCGTGCGACCAAAAAAATGGCATGGATGGTCATGGAGGTGGCGTGCCCAGCAATTAAGGACATGCTGGGCTGCCTCCAAGCCTTTCCATGACTGTGAAAAGATGCAATGTGCACGGCATCTACTCACCCGGCAGTGATCATCAACTGCAACTTTTGCCACCTATGGGACACTGTGGCCGCAAGTGGGGAAGGCACAGGGCAGGCTGTTTTCGGCGGTGATCATCAACTGCAACTTTTCCCAAACATGGGACACTGCGACCCACAGGTGGGGAAGGCACAGGGCAGGCTGTTGTAGCAGGGCTCTGCTAAAAACGTAGTGCATATTTTGCCATTTTTAAATTGGGCAGGGCACAATGCCCTGCTAAAACAGCCTAGCGTGGACACTACTATTTTTATCTCCCTTTACACACCTACGTATTTATAGGTTGTTCTTCACATGAATTTGTTTGAATTAATTTCTATGCATTACATTTTATATATAATTTTTATGTGCAGTGTGTTACATTATGCATCTTATTCATAGGTTGTGCCATTAAGGGGAATTCAATTAGGTGTGGGGTTTGCCACATGGGAAACAACTTCAATTAAATCAGTATTTTCCCTGCACAGTAAACCCTGGGTTAACAAATGCTAAACCACAGAATTTGTGCAAAGTGCCGGAATCTATGGGTTTCCCTGCACGATAAAATGTTTTTAACGCAGCTTTTTTCTCATAGTTACTTGAGGATGTGAGGAAAAATCCTGCCAGTGGCGACTGTCACATTGGGCACCCGCAGTTACTGCAACTGAATCGGACTTTGCGTTAAATTAGCTGTGGGGTAAACCCCGTGCCTAGTTGAATCTCCCCTTTAGAGACAATCTTAGGCCTATTCCTACAACTAAATAAAAATGTATTCTTACAATAAGGAATATTAGGAAACATCGGAAATAATAATATTGGTTTAATTTAAAGAATTTGTGCCATGGTAATTGCTGGCCCTTTAAATACAGATATTAGTTTTACATTATTTAGAATTGCTGTATTCATATGATAGACTGTTTTTTTATATTTTGTAATCATTCTAATTTTGCAAAAGTTTAATTCAAAAACTCAAGGGATCACATTGTTAGGGTATTCATGTGAATATATAAAAACTGCATTAGGGTGATTCCATGGTAACAAAGGTTACAAGTGGCACTCTAAGTTGACATTTAAACCAATATTTTTACCACATAAAATATGCTTAGGAGTACTAAATAATGATTAGCCTACTAATAATACATTCTTCTTTATTTTCAAATGTTCAAACAATGAAAAATAATTGCACATAAATTAATACAAATTGTTTTTGTGTGGTAACTCAGGTTACACTAAAAAGACACAGCTTTTTTTAAGATCACATAATGTAATATTTCTGCTCTTATTGAGGTGTGAAGTTGCTACAATTTATTTATGAAAAAGCCACTAAATCATAGATGATGATATAACATATTACACATGTCTATGATAAGAAATTAATTATTTATAAAAAAAAATCTTGGTAACTCAGGTTACAGGGTATGGTAACTCAGCTTACATGAGGCAAAAATGTTGATGAAAGTGCATTCTCTGGGTCCTAGGTCTTGATACACACCAATTTCTGTATCACAATCATACACCATTCTATTTCCTTGCATTATTAGCCTTGGAGTTGGTAAAAGATACAGGATATGATCATATGACACATATGATACATCAGAATCATCCACTTTAAAACACATGCCACTTTTGCCAACCAGATTCAGACACATGATCTTAACCTCACCATCATCTTCCAATTCACTCTGGCAGACAGCAACATATCGATATGGTGTGTTGCGCTCTCCAACAAACTTAACAAGAACATGCGTTCCAGGTTTGATTTCTTCAACCCTGGGCCTATCTGGTTCATGAACTTGGGCTTCATCTTCTGATGGAGAAGATCTGTACACTTCCTTGTAAAAGTTATTCCTGGACCTCTTGTTCTCAGACCAAAATGGCGAGAGCCATATTGTGGACCTCAGGTAAGAGAGAGTCTGGTCACCATACTCTGCGAGGGCCCAGTATCTGCACTTTATACATCTAAGTTAAGAGATTTAGATGACTTGACATTTTCCCTTTTGTGATGTTACTATTCCTAGCTCAGGCAGAAGACACAACAAATAATACTAAGACACTGTCAGCACTTATGTGCAGCTGTCAGTGACTGGAGCACTCCAGCGGGCACTATTGCCAATTATCAGAGCAATTTAAGCCATCTAGAAGTCACAGTTCTTACTGCAAAGACTAATATTGTTGTAGCCAAGTTATTCAAATGAATGTGTTTTACGACAGCTAATATTTAGCTATAATCAAAGACTATAATTACAACAGAGGTACTTAACTGTCATTGGTAACTGCCATAAATGCCAAATTAGCATTTTTAAGTAGCAGTCCTTCTAAAGTTGAGTACACACCTTAGAGACTGTACCACCCAGCAATGCGATGTACACGCACAACAGCACAATGTATTGTTACATGGTGCATAACACCACATCAGCCGTGGAATCGTCCCATTTGATGTACAGTGCATCCAAATGGGCAGTTCAATGCATGATGGCAGTGAATGATGCAGACTGGTCAAAGGTACCAATATATCACATGATTTATCATAGTGGGTACCCAGGTTTATACTTTCAGCTCAAATTGTAGCATGCCTCAAGCTGCAGTAAGAAAATTGGCAAACGTGCAGATAAACACTTTTGCTATTAACCCCATCACGAAAGGAGTATGTTTTTAACCCAATGATGAGTTTTGCAAATTTATAGTTATAATGATTATGTACAGTCACGGTCAAGCAAATCTATGGGCAAGATTTAATTCTTTTTGCGAAAGCAGCCACAAGATGGCACCCAACGGAGCTATTCAATTGTAGCTCCGTTCAGGTGCAATGGCTGCTGGTATCTGCATTTCAGCTTGCACCCCCCAGGAGTGGAGAGATGAAATGCACAAAAAGTGACCCATTTGGGCACCCCTGGGAGCGATCAGGGCAATATAAAAGATCAATTAAATATGGCCCCAGAATCTCTCATCACTTTAGACAGGAGATCTGGCGCAATATAACAATTGAATTCCACTGTCTTCACAGTCAGATCTTTTTGTTACATATGCAACAGACTGTACAGCAGTTACAAACATGCTGGTTTATACATTCTTATCCTACAGATGTGTCCTCATATCTAGCCTCGAGATTTCTGGAGTGTCTTTATCACAATGTGAGGAGACTAGAATGCACCAGCAGATGGCGCTGATTAATCTGATGCGACACTTGTACAGTATATCTGTGTGTGACTGAGGCTGTATAGGAAGCACAACGGAAACTGCCACGGAAAAGTATTGCATAACAAATTAATCAACACAGGCTCATGGGCTTCCTAGTTGAAAGCGAATACGCATTTTCGGGGAATAAAGGCCAAAATGCTAGCAGAGTATCACGGGGACTGGCATGCCGAAGGGAGCTGTTTTTTGGAACGACCTCAGCAATGATGTAGGAGGACACATCTGTATACTATTGCAACTCAGGTGACAATGTAAAATATGATAATTTGCTGAATTAGGTTTATACTGTAACTTGAGATCACTAGCTATTCCTTGACATGAGATTGTCATGTCGGTAATTAGCCTAATTTAAAAGACAAATCCTTTCTTTATCACCACAAACAAGAATACATAAATAAAATAAAAATATACACATATAAAATAATGTATATAGAGATCTTTATAGCGGTTACTGTAATTTGAGATCATTTAAACTGTACACATGACTATCTACACATCACTGGCATGGAAAACAAGATAGTATTACAGTATGTATTGTTTTAAAAAAACAAAAAACGAACACCTATGATACTTGCCTTTGATTTCAATCTTGCAACTTGCTGTTCCACCTCTTCAATATCTTCAGTGTTTTCCAAACGTTCATAATGTGCATTTCTTGTACCTTTAATCAAGATCAAAGGCAGGGCAGACATGCCATAAGCCTGGAGCAAAAGATGACGGGAATTAGTCTGTAATTGTTAAATCCATCCACAAACATTTGCTACAATACTTTCAGACAAATTTTGAAACTAGTATAAAAATAAGACATTAATTTTGTTTACTTCAAATCTTCGTTAATGAGTACATATAACTATTTTATGCAATCTAATCTACAAGTACTAATGAGACAACAGAAATACAAAAATATAGCAGTAAAAAAAACTCTGGGTTCAACAATACTGGTCACTAGATTCCAAGGGGCAAATTCAATCAGCCCGTTAAGTTAACGGGGTGAAAAAGGGTGGTAGCCTAGGGCTTTATTGCACAAGACTATTCAAATCCAGCCTCTTTCACCCGAACCTCTTTTTGATGGGCGTGAACACACAGAATCAGTGACAAGATAACAGGGTCACGGCACCCTTTAACCCCTTAGTTATCATGGATTTGATTCTTACGTCTGCTCAGATGCATTCAGAAAATCCCTGATAACTGCTAATTTCAAATAGCCCCGGGCATCAATTAGCTCATTGTAAACTACAGTGGCTAAATTAATTCACCCCACCAAAGTTTTGTTTTGATCACTATATTCATTTTAACTATTTTTCTTTTTTAAAACATTAAAATACAAAATACATCACACACAATAAGAGGAATTGATCATTAAAAAAGTAATCCATTTAGACTGCAGCCTGGGTTTCTATGTGTTGTTATTGATGGATCCTAAAAACAAATTTACACATCATTGTTGCATTTGCACCAAACAGCCTGTCAGTGTGTCAGGTTCTGTGAGACTCTGCTAGCAACTGGCACTTTTTGCTGAAATAGCATTTTAGTTGCAATGCGATGCGACTATGACGCACCAGGAGACTGTGCCGATTAAATTATGCAACACTTGCATACTGTATGTGTGTGAGACCAAATCTGAATCAGTATACAAAGAGCTACAATGCAGCAGCAGTGGCTTTTTTACACGCCAAGTTTTGTTGTACTTCGTATACAGACTAATTTGCACACAGTTACAAACATATAGCAAATTAATCAGCAGAGTCTCTTGGTGCATCCTAATTGCATTGTATTGCAAATGAGACATTTCAGCCAAAAAAAAAAAGGCACCTGACGCTAGCAGATCTGGTGGCTAGAATATCTCCCTTGAAAGGGAGTACCTCCAGGGTTTTATTAGAATCCAGATCCACAGACGAGGATCTCAGACACAATATCCGGCAAGCCAGGACTGATGTAGTAGAGGCCTTGGCTGCTAGGATACCGGCATCAGAAGCCGCCTCTTTAATATAGTGAGAAGCTGTGACAATATATGACAAGCATTGTCTAGCATGGTCAGAAGAAATTTCAGCTTCTAACTCTAGGGCCCATGCTTCAATAGCCTCTGCAGTCCATGTCGCTGCAATAGTGGGCCTTTGTGCAGCACCCGTGAGGGTGTAAATAGCTTTCAGACAACCCCCACATGTTTATCCGTAGGCTCTTTCAGAGACGTGACGGTAGTGACAGGTAGAGCTGAGGAAACCACCATCCTAGCCACATGTGAGTCCACTGGAGGAGGCGTTAGCCAATTTTTAGACAGCTCTGGCACGAGGGGATAGCGAGCCAGCATCTTCTTTTGAGGCACAAACTTCTTACCCGGGTTTCCCCAGGGTTCCTGACATATATATCCACTAGGTGGTCAGAGTGAGGTAAAACATGTTGTTTAACCACCTTCTGACGCTTGAACCTATCTGGTTTCTTAGGAGGGTCGGATGGCTCGGGATCATCCGTAATATGTAAAATTAACTTAATAGCCTCCAAAAGATCAGGAACATCCATATGTGAACTACCCTCCCCATCAGCAGTATCTGTGTCAGAATCTGTGGGGTCAGAGTAAGTGCCGTCTTCATCAGACGAGGTGTCAGTGACAGCAGTGGATTGTGAGGAGATAAGAGTTCGCTTAGAGGACCCCTTGGTCTTAGGCGAGCGAGAGTCAGGCTTTTTAATTAGTCAAAGACTGGTTCAACTTCTTCAATTGAGCAGATAAATTATCCGCCCACGGCAGGTTAGCTGCGGGGACCACATACGGTTGCACCGGCATAGGAGGTCCCATAGGGGGTGTTAGTTTAGTAACTAGTGTATGTAGAAGCGTGAAGAAAGTAGCCCATGGTGGGTCATTATGTACCCCCATTGCCACAGTCCCACTGGGGGGCAAGGAGCCCCCAGAACCAGAGCCCACAGCTGCTGTAGTCTCCTCATAGTGATCTGTGGCGTCAGCAACACCGGCAGTGTGTTCAGCCCCAGAACCGTTACCGTCAGAAGCAGACATGATATAACTTGCAGTATCAGGTAACACAGTACAATTGGCAGCAACACAATACCTCTTGCCCAAACCCCTGCGCAGTGTGGTCAGCGCAAGCAGAGATACAGGAGAGATATGGTGACTAAAATCCCAGAGAAAAATACGTATTAGAGTATATCTTGTAAAAATCCTATATAATTATACAACCTGACGCACCAAGCCCCCTCAGGTTATAGAATATAGGGATAGCAAGTTGAGTGAGAGACACGAAATGGAAACTACTCAGCAAGCTAATGCACACATATATGGTCAAAGTTAATGCAGAGGTTATTACTAACAATAATACTGCACTGGACCAGCTTATATAGCTATGTAGTCAATAGATATAACACTGCACAGTAAGAACTGGATGTATATCACAGGGTACTTGTACCAGAGAACCCTGACTAAATGCACTCTTTCTTAACTAACACTGTCTAATTGACATGTAGAATATTTAAGTGTCATGTAAAGTCACAGCGCTGACAACCAGGCGGCTTTACACAGGAGGATTTGCCCAAGCAGTCCCAGGAACAGTGTAGTTGAGAGAAATGGTGCCCAAACACTGACAGGGAGTGAGGGAGAGACAGATATGCAGCTCCAGGGCGGGAACATTTGCTGGAAATGGCGCCCTGGGGCTGGGGGAGGGGCCCCAGGTCTAAGCCTTATCCCCCTGCTGGCAAAACCACCGGGTACTGTGGGCTACTAGTAAAACGGTTTTAAGGGAAAACCTGACCTGCACCTATACCCTGGTGATCTAGTGGGATCGCCTGTACTGCCACAGTGTCCACCGCCAGCGGGCGGCCCGCCTCCCACTGACTGCGCAGGATCGCGATAAAGTACGGGTCCCGCGAGCTCCTGTGCAGGGAGGCGGGGTTATAGAGGAGGCGGCGCTGTGCATTATGGGAACAGTCAAAGCTTTTGAGCCTGTTTGTGCCTCGGATCAAGATCCTACTCTACACCCCTATGTCTTTCCTTGTGGAGCCCAGTGTACCCCGCAGCAGAAACAAACATTTATATGTAGTTGATAGTCAAGTCTAAGAAAAGATTGTAGCTCTTTAAACAGTCTGACAATAAGCCTAGATGTACTCCAACAAAGAAGAATGAAGAAAAATACATTGGTCCCAAGAAAACAGCATTTTGAGATTGAGAGATTTAGAATAATGAATGGCTCATAATACCTATATCAGACGCTCCCAAACGCCGTCCTCAAGGCACCCCAATGGACCTGGTTTTAAATGTATCCATGCTTGGCCACAGGTGACTTAATTAGCACCTTAGTCAATTTGATTTAACCATCTGTGCTGAGCCATAGATATACCTAAAACCTGGACTATTGAGGTGCCTTGAGGACTGCGTTTGGGAACCTCTGACCTATATGTAAGCAAATTGCAATAAACTAATAACAAAGAGCCTTAACAGCAGCATTCAAAGTGTTCCAAACATTAGATGTACAACTGACTATCTCACAAGGATGTGCCACTGTCTATTTTATCCATTACAGAGACATAATGTTATGTTTAAGAAAGTGGCATGTCTTGAAGGCTTTGGTTAATCTTAACTTAAGATAAACAGAATATAGCTTATAGTATGTACATAATTAGCTACTCTCTCAGACATAACTGAACCTGCCAAACACTTTGCATCACGTGACAAGGTAACATTCCAGAAGAAGAAAGTGAAACACTATGAAATGAAATAAAAGATGCAGAAGAGAACATATATGAGACATAGGGGTATATGCAATTAGCGGCGAATCCCGGCAAATTATCGTCCGTTTTTCAACTCGACACAATTCGACAGGCTAATTTCGGCAAGTGGGTGCCGAAATTGACCATATGCAATAGAAAACGGATTCGACAGTCCCGCTGCCGAAAAACGGCTGATTTGACCGATTTGTTCAGTTTTTTAAAAAACGTGTAAAAACGGGAAAAAACTCGGATAAAAATGGCGAGGGGTCCCCCCTCCAAAGCATAACCAGCCTCGGGCTATTCGAGCTGGTCCTGGTTCTAAAAATCCGGGGGAAAAATGGACAGGGGATCCCCCGTATTTTTTAAAACCAGCACCAGGCTCTGTGCCTGGTGCTGGTGCAAAAAATACGGGGGACAAAAAGAGTAGGGGTCCCCCGTATTTTTTACACCAGCATCGGGCTCCACTAGCTGGACAGATAATGCCACAGCCGGGGGTCACTTTTATACAGCGCCCTGCGGCCGTGGCATTAAATATCCAACTAGTTACCCCTGGCCGGGGTACCCTGGGGGAGTGGGGACCCCTTCAATCAAGGGGTCCCCCCCCAGCCACCCAAGGGCCAGGGGTGAAGCCCGAGGCTGTCCCCCCCCATCCAAGGGCTGCGGATGGGTGGCTGATAGCCTTGAGAAAATGTAAAGAATATTGTTTTTTTCTGTAGTACTACAAGTCCCAGCAAGCCTCCCCCGCAAGCTGGTACTTGGAGAACCACAAGTACCAGCATGCGGGGGGAAACCGGGCCCGCTGGTACCTGTAGTACTACTGGAAAAAAATACCCAAATAAAAACAGGAGACACACACCTTGAGAGTAAAACTTTATTACACACCTGCCGACACACACATACTTACCTATGGTGACCCGCCGACTACCACGTCTCCTGATCCGACAATCCGGGGTACCTGTGAATCAAATTATACTCACCTCAATCCAGTGTCCAGATATAAATCCACGTACTTGGCAAAAAAACAAACCGCATTTACCCGAACCACGGACTGAAAGGGGTCCCATGTTTACACATCAGACCCCTTTCCCCGAATGCCGGGACACCACGTGACTGCTGTCACCGAGGTCCCTTCAGCCAATCAGCGAGCGCAACGTCCTGGCACTCTGCTTATTGGCTGGACGTCTGAGCTGTCAGACAGCGCCTCGCAAAGCCTCTCCATTATACTCAATGGTGGGAACTTTGCGTCAGCGGTGAGGTCACCCGCCACGGCCGCAGGGCGCTGTATAAAAGTGACCCCCGGCTGTGGCATTATCTGTCCAGCTAGTGGAGCCCGATGCTGGTGTAAAAAATACGGGGGACACCTACTCTTTTTGTCCCCCGTATTTTTTGCACCAGCACCAGGCGCAGAGCCTGGTGCTGGTTTTAAAAATACGGGGGATCCCCTGTCCATTCCCCCCCCCCCCCCCCCGGATTTTTAGATCCCACGCCATTTTTTACCGGGATTTTACCATTCCATAAAAATAAAAAATAAATAAAAAATATATAAATAATACTTGTGCCTCCCAAAAAGACAAACCAAGTACCTAATCCCTTCTAATATAAATAGATATGCTATTGCCAATAAAAAAAACACAAAAAAAAACATGTTTAATTTTTTTTTTTATTATTAGTTTCACCCACCAAAGTGTGGCGGATTGAAAATGACAAATTTACTGTCTAAAAGCACTGTTGTCGAATTTCCAAACTTCAATTGAATATACTTTTGTCGAATTGCCACATTTGTACCATTGCAGAAAAGTCGAATTTGACAAAAGTCGAATTTCAAAAAGTCGAATTTGGAAAGTCCGTTTTTTTGACGGAAAGTACTGTATTGCATTGTCGATTTTTTTTTTTTTTTTGGGCGAAAAAGTCCAGTTTTTCGACAATTTCGGGAATTCGACCGCAATTGCATATACCCCATAAGCTTTGTCTGACAATGCTGCCTAAAATGTGGAAAATATATTGGCATGACTATCAACACTGAACCTATCTAGGTATTAAGTAATTTTGTTATGGACAGTGACATGTTTTAAGCTCCTCTGTATTAGGACAAAGGTTCATGAAATACAAAGATCTCTGCTTTAGAAGCTGTCTGGAAAGTCAGGACAGGCTACACAGGTAAACACACAATTTGTATTTGTTTTGCCAATTCTCAGAAAGGGAAAAACTACATCTACCAGCAACTACAGATCTGTCCTCATCCACTATTGCTGCAGTTGCATCAAATATTCCTTCTCAGAGCACCAGGTCCTGCGCAACACTGCATGCGCCGAATGTCTTTTCTCTCAAAGTGCATCTTAATCACATGTCACTGCAATTAACATTGCAAAATTCATGTAAAAAAGATGCTCTATGTCAGCATGATGTATTGAGGCTATGAGTATGAGGACATATCTATACTCTGTAGAGGCATTGCATGGATGCCACAAAAACTCTGTATGAAAAGTAGGGTTGCACACTGTATGCAGTCAGAACGTGGTTTATTATAATGGTACCAAAACAAGGTAATCAGGGTGGGGATTGATTAGTGGGGTAGAGAAACCCTGGGGCATGTTACCCCAAATGTGGCAGCTACTACAGTGGAATCTTATAAATCCTTATAGGACCACTGGCTCCTCCCACCAGTGTCAGAGATATCACTTCCTGAGAGTATAGAGGAAAATAAAGTGAGCAATAACAGTACAATTAAATAAATGTTTAAGTTAAAAGGGGGGGGGGGGGGGATAGGATTTTAATTACCTACCGGTAAATCCTTTTCTCGTAGTGGGTAAAGGATGCTGGGGTCCACATTAGTACCATGGGGTATAGACAGGTCCACTAGGAGCCACTGGCACTTTAGGAGTTTGAGAGTGTGGGCTGGCTCCTCCCTCTATGCCCCTCCTACCAGACTCAGTCTAGAAACTGTGCCCGAGGAGACAGACAACTTTGAGAGAAGGATATTACAAAGATAGTGACGAGATTCACACCAGCATACACATACAAGGCAAACCAAGCTAACCAGCTTGAAAAATCAGCAATGGCTGAACAATATTACTTAACCAAGTAACCAAACAGGACTTAACCAAGAACTAAGCAGTACTAAACTAAATAACCACTGCAGGATCTCGAAGCGCTGGGCGGGCACCCAGCATCCTCTACAGACTACGAGAAAAGGATTTAACAGTAGGTAATTAAAATCTAATTTTCTCTTATGTCCTAGAGGATGCTGGGGTCCACAGGAGGAGGGAGAGCGCGGATGCTCCTGCAGAACTGATTGACCAAACTTCAGGTCCTCAGAGGCCAAAGTATCGAACTTGTAGAACTTTGCAAACATGTTCGACCAAGACCAAGTAGCCGCTCGGCAAAGCTGTAAAGCCGAGACACCCCGGGCAACCGCCCAGGAAGAAACACCTTAGGAGTAGAGTAGGCCATAACAGACGTAGGACACGGCAATCCTGCCGTACAATACGCATGCTGGATAGTGAACCTGATCCAGCGAGAGATTGTCTGCTTAAAAGTAGGACACCCAAGTTTCTTGGGATCATACAGGACAAACAGAGTCTGATTTCCTTTGACGAGTAGTCCTCTTCACATAGATTTTCAGAGCCCTTACAACATCCAAGGACTTTGATGAAAATGAGGAGTCAGTAGCAACTGGCACCACAATAGGTTGGTAGATATGAAATGCAGACACAACATTTGGAAGGAACTGCTGATGTGTCCGGAGCTCAGCTCTATCTCATGGAAGATCAAGTAGGGGTTCTTACAAGACAAAGCCCCAACTCTGACACACATCTAGCAGAAGCTAAGGCCAACAAAGTGACAGCCTTCCACATGAGAAACTTAACCTCAACCTCTGGTAGAGGTTCGAACCAATCCGATTGGAGGAACTGTAACACCAAGTTAAGATCCCAGGGCGCCGCAGGCGGCTCAAAGGGAGGCTGGATATGCCTAACCCCTTTCAGAAAAGTCTGAACCTCAGGAAGGGAAGCCAACTGTTTCTGGAAGAAAATGGATAGGGATGAAATCTGGACCTTTACGGATCCCAACCTCATGCCCACAACCACACCTGCTTGCAGGAAGAGGAGAAACCATCCCAGTTGAAACTCCAACCGTAGGAAACTTCTTGGACTCCACCAAGATACATATTTTTTCCAAATACGATGGTAATGTTTAGACGTTACGCCTTTCCTAGCCTGAATCAGGGTAGGAATATCCTTGTTCGGAATGCCCTTCTGAGCAAATATCTGGCGTTCAACCTCCATGCCGTCAAACGTAGCCACGGTAAGTTTTGAAAAGTGAATGGTCCCTGCTGCAGTAGGTCCTCCTGAAGAGGAAGAGGCCTCGGCTCTTCTAGCAGTAGATACGCATACCAAGTCCTTCTTGGCCAGTCCGGAGCAATGAGGATTGCCTGAACTCTTGTTCTCCTTATGAGTTTTAGAATGTTTGGAATGAGTGGAAGTGGGGGAAACACGTACACCGACTGGAACACCAAAGGAGTCACTAGGGCGTCCACCGCCACGGCTTGCGGGTCCCTCGACCTGGAACAATACGCCAAAGCTTCTTGTTGAGATGAGAGGCCATCATGTCTATTTCAGGTACACCCCAAAGATCTGTTACCTCCGTGAACACCTCCAGATGGAGTCCCCACTCTCCTGGATGGAGATTGTGTCTGCTGAGGAAGTCCGCTTCCCAGTTGTCTACTCCCGGAATGAAGATTGCTGACAGCGCCAACGCGTGCTTTTCTGCCCAGAGGATGATTCTGGTTACCTCTGACATTGCAGCTCTGCTCTTCGTTCCGCCCGGTCGGTTTATGTAAGCCACCCTTGTTACATTGTCCGACTGCACTTGAATGGCTCGATCTCGCAGAAGATGGGCCGCTTGGAGAAGACCGTTGTAGACAGCTCTTAGTTCCAGAATGTTTATTGGAAGACTGGATTCCAGGCTTGACCACCATCCTTGGATGGTTTCCCCCTGAGTGACTACACCCCAGGGCCGGCGACTTGCATCCATGGTTAGAAGGATCCAGTTCTGAATCCCGAACCTGCGGCCCTCCAGAAGGTGAGGTAGTTGCAGCCACCAGAGGAGTGAAATCCTGGCTTTCAGGGACAGACATATTCTCTGATGCATGTGTAGATGAGATCCCGACCACTTGTCCAGGAGATCCAGTTGGAAGGCTCGAGCATGAAACCTTCTGTACTGTAGAGCCTCGTAAGAGGCCACCATCTTCCCCAGAAGGCGGGTGCACTGATGAACCGAAACCCGGGCTGGCTTCAGGACAACCCAGACCATTATTTGTATCTCCAACACTTTCTCCTCCGGTAGAAACACCCTCTGCACTTCCGTGTCGAGGATCATTCCCAGAAAAGATAACCTCCTGGTCGGCTCCAAATGTGATTTTGGAAGGTTCAGGATCCGTGTTCCCTGAACAGATGAGTCGTGAGAACAATGGACTGCAACAACGTATCCCTGGATGATGCCTTTATCAACAGATCGTCCAGATATGGGATTATGTTCACCCCCTGTCTGCGGAGGAGAACCATCATCTCTGCCATCACCTTGGTCAACACCCTCGGTGCTGTTGAGAGGCAGAATAGCAGTGACTGAAATTGATAGTGACTGTCTAACAGTGCAAATCTGAGATAAGCCTGGTGCGGCAGCCAAATTGGAAGGTGGAGGTATGCATCCTTGATATCCAGGGAAACCAGAAACTCTCCCTCCTCCAGACCTGAAATCACTGCTCTGAGAGACTCCATTTTGAATTTGAACACCCTCAAGTAAGGGTTCAACGATTTCAAATTCAAAATTGGTCTGACCGAACCATCCAGTTTCAGTACCACGAAAAGGGTTGAATAATAACACTTGTTTTGCATATGCGGTGGAACTGGGACAATGACTTGTGACTTTTCCAATTTTAGGATGGCTTCCTGCAGTATAGCCCTGTCTGTCAGCAAAGCTGGCAAGCCTGATTTGAAGAATCGGTGAGGCGGGAGCTCTTGAAACTCCAGTGTGTACCCCTGGGACACAATATCCTGTACTCAAGGATCCAGGCCAAACGACACAGAGACGTGTCTGAAACATCTGAGTGTCGTACCCACCAGCCCGTCCAGGCTTTGTGGTCCATCGTCATGCTGAGGATTTTGAGAAACCAGAATCAGATCTCTGGTCCTGGGAGCCCTTTTTGGATTTTGCACGACCACCTCTCAAGAAAGTGGTAGGAGGCTTGGACTTTTTTGCCTTAGCGGTCCGATAGGACTGCGGCACAGCTGAAGAAAATGGTTTCTTCGTAGAAGGTGTAGCAGAGGGAAGGAAAGGTGACTTACCCGTGGTTGCCGTGGAAATCCAGGCATCCAACGCTTCACCAAAAAGAGCCTTACCTGTGTAGGGTAGGTTCTCCACACGTCTCCTGGATTCCGCGTCTGGAGAACATTGACGTAGCCAGATTCCCCTGCGGGCTGAGATTAGCATGGAAGATATCCGTGCAGTCAGCGTACCCAGGTCCTTCATGGATTACACCATGAACCCTGCAGAATCCTGTATGCTACGTAAAAACAATTCAATGTCACTTCTATCCATTGTATCCAAATCCTCTAGTAATGTGCCTGACCACTTTACTATGGCTTTAGAAATCCATCCACGCCACCTCTGAAGCAGTGAACATGGATTTGAGCGTAGTGTCAATTTTACGATCAGCCGGTTCTTCTAACGCGGTAGATCCAGGGACAGGTAAAACCACCTTTTTAGGCAGTCTGGAGACAGATGCGTCAACAATGGGTGGGTTTTCCCATTTTTTTCCTATCTTCCTCATGGAAGGGAAAAGCAACCAGAATCCTCTTTGGGATCTAGAATTTTTTCTCCGGGTTTTCCCAGGATTTTTCAAATATAGCGTTTAATTCTTTAGATGCAGAGAAGGTTAGCGAGGCTTTCTTACTGTCAGTGAAGTAAGCCACCTCAACCTGCGCAGGTGTTGTGTCATTAATGTTTAACACATCTCTAATGGCCTTACTCATGAGCTGCACCTCCTTAGCAAGAGATGCCACCCAACTCAGCACATCCCCATCACCGTCTGTAGTATCAGAATCGGTATCTGTGTCATCTTGCATAATTTGGGCAAGTGCACATTTCTGTGGGAACATGCTTGGGGTTTTTGCAGGAACAGGAACAGAGCCTGACCAAACTGCTATAGACTTCTTCAACATCTGAGTTTCAGTCTCAGTATTAGCTACCCTAGTAGAGATCTGAGAGATCATTCCTTTGATAGAAGTTAACCACTCAGGCTCAACAATAGGGATCTGAGACAAAGCATTACAATCCTGTGTACATGGAATGGATGCCTCCTGAGAGGAAACCTCTTCTGCAGCATATGACATGGATATGTGAGATATTAAAACACACACACACACATACAGGGAAATGTCAGACACAGTTTCTCCCCAAGTATGCCACAGAGAGACACAGATATTGGAGCCAACCCCCACACAGCACTTTTTGAGGTAGAACTAATAAAACTACCAGCGCTATCTGTGTGCCTTAATAGACTACACAGACTCTACACAGCCGCTCCCCCCTTCTACAACCCCCTGGTACCGCACAGGGTAGCTGGAGTTGCTTGGAGGGACAGCTCTCCCTGTCATCGTCTGTGTACAGGAACTGCAGGCAGGAAAATGGCGCTGAACGTTGCTGAGTCCACTCTGAGAAGCTCCGCCCCCGAACATGGCGCTGCTTCCAGCTCATCATTTTATTATACTGGCCTGAGGATGTCTGCTGGCAGTGATCCGGGGACCCTGACAGGCTTGCTGGCCAGTGTAGGCTATAGGCGATGGCTCAGGGCGCCCCTTACAGCACTGCACTATGTACCGCTGAGCCCCGGAGCGCAGATAGTACTGCGCTCCCTACCCTGTTGCCGCCATCTTCACACCGGCTCCCCGCTTGCTAGGGGGGCCGGTGACTCACTCGCCACCGAAGTCTTCTGGCTCTTTAAGGGGGTGGCGGTATGCTGCGGGAGTGAGCGGTCGCCTGGAGCGGCTAACGATCAACACCCTCAGGAGCTCAGTATCCTGTCAGCGGAGAAAGTGGCTCAGACCCCGCAGGGCGGATACTACTTCCCCCCTTAGTCCCACGAAGCAGGTAGGCTGTTGTCAGCAGCCTCCCTGTGCCTAAACTAACTCTTAGAAAATATAATACTAAAGAAGCTCTAGGAGCTCCCCTAGCTGTGACCGGCTCCTCCGGACACATTTTCTAAACTGAGTCTGGTAGGAGGGGCATAGAGGGAGGAGCAAGCCCACACACTCAAACACTTAAAGTGCCAGTGGCTCCTAGTGGACCTGTCTATACCCCATGGTACTAATGTGGACCCCAGCATCCTCTAGGACGAAAGATAAATAAATTGCAAACTGCTTAACTATTTCTCACATTTTACTGTTACTGCAACCAGATCCCTTGTAATAAAATAATGTAAATTCACCAGTGTTTACCAGAGGAGATATTTAAGTTAATTGGAACACATAACAGAGTACATCTATAGATTTCTTTTAAATCTTTTGGCTTGAAACTGACAGACTAATTTTTAATAAAGTGCTTTGACTAGTTATATTTGTGTATCTAGATGATTGAGAAAATCTTCTTTATAAAAAAAAGGAAAGATCATGTCAGTGACACAATTAAATGAGGTTTGTCATGTGATTTTATGTCTGTCATAAGAAAATCCATGGTGGTGGAGCGAATTATATCAATAAGTCTAAACACAGACATCTGCAAACTAAACTGATCCTTTCATTTCTCCAGATCCCTGTTGTTAATTTCTAAAGTTGATATTCAATTAGTGCAGTTTTAAGATAGTCGGAAAATCAGCACTAATTCGACCGTTGGGTATTCAATAGCAAGCATTTGACAGGTTTCTGCTCAGTTTTCGACATACCTTTTCGATTTTATTTTTGTTGAAACAGCATGGACGAAAACTACCCAAAAAAACTGTCAAAAAGGCTGTGAATTCGACAAAACACGTGGATCGGTGGCAAATCCGCCGTTCCATGTGGTTTTCACTTGGGTGAATTTTTTGACAAGCTGAAAAAATCAGAACGGGCTTTGAATAGGTCGGATGTGAACAGGCAGAAAAAAAAATCAGTTTTTTCGACTAGTCGAAAAAACAGCACTAATTGAATACCCCCCAACTGTTAAGTTGGCAGCACTGTATACATTTCGCTATAAAAAAATAAGATTTTACTCACCGGTAAATCTATTTCTCGTAGTCCGTAGTGGATGCTGGGAACTCTGTAAGGACCATGGGGAATAGCGGCTCCGCAGGAGACTGGGCACAACTAAAGAAAGCTTTAGGACTACCTGGTGTGCACTGGCTCCTCCCTCCAAGACCCTGCTCCAGACCTCAGTTAGGATACTGTGCCTGGAAGAGCTGACACAATAAGGAAAGGATTTTGAATCCCGGGTAAGACTCATACCAGCCACACCAATCACACCGTATAACTCGTGATACTATACCCAGTTAACAGTATGAAATATAACTGAGCCTCTCAACAGATGGCTCAACAATAACCCTTTAGTTAAACAATAACTATATACAAGTATTGCAGACAATCCGCACTGGGGACGGGCGCCCAGCATCCACTACGGACTACGAGAAATAGATTTACCGGTGAGTGAAATCTTATTTTCTCTGACGTCCTAGTGGATGCTGCGAAATCCGTAAGGACCATGGGGATTATACCAAAGCTCCCAAACGGGCGGGAGAGTGCGGATGACTCTGCAGCACCGAATGAGAGAACTCAAGGTCCTCCTCAGCCAGGGTATCAAACTTGTAGAATTTAGCAAATGTGGTTGACCCCGACCAAGTAGCTGCTCGGCAAAGTTGTAAAGCCGAGACCCCTCGGGCAGCCGCCCAAGAAGAGCCCACCTTCCTTGTGGAATGGGCTTTTACAGATTTAGGATGCGGCAGTCCAGCCGCAGAATGTGCTAGTTGAATCGTGCTACAGATCCAGCGAGCAATAGTCTGCTTTGAAGCAGGCGTACCCAACTTGTTGGGTGCATGCAGGATAAATAGCGAGTCAGTCTTTCCGACTCCAGCTGTCCTGGAAACATAGATTTTTAGGGCCCGGACTACGTCCAGCAACTTGGAATCCTCCAAGTCACGAGTAGCCTCAGGCACCACAATAGGCTGGTTCAAATGAAAAGCTGAAACCACCTTTGGGAGAAATTGGGAACGAGTCCTCAATTCCGCCCTATCCTTATGAAAAATCAGATAAGGGCATTTGCATGACAAAGTCGCCAATTCTGATACACGCCTGGCCGACGCCAAGGCCAACAGCATGACCACTGTCCACGTGAGGTATTTTAGCTCCACGGATTTAAGTGGTTCAAACCAATGCGACTTCAGGAAATCCAACACCACGTTGAGATCCCACGGTGCCACTGGAGGCACAAACGGGGGCTGAATATGTAGCCCTCCCTTAACAAAAGTCTGAACTTCAGGCAATGAAGCCAGTTCTTTTTGGAAGAAAATGGACAGAGCCGAAAACTGGACCTTACTGGAACCCATTTTAGGCCCGTAGTCACTCCTGACTGTAGGAAGTGCAGAAATCGACCCAGTTGAAATTCCTCCGTTGGGGCCTTCCTGGCCTCACACTAAGCAACATATTTTCGCCATATGCGGTGATAATATTTTGCGGTCACATCTTTCCTAGCCTTAATCAGCGTAGGAATGACTTTATCCGGAATGCCCTTTCCTTTAGGATCCGATATTCAACCGCCATGCCGTCAAACGCAGTGGCGGTAAGTCTTGGAACAGACAGGGCCCCTGCTGCAGCAGGTCCTGTCTGAGCGGCAGAGGCCATGGGTCCTCTGAGATCATTTCTTGAAGTTCTGGGTACCAAGATCTTCTTGGCTAATCCGGAACCACGAGTATAGTTCTTACTCCTCTCCTTCTTATTATTCTCAGTACCTTGGGTATGAGAGGCAGAGGAAGGAACACATACACCGACTGGTACACCCACTGTGTTACCAGAGCGTCCACAGCTATCGCCTGAGGGTCCCTTAACCTGGCGCAATAACATCCTAGCTTTTTGTTGAGGCGGGACGCCATCATGTCCACCTGTGGCCCTTCCCAATGGTGTACAATCATTTGGAAGACTTCTGGATGAAGTCCCCACTCTCCCGGGTGGAGGTCGTGTCTGCTGAGAAAGTCTGCTTCCCAGTTGTCCACTCCGGGAATGAACACTGCTGACAGTGCTAACACATGATTTTCCGCCCATCGGAGAATCCTTGTGGCTTCTGCCATTGCCATCCTGCTTCTTGTGCCGCCCTGTCGGTTTACATGGGCGACCGCCGTGATGTTGTCTGACTAGATCAGCACCGGCTGGTTTTGAAGCAGGGGTCTTGCCTGACTTAGGGCATTGCAAATGGCCCTTAGTTCCAGAATATTTATGTGTAGGGAAGTCTCCTGACTTGACCATTGACCTTGGAAGTTTATTCCCTGTGTGACTGCCCCCCAACCTCGAAGGCTGGCATCTGTGGTCACCAGGACCCAGTCCTGTATGCCGAATCAGCGGCCCTCTGGAAGATGAGCACTCTGCAGCCATCACAACAGCGACACCCTGGCCCTTGGAGACAGGGTTATCAGCCGAAGCATCTGAAGATGCGATCCGGACCACTTGTCCAACAGATCCCACTGAAAGATCCTTGCATGGAACCCTCCGAAATGGAATTGCTTCGTAAGAAGCCACCATCTTTCCCAGGACTCGCGTGCAATGGTGCACCGACACCTGTTTTGGTTTTAGGAGGTCTCTGACTAGAGATGACAACTCCTTGGCCTTCTCCTCCGGGAGAAACACTTTTTTCTGTTCTGTGTCGAGAACCATCCCCAGGAACAGTAGACGCGTTGTAGGAACCAGCTGCGACTTCGGAATGTTCAGGATCCAGCCGTGCTGTTGTAGCACTGCCCCAGCTAGTGCTACTCCGATCAACAACTGTTCCCTGGACCTCGCCTTTATAAGGAGATCGTCCAAGTACGGGATAATTATAACTCCCTTCCTTCGAAGGAGTATCATCATCTCTGCCATTACCTTGGTAAATACCCTCGGTGCCGTGGACAGACCAAACGGCAACGTCTGGAATTGGTAATGACAGTCCTGTACCACAAATCTGAGGTACTCCTGGTGAGGGGGGTAAATGGGGACATGCAGGTAAGCATCCTTGATGTCCAGTGATACCATGTAATCCCCTTCGTCCAGGCTTGCAATAACCGCCCTGAGCGATTCCATTTTGAACTTGAACCTTCGTATATAAGTGTTCAAGGATTTCAAATTTAAAATGGGTCTCACCGAACCGTCCGGTTTCGGTACCACAAACATTGTGGAATAGTAACCCCGTCCCTGTTGAAGAAGGGGTACCTGATTATCACCTGCTGCGAATACAGCTTGTGAATTGCCTCCAGCACTGCCTCCCTCTCTGAGGGAGCTGTCGGCAAGGCAGATTTGAGGAAACGGCGAGGGGGAGACGTCTCGAATTCCAGCTTGTACCCCTGAGATACTACCTGCAGAATCCAGGGATCCACCCGTGAGCGAGCCCACTGGTCGCTGAAATTCTTGAGACAGGCCCCCACCGTACCTGGCTCCGCCTGTGGAGCCCCAGCGTCATGCGGTGGACTTAGAGGAAGCAGGGGAGGACTATTGTTCCTGGGAACTGGCTGTATCTGCAGCTTTTTCCCTCTACCTCTGCCTCTGGGCAGAAAGGACGCGCCTTTAACCTGCTTGTCTTTCTGGGGCCGAAAGGACTGTACCTGATAATACGATGCTTTCTTTGGCTGTGAGGGAACATGGAGCAAAATGTTGATTTCCCAGTTGTAGCTGTGGAAACGAGGTCCGAGAGACCATCCCCAAACAACTCCTCACCCTAGTAAGGCAAAACTTCCATGTGCCTTTTAGAATCAGCATCACCTGTTCACTGCCGAGTTCCTGGCAGAAATGGACATTGCGTTTATTTTAGATGCCAGTCGGCAATTATCCCTCTGTGCATCTCTCATGTATAAGACTGCGTCTTTAATATGCTCTATAGTGAGCAATATAGTGTCCCTGTCTAAGGTACAGAGAATCTGACCACGCAGCTGCAGCACTGCACATTCATGCTGAAGCAATAGCTGGTCTCAGTATAATGCCTGAGTGTGTATATACAGACTTCAGGATAGCCTCCTGCATTCTATCTGCAGGCTCCTTTAGGGCGGCCGTGTCCTGAGACGGTAGTGCCACCTTCTTTGACAGACGTGTGAGCGCTTTATCCACCCTAGGGGATGTCTCCCAACGTGACCTATCCTCTGGCGGGAAAGGGTACGCCATTAGTAACCTTTTAGAAATTACCAGTTTCTTATCGGGGGAAACTCACGCTTCTTCACACATTTAGTTCATCAGATGGGGAAAAAAACCACTGGAAGCTTTTTTTCTCCCCAAACATAATACCCTTTTTTGTGGTACCTGGGGTAATATCAGAAATGTGCAACACATTTTTCATTGCCGTAATCATGTAACAGGTGGCTCTATTGGAATGTACAGTGGTATCATCGTCGTCGACACTGGAGTCAGTATCCGTGTCGACATCTGTGTCTGCCATCTGAGATAGTGGGCGTTTTAGGGCCCCTGATGGCTTTTGAGACACCTGGGCTGGCACGGGCTGAGAAGCCGGCTGTCCCACATCTGCTGTCGTCAAACCTTGTATGTAAGGAGTTGACACTGTCACGTAATGTCTTCCACATGTCCATCCACTCAGGTGTCGACCCCGCAGGTGACATCACATTTATCGGCATCTGCTCCGCCTCCACATAAGCCTCCTCATCAAACATGTCGACACAGCCGTACCGACACACCGCACACACACATGGAATGCTCTGACTGAGGACAGGACCCCACAAAGTCCTTTGGGGAGACAGAGAGAGAGTATGCCAGCACACACCAGAGCGCTATATAATGCAGGGATTCAGACTACCCACAGTGATTTTTCCTTTTCTAGGAGCTCAGGAGAGCCCCTAGTGTGCATCCAGCTCGGCCGGGCACAAAATTCTAACTGAGGTCTGGAAGAGGGTCATGGAGGGAGGAGCCAGTGCACACCAGGTAGTCCTAAAGCTTTCTTTAGTTGTGCCCAGTCTCCTGCGGAGCCGCTATTCCCCATGGTCCTTACGGAGTTCCCAGCATCCACTAGGACGTCAGAGAAATAATTATATATATATATATATATATATATATTAAATGCAGTTTATTTAGAAATGAAGACTATATAGAAAATGAAAATGTACAGAAACTTTCAGTGGCAAGAAATACAGTAAATATTTTTATTGTAACAAGTTTCTATATAGATAATACATATAATTTTTAATATTTATGGTCAAAAATATCTTGCATTTTATCACGATCAGGTTTAATGATAACACAAGCGCCTGTTATCAAAAAAAACTGTGATGTTGTATTCACTATGGATAAATGATCAAAATATTTAAAACCTATAATACTGCAATGAAAACAGAATAACAAAACAGCCAGCATTTTATGTGTGAAAACCAAAATGTGGAAAACTTCATAATTTCCAACATTAATTGAATAATACTGCCCCCTAGTGAGTATTTGGATTACCAAATAATGGTCTCTTTACAACAATCCATATAAAGAAAAGGCTTTCTTCAACAAAATGAAATAAGCAAATAATTTAAGCGAAAAAGCAAAAATTTAAAATGATACAATGATTTATTTAATAGATGCTTTGCAGTAAGTTGTTTCTGAACAAGTCACTTTGACTGTCAAGACTGTCCGTCAAAATATTTTATTTTAATATGGACAGCTCTATAGTGCAGTATATGTGAACTTAAAAAAGGTATGATTTAATCTCTTCTTTCACATTTGTATTCTTTGCACATAGAAAAGATAACCATGTTCTTAACAGCATTAAATATATTACACAGTATATGATGTTATATACCCCCTATGGTAAAAAGAAAGGCCATTTTAAATCACATAGGCGTTCCTAATACAGTGGAAATAAAAAGTTGACATAACCTTCCTGACATTGCAATTATGTAAATTCAGATATTAAGATAAAAAAAAAAATATTTGCAACATATAAAATGCAAGTGAAGAACAGATTTTAGGAGAAAATAAGTGCAAATAAAAAATAAAATCCAGATGTGACATTGTTCATCTTGCGAACAATCTCATTTATCACAAATAGTGCGACTGCAAAATATCTGCGGCCATGTGCGTATGCATCCGCTTCAAAAAGGAAGCATGGGGTGTAGGCAGGCAGCTACTAGACACGGCACAGTGCACATAATTGCTGCATCTGCATGTCGCAGTCAGATCTGATCGCTGGGCTGCTAATTTTGCTGTCCTACCTACAGACAGTCGCCGCATCCAGCGGCAGTTTATACTCGCCGTGCAAGTGTGCGATGCTATGTGTATGCCGAGCAGCTAAAATCCACTTTGTGCAATCTCTGCACAGCCCAGGACTTACTCCTCCAGTGCAATCACATCAGGTTGATCAGGGCGGGAGCTGACGTCACACACCCTCCCTGAAAATGCTTGGGCACGCCTGTGTTTTTCCGAACACTTCCAGTAAATGGTCAGTTGCCACCCACAAATGGCTACCTCCTGTCAATCACCTTGCGAACGCCCGTGCAAATGGAATTTTCGGGCTCAAGGTATTTCTGGGTGGCTCTCTCATCTCTGAACATGGCCCGCTCTTCCCTGCGATGTCATAGAAATCAGTTAGCAGGGCCGCAGTCTGAGGGGACAGCAGAAGATGCCAGAATTTATTCTCAACTTCTATCCCAGTGTGTGGAAGTGTCCCAGATCTCATTACACCCATTCACTGCCAGAACGGCACATGGGGTAAAAGCAGATTTGGACCCCCACGCTTGCATTGGGGCTCTATATCTCCCGGTGTCACACAACTGAGTTATGTTAAACTGTTATATAAAGAGTTTTATTCATTTAAAGGCTGATACCACTATATCATAAGGGGATGCTAAACAATCACCTATATGGATCTGTGTTTATATGGAAAAAAAAAAACAGCCTAATTATAAAAGAGATTTATGGTATGAACTTACCATGGTTAAACCTCTTTATGCGAGGTACACTGGATTCCACAGGGAATACCATCGGGGGTGTAGAGTTGGATCTTGATCCGAGGCACCAACAGGCTAAAGCTTTGACTGTTCCCAGGATGCACTGCACCGCATCCTCTATAGCCCCACCTCCAGGCACTGGAGCTCAGTTTTGTTAACCAGTCAAATGCAGTAGCAGGTAAGAGAGACGATAGTTGTTAGCCACATATAACCACATTCTCACGACAGGAGAAGGCACCAGCGGCTAATGCCATACAAAGAAACTAAGTGCGTCAGGGTGAGCGCCCTGTGGAATCCAGTGTACCTCGCAGAAAGAGATTTAACCATGGTAAGTCTTACCATAAATCTCCTTTTCTGCAGCGGGGTACACTGGTATTCCACATGGGATGACATTGGGGATGTCCTAAAGCAGTTCCTCATAGGAGGGGATGCGCTGTAGCGGGCACAAGAACCCGGCGTCCAAGGGAAGCATCCTGGGAGGCGGCAGTATCAAAGGCATAGAACCTGATGAACGTGTTCACTGAGGACCACGTAGCCGCCTTGCACAATTGTTCTGGGGACGCGCCACGACGGGCCGTACATGAAGGTCCAACAGACGGATAAGAATGGGCCTTGATAGCAGCAAGAGCTGGGAGCCCAGCCTGCGCATAAGCTTTTGCAATCACCATTCTAATCCATCAGGCCAAAGTCTGGTTATTCGCAGGCCAGCCACGTTTGTGAAAACCAAAAAAAAAAAAAAAAAAAAAGAGAATCAGACCTCCTGATAGAGGCAGTCCTCTCCACATATATACAGAGAGCCCGTACCACATCCAAAGACCGCTCTTTGGAGGACAAACCAGGAGAGGTAAAGGCTGGAACCACAAACTCTTGCTTAAGGTGGTAAGAACTGCCCGGTCACGGTGAAAAATTAGAACGGGTGGACGACAGGACAAAGCACCTAAGTCCAACACCCTCCTAGCAGAGGCAATAGCCAGTAGAAACAAGACCTTAAGTGTAAGCCACTTAAGGTCCCCAGACTCAAGAGGTTCAAATGAAGCCCCTTGTAGGGTATCCAGAACAACATACAGATCCCATGGAACCACATGAGGGACATAGGGGGACTGAATCCGTAAAACACCCTGAGCAATTTTTCTCTGAAATCAAACCGACAAGGCAGAAAATAGGATTTTGGTACTTACCAGATAAATCCTTTTCTTTGAATCCATAGGGGGCACTGGAGTACTCTTGGGATATGGACGATTCCACTGGAACTAGGCACTGAACAGTTAAACTTTGACTATATCTCCCCTCCATATCCCAGAGTACCTCAGTGTTTTTTTACTGAGCCGAACTGGAGCTATAGAGGTTGACAATGGAGACATACATATAACCAAAAAAAAATGGACAACAATAAAGTTGACACAAACAAAAAATGACAACTAACAGTTGACACCAACCCGAAAAAATTTCTAATTTGAAACAGTCGGTAAGAGTGTGTTACCATAATATTCCCTGCACTTACCACAACCAGGTAACAACTGCTCTGGGTGTGCGTCCAGTGCCCCCTATGGATTCAAAGAAAATGATTTATCTGGTAAGTACCAAAATCCTATTTTCTTTTTCATCCACTTGGGGTCACTGGAGTACTCTTGGGACGTACCAAAGTTTCCCCCGTGGGCGGGAGAGCTATTTGGCACCTGTAACACTAAACGGCCAAAGCTAGATGCTGATGCCGCAAAAGTATCAAACTTATAAAAGCGCACAAACGTGTGCACTGACGACCATGTAGCCGCCCGGCAAAGCTGTGTCGTAGAAACTCCCCGACCAGCTGCCCATGAAGTTCCCACAGAACGTGTGGAATGAGCGGTTACCGAAGTAGGCGGCTGTAACCTAGCCTGAAGATAAGCCTGACGTATGGTCAGTTTTATCCATCTGGATAAGGTCTGCTTAGAGGCTGGCCAACCCCTCTTGGCAGCATCATAGAGAACAAACAACGTATCCGTCTTACGAACTGTGGACGTTCGAGACACATAAACGCGTAAAGCGTGTACCAAATGCAGAGTTTCAGAATGTCCTGATAACACAGGAACTACTATTGGTTGGTTGATGTGAAAAGATGACACTACTTTTGGAAAGAAAGCGGAATTCGTCCGAAGTTCCGCTCTGTCATCATGAAACACCAAATATGGCGGCTTGCATGACAAGGCACCCAAATCTGAAATCCGCCTTGCCGAAGCCAAGGCTAGAAGAAAAATTGTTTTCCAAGTGAGAAATTTAATATCCACTTGTTGTAAGGGTTCAAAATGAAAAGACTGTAAGAAATCTAAAACCAGATTCAAGTCCCATGGCGCTGTAGGTGGAATGAATGGAGGCTGTACTCTGAGGACACCCTGCATAAAGGTGTGTACTGATGGCAAGAGCCAATCGTCTTTGAAAGTAAATTGACAAAGCAGATATCTGCACTTTTAGTGTGGATAGACGTAAACCTCCATCTAACCCCATCTGTAGAAATAACAAAAGACGGGATAACTTGAAAGAAGATGTCGGAAATTTGCGCGCTTCACACCAACCTATATAGGCACGCCAAATTCTGTAATAATGAGCTGCCGTAACCGGCTTTCTAGCTCGTAACATTGTTGGAATGACTGATTCAGGAATGCCCTCTCTTCTTAAGAGGGCGGTCTCAACAGCCACCCCGTCAAACGCAGCCGCGCTAAATCGGGGTAAAGAAACGGACCCTGTTGTAACAGGTCCGGACGTAGTGGGAGCGGCCAAGGATCGTCTGCGAGAAATCCGCGAAGATCTGAGAACCAAGCTCTCCGTGGCCAATGAGGCGCCACTAGTATGACTGTGACGAACTCTCTTTTGATCCGTTTTAGCAATAGCGGGAGCAGCGGAGACGGTGGAAACAGATACATTAGACTGTATGGCCACCGGACTGTGAGAGCATCCACCGCCACTGCCTCTGGATCTCTCATTCTGGATACATACTGGGGCATTTGATGATTGTGGCGAGATGCCATCAAGTCCACCTGCGGGTAACCCCACCTCTGGACCAGCATGAGAAATACTTCTGGATTTAATGCCCATTCTCCTGGATAAAAATCCCGACGACTGAGATAATCCGCCTCCCAGTTGTCCACTCCCGGAATGAACACTGCCGACAATATGACCTGGTGGTATTCTGCCCAATTGAGGATTCGAGCTACTTCCCGCATTGCCATGCGGCTTCTCGTTCCACCTTATTTGTTGATGTATGTGACCGCCATCGCATTGTCTGATTGCACCTGAACCGCCTGCGCCTGCATGATGTGCACTGCCTGTCGCAATGCATTGTAAATTGCCCGGAGTTCCAGGACATTTATGGACAGCAATCTTTCGTGATCCGCCCAGAGACCCTGGAGCTGAAGATTCTGAACTACAGATCCCCAACCTCTGAGACTTGCGTCTGCCATGAGAATTATCCAATTCCAGGTTCCGCACTGTTTCCCTGCGGATAGATTCTGTACCCTGAGCCACCAGAGTAGAGACACTCTGGTCCTTGGAGACAACCTTACCCTGTGGTGAACCTGTAAGTGTGAGCCCGACCACTGTGCAAGCACATCCAGTTGAAAAGGACGTGAGTGAAATCTCCCGAACTGAAGTGCTTCGAAAGCCACCACCATTGTGCCTAAGAGGCGAATGCACAAATGAACCGAGACTGTGCGTGGCTTGAGCACTAATTGTACCAGATGCCGAATGATCCGTACTTTCTGTTCGGGTAGGTAAATCCTTTGGTCTACCGTATCGAGAATCATACCTAGGAATTGAAGTCGTTGGGACGGAACTAGATGTGACTTCTTGAAGATGACAAGCCAACCGTGGTGAACCAGAACATTGTATGTCAGCAATGCCTGTAGAAGGAGTAATAACCAAAAAACGTGAAGACGTGTGGTGCGCTATAGCTGCCTATAGACCTTTCAGTGAAAAAAGGTGTCACCGCACACCCCGAAACAAATTGCAAGAAAGAGAGATCACCAAACAGTCTTCAGGCGCTGATATAGATCATGTGGGGTACTTCTAGATGATCTATCTATCGTCAATTTTTGACCCTCAAACGAAAAATAAGAAAATACAATAGTGTGATACTGATAGCATGAAATCAATACTCTCTTCTATATGTAGGTAGAATCTGTACCGTAAGATGGTGTCTAACTAATAGACAATATGCGTATGTGGGGGGAGAGGATAAAATCCTGATAGGGTTCCAAATTTTTCATCCGTCCATCACTTCATTTCCAGCAATCTCACAAAAGGATAAAAGCAAACATAGTATAATATTGCTTTAATGGAAAATTAAAAAGCCAATTTAGAATGGCTGGACTCTCACCATATGACAGGAAAAACAAGGCAGATAGAATAAACAACCAGGCGTCCCCAGCACCTCGCAATTCCTCCTGTGGATTGATTCCAGATTCCAAAAGACCACTATCCAACGCGTTTCAATACTTTTAAGTATCTTTTTCAAGGCATACGGTATGCCTTGAAAAATATACTTAAAAGTATTGAAACGCGTTGGATAGTGGTCTTGTTTTTCCTGTCATATGGTGAGAGTCCAGCCATTCTAAATTGGCTTTTTAATTTTCCATTAAAGCAATATTATACTATGTTTGCTTTTATCCTTTTGTGAGATTGCTGGAAATGAAGTGATGGACGGATGAAAAATTTGGAACCCTATCAGGATTTTATCCTCTCCCCCACATACGCATATTGTCTATTAGTTAGACACCATCTGACGGTACGGATTCTACCTACATATAGAAGAGAGTATTGATTTCATGCTATCAGTATCACACTATTGTATTTTCTTATTTTTCGTTTGAGGGTCAAAAATTGACGATAGATAGATCATCTAGAAGTACCCCACATGATCTATATCAGCGCCTGAAAACTGTTTGGTGATATCTCTTTCATGTTGAAGGAGTATTTGTTGAGACGGAGCTTTGATGAGCAGATCGTCCAAGTATGGAACTATTATCACTCCTAGAGATCCGAGATGAGCTATCAACACAGACATCACCCTGGTGAATACCCGAGGTGCTGACGAGAGGCTAAACGGTAGAGCCTGAAACTGATAATGGTTCTGTCGTATTGCAAACCGCAAAAACCTCTGATGAGGAGGCCAAATCGGAATGTGTAAGTACACATCCTTGAGATCCAGCGCAATCATAAACTCCTGTGGCTCTAGACCTGCAATTACTGATCGTAGAGATTCCATCTTGAATCTGTAGTAAGTGACGTACTGGTTGAGGATCTTTAAGTTCAATATTGGCCTGACCGAGCCATCCGGCTTCGGTACTACAAACAGACTGGAATAATAACCCTGACCCTGTTGGTGCACAGGGACCGGAACCAAAACTGCTGCGTCCAGCAAAGACTGAATGGCAGTCTGCAGAATCGCCCTCTTGTCGTCCGACCGAGGCAGTCCTGTCCTGAAAAACCGCATTGGCGGGAGACAGTCGAACTCTATTTTGTAACCTGTTAAAACTAGATTGCGGATCCACCCATCTGTGGACGTCTGAAGCCACGCCAACTGGAATGACTGAAGACGTGCTCCTACAATAGGAGATCCGAGATGGGCTGGGAGCCCGTCATGCCACTGGCACTTTAGTATCCTGACGAGTGGTATTGGCTCGTTGGAAACTACGTCCCCGACCTCGTCTACGTGGTGTGGCCGTTCCCCTGCCACGCCCGTGAAAGGACTGAGGTGTAAAAGATTTGAACGCCGGTCCAGAATATCTTTTTCTAGGCACTGTTGGAGGAAATGGTAAGAAAACCGACTTTCCTCCCGTGGCCTCAGAAATCCATTTGTCCAATTCAGGACCGAATAACCTCTCGCCCTCATAAGGTAATGCTTCTATTCCTTTTTTGACCTCTGCCTCAGCTCGCCAAGAGCGTAGCCAGAGCGCATATCGTGCTGTGACTAGTGATGAAGAAAGGCGAGAAGTAAGCTGACAGACGTCAGTAGAAGCTGTACATAAATAGTCAGCCGCTTCCCAGATTTGATCAGCGAGAAGTATAAGATGATCATCAGTTAAGGCAGATCTGAGTTCTGTTATCCATACCATTAGTGCTTTAGTTACCCAAATGCCACTCAACCCAGGTCTAAGCAGCACTCCTGCCGCTGTATACATGGACTTCAGCATAACCTCTATTTTACGGTCCGAAGGGTCCTTGAGTGTAGTTGCAGCTGGTACTGGTATGGTTAATTTCTTTGTAAGTTTAGACACAGATGAATCCACCAACAGAGGATTCTCCCATGTAGTTGTCATAGACTCTGGAAACGGATAGCTAGTCCTAACTCTGTGAGGTACAGAAAACCGTTTATCCGGATTCTTCCTTGTTTCTAGTAACATTTTATTAAGAGATTCTGACACAGGAAAACAAACTGGAGTTCTTTGTCGTTTAGTAAAAACGACCTCATCATTTGTCAGAGGCTCCTCAGTTTCTGTAAAATTCAGAGACTGACGCACTGCTCTGATGAGATTATCAATACCTGGCCTGTCAAAATCGTCACCCTCTGACTGCTGGTCTACTCCGCCCTCCTCACCCATATCTTGTAAAGTGAGGTCTGGCGAAGAATCATCAGACATTAACATAGAAGCCGGTAGCTTATAGGAAAAATGAAACTTATCCCCTTTAGTCAAAGAAGATCTGGACCTTTGGTAAGGCTGAGACCCCTCAGGAAGTTCTAGCGGTCTCACCCTAGATTCAGATATTGCCGCCTCTCGCTCCTGCCGAGAGGCGGCCAACTCTGATTGCAATACAGCTAAAACATCTGCTAATATAGCCCATGGCGGGTCCGGGGTTGAAATGGGATTTGAAACCGGAGCAGAAATTGTATTTGTTTCAGAATTTACAACACATACTTTACAAGTGGTAAATCCATCAGGTAATACACCCTTACAGACATTGCAGTAAATCTGCTTCTTGGACTTTGCTGGTATCTTACTCATTATGCAAAAAAAAAAAAAAAAAAAACAATACAAAGACAAAGAACCTGTGCGACTCAGTAAATAGCACTAAGGTGTCTCTATATCTCTGGCCAAATGTGCCAGTAATATGTCTGATCCCAAAATCTCCCTAACACCCCAGCGCCTTCAATGGTGGAGAGATGTATACAGGAAATTCTGAAAAGAAACAGGAAAAACAGGAAGCCTGGTTTATATATGTCCCCATGCTCACAGAATATACAAAGTGCAAACATTAATCTATGTAGCAGATTATACTTAAATGCATATATGCCATTTCTGTTACTCATCTATACAGCGCTGCTGGCTCTGTGTTAGGTCATACATACTTTCAAAGAAGTGTGCCTCCCCCTCTCCCCCGTGCTCCGTGTACCGCTACTCTGTACACGGAGACCGGCCTTGTGCGCCCTCCGGAAGTGCATCGGAGCAGACGATATGCCGCGTGGAGCGGCTTCCAAAGACCAGCGTGGCTCAGCGCAGCGGAAGAGACATTAACACAGCGGCGCTGGAAGCGGCGGCGGGCGGCTGCGCGGCACAAATACACACACAGTAATCCCACACAGCGGGGCGGCAGCATGAGCTGACCGCCCAAAACAACATACCTGGACCCTGTGGTGAGGGCAATGATGGGGCTGTAAGCACTGTCAGCCTTTTACTGCAGGTGTCCTGCACGTGGAAGTGAGGGAGCTCTTTTAGAGAGGTCCGACACCCACAGCTGCAACAGCAGCTTTCACAATCCCAAACCCTCGCCTTCTTGGAAGGGGGAAAGGGATGTTTTCCCCCAAAAAATAATAATCAAAGAAAAAATCAATAATTGTGGATCCACTTCCACAAGCCTAGTTGCTCTGAGCACCGAAAAAACACTGAGGTACTCTGGGATATGGAGGGGAGATATAGTCAAAGTTTAACTGTTCAGTGCCTAGTTCCAGTGGAACCGTCCATATCCCAAGAGTACTCCAGTGACCCCTAGTGGATGAAAAAGAAATATGAACCTTGAGGGAGGCTAGACGAAGGCCTAAGTTGCAGAAAAGCCAAAAGTTTGGCAGTGCTGAACTTGTAAGCATCATAATTCTTATCAGCACACCAGGTGAAGTAAGAATTCCAGACCCTATAATAAAGCCGAGCTGAAGCCGGTTTACGGGCCTTCAACATACAGTATATATTGAATAACCGCCTCAGAGAATCTTTTGGCCCTCAGGAGTGAAGCTTCAAGAGCCATGCCGTCAAAGCCATTCGAGCCAGGCCCTGGTAGACACGGGCCCTGAACGAGGAGGTCTGGCCATTGAGGAAGTAGAAGAGGACGCTTTATCGAGAGACCCTGCAGGTCTGAGAACCAACGCCATCTGGGCCATGCTGGAGCGATTAGGAGGAGTATTCCTCCTTCTTGCTTGAACTTTCAAATTACCCTGGGCAGGAGTGACACTAGAGGGAACACGTATGGCAGCCGAAAGATCCATGGAATGGCTAGTGCAACGAATGCTGCTTGAGGATCCCTTGTCCTTGCTCCGAAGACTGGAACCTTGTGATTGTGTCGAGACGCCATCAGGTCTACATCTGGTAGGCCCCAATTGTCCACTAGGAGTTGAAAGACTTCCGGATGAAGGCTCCACTCTCAGGCGTGTACGTCCTGACGAGTGAGGAAGTCCGCTTCCCAGTTGAGGACCCCCGAAATGAACACTGCCAATATGGCTGGCAGGTGACGTTCCGCCCATTGAAGAATCTTTGAAACTTCCAACATTGCGATGTGGCTTCGAGTGCCGCCTTGATGATTTATGTATACCACCGTCGTGGCGTTGTCCAACTGTGCATGAACAGGCCTGTTCTGTACCAGAGGCAGGGCAAGCTTCAGAGATTTGAACACTGCCTGCAATTCCAGAATATTTATCAGGAGGAGAGATTCTTTCCTGGTCCACTGACCCTGGAGAGAGTGTTGCTCCAACACCGCGCCCCAACTCCATAGACTGGCATCTGTCGTTATGAAGACCCAGTAGGAGATCTAGAAGGGACGACTCCT